>NC_056728.1:1831074253-1831403832 GCF_019279795.1 Protopterus annectens | reverse complement strand
TTTTGTTTCAACTTATTTTTCAAAAGTATTTCTCATGGAATTCCATTTGTATAGTACTTTATGTTGAGCTTTTCTTCCCAGGCCTCTGCTGAGAATGTATTCTGTAGACCCGTTCAGACCACACTGGTAAACAAGTGCAAATTATATAAATAGATAAATAATTATGATCAAGTATGCATAACCACAACAGTGAGACATTAAACAAGTGAGCGACATCACTGCTATGTCTAAGCATCCACAAACACAAATGTGAAACATTTAGTGTAAAGATCCCCCCTCACCCCCTAAAGGGCCCTATACCAGAATAATGCAAAGTTCCTGTTATCACAGCTGCACTGGTAAAAAACACACTCTCCAAAGCCAAGAACACAGCATCCATGGGACCTAACAACATCACAGGCTGCATTCTACATGAACTACAGAATGAACTGGCACCCCACCTAAGTACCATGTTCAATCATAGCCTCACCTCAGGCTTTGTGCCCACTGAACGGCACACAGCAACAATTATCCGAATCCACAAAGGAAGATCCACCACGGACACCAGGAACTGCCACCCCATTAGCCTGATGAGCCTGGTCTGCAAGTCCATGGAATTTATCATCATGGAACTTATAAACAAAGACATTGGTAATCTCCAAACTCTGGACCCCACCCAGTTCAGGTTTGTAAAAGGCAGATCATGTCTGCTAAACCTGATGGACTTCTTAAAAGCAGTCACCAAAGCCATAGATGAGGGTAAGGTGGTTCACAAAGCCTATCTACATCTCACCAAGGCTTTCAACACCATAACCCACTCTGGAATTATAGATAAACTCACTAAACTAGGCATATATCCCTATGTCACAAGATTGGTTGCCAACTGGCTCACTCACAGAACCCACACTGTGAATGTAGCAGACTTCAAATCTGACTTCAGACCAGTGACAAGTGGAGTACCACAGGGTTTAGTCCTGGGTCCTCTCCTTTGGCATCTACTTCTCTTTAGTACAGGCTAACACAGAAGGTCTTTGGCTAATGAAGTTCGCAGATGACTGCAAACTAGGAGCCATAATCAAAACTCCTAACGATGTGGACATCCTACAAAAGGGCCTCACTGAGACAGATGCCTGGTGTCAAAGCCATGGCCTCAAGCTCAATGCCAAAAAGTGCATTGTCATCCCTTTTGGTAAAAACTATGTACCCATGTACTATCACATATGATAATAGACCTTGGGACACTGGTGGACAATAGTCTCTCCTTTGATAATCACATCTCCACAGTAGTCAGGAAATCATTCTACACGGCACACCTCATCACAAACAGTTACTCATCCAGGAAAAAAGAGGTAATTTTTCCCCTCTACTCATCAATCATTAGACCCATTACAGACTACAATGCCCCTTTTGGTATGTACCTCATAAGACATCTACAACAACTGGAAAGGCTGCAGAAATACCTCACAAAGAGGATTACTGGCCTCAAACAGATGCCCTATGCAGACTGTCTCAAAAAACACCAGCTTTACTCCGTTGCATATCGCCTACACATATGCGATCTCTGCCTAACATACAAACTATGTGAAACCCAGAGCTGCTGGACATGCTCCACTTAAATCCCAATCCCTCCAAGCAACACACTATAGGGACCTAAACCTTGTCACCACAATAAACAGAACATGCTGTAGGGATAGATACCAGTCCCAGAGACTTCCCATACTCTGGAACAAAATACCTATCTAAATCAAACAAAGCTCTTCATTAGCACTCCAAAAAAAATCTTGATGATTGGATGGGAAATAGGAAATTCACCCCGAGGATCATTTCTGTGGCTCTGCTTGACATGGGCACAGGAAAATAATTTCCTTGGGTGGCGAAAGCCTGGGTACCTTTTTGGCTAGGCTTATATAGGCCATAGGGCCAATAGCCTAGTACCTACCGATGAACCGATATGACCAGTTATGCACACACACTGTGATGAAGCATGTATCTACTTAAGACCTCCTTTGATATGTACCAGTATGCACAAGGACCGAGATGAAACATTTCCTCATTGCAGCCATTTTAGTACTATGATCATATATGCACAATCACTAAAAATGAAACGGTTACCAAACCAATCCACTCAGTACTATAATTAAGGATATGCAAGCATCACAATGAACCATTTTCACAAGCGCCACTTTCGTTAATATGTCCAAGGATGCAGAGTTAAACTAATGAAATATTTACCCGAGTGACCCCCTCAACATTACTATTGAAATGAGATCCCCCTAAAAGTGGATTTGGTGGTGACAACTGTAGCTAGTCAGTAATGCACATCACAGTATATATGCAGATATATAGATTCTATTTTGAATTTGTTGACAGTGGAGCACCAATGGAGAACAGATCCACTTAGAGACATTACTTATGTAATGATAGAGATGTAAATAACACATTTTATAGGTTCATAGGTTCATACTAGGCTATCTGCCCTAGGGCATTTATAAGCCTAGCCAGAGTTGTGTGGCTTTCACCACCCCTTAGGTTGAAGAATACTATACCCATTAGTTTGCCGTGCCTCTGTCCAGCAGTGATACAGAGATGATCCCCGGGGTAAACCTACGATCTCCCATCCACTGGTCAAGATTCCTCTTGAACAGAGCCAGCGAGGTGCTCTGTCTCACATGGACCGGGATTCTGTTCCACAGCATAGGGAGTCTCTGGGTGATGAATCTGTCCCTCCAGCACATCCTATTTATAGCTGTGTTGAGGTTTAAGTCTCTTGCTCTTGTGGCTCTGGTGGATTTGGATTTTTTGAGGTGGAGCATGTCCATTAATTCCGGGTTGGACATGGCCTTGTATGTCAGGCACAGGTCACCTCTGAGCAGATGGTATGCGACTGAATAGAGCTGGAGTTTCTTCAGTCAAGCAGCATATGGCATATTTTTGAGCCCCTTTATCCTTTTGGTGAGGAACTTTTGGGGTCTTTCCAATTGCTGCAGGTGTCGGGTAAGATACATTCCGAATGGGGCATTGTACTCAATCATTGGTCTGATAAGTGAAGAGTACAGGGAACAATGACCTCCCTTGATCTGGATGTGAATCCCTTCATAATCAGGTGGGCAATGTAGAAGGTCCTCCTAACCACTTTGGCAATGTGAGTGTCAAAAGAAAGGTTACTGTCAACTTGGGTCCCCAGGTCCCTGATAACCTCTTCTGTGCTTAATGGATTGCCACCTATGTGGTAACTTGGGGTTACCTTGTTTTACCAAAGGGTATGACTATACATTTTTTGGTGTTTAGCTTAAGGCCATGGCTCTGGCACCAGCTATCCATTTCTATGAGACCTCTCTGAAGGATATCTGTGTCTGATGGATTTTCAACTATGGCGCCCAGTTTGCAGTCATCTGCAAACTTTGTCAGCCACAATCCTCCTATGTTTGCCTGCACTTCTGAAAAGTAGATGCCGAACAAGAGGGGCCCCAGGACTGAGCCCTGTGGGACACCGCCAGACCGCTTGAGTCTGACATGGCACCAGCAACTCTAACCCTGTGGGTTCTGTCCTTGAGCCAGTTTGCAACCCATCTTGTGACATATGGGTTTACATTTAAGCTGGTGAGCTTTTCTATGATACCAGAGTGGGGTAGTGTGTCGAAAGCTTTTGCAAGGTCAAGGTAGGCTGTATGAACTGCCTTACCCTCATCAATGGCCTTGGTGACTGTTTCAAAAAAGTCGACCAAGTTCAAGAGGCATGATCTGCCCTTGACAAAGCCGAATTGGGTAGGATCCAATGTCTGTAGGTCCCCTATGTCTTTATTTATGAGTTCCATTATGATCCTCTCCATATCTTTGCAGACCAGGCTTGTTAAGCTTATGGGGCGGTAATTACCAGGGTCCATAGAAGCACCGCCTTTGTGGAGTGGGACCACAGTTGCCGTACGCCACTCTTTGGGTACGTATCCTGTGGTAAGGCTAAGATTAAACAGCAGCCTTATGTGTGGGTTTAGTTCCTCATTAAGTTCATGTAGGCACACAGCCGGGGACACCATCCGGTCCCATTGATGCTGTGTTTTTAGCTTTAGAGAGCAGCTCTCACCTGGGCATTTGAGATGATTGGGAGGCTACACTCTGCTGGGATAGATATTTCTCCTTTTGGGGGGGGGGGGAGAAATTTTCACTGAACCTGTCTGCCAGTATGTTTGCAATGTCTGTGGGTTCAGTGATTTTTGTATCATTTTGGACTAATTCTGAGCATATCTGGGAGTTTCCACCCAGATTTCTAACATAGCTAAAGAAGGCCTTATGATTGCCTTTTGAGTCCTTGGCGATTTTTCTCTCAAAGTTGGCCTTGGATGATTTTATGAGTGATCGTAGTTTTTTACTAGTATTGATCAGAGATGTCTTCCCTTTTAGGGATTTTGCTCTATCTTGTAGTAGCTTTCTCCTCTTGTTGTAGTTTGTTTATGGCTGGGGTCCACCAGATCGGGCTTGCCTTTGGTGGAAAGGGTCTTGATTTTATTTGGGATTGCTTGATCCATGCAATCCTGGAGGTGCTCAGAAAGCATTTGTAAGGGATTCAGCAGCGTGGGTTGTGGTTTCCACTGGCTCAGGGGCCTTGAAGGATACCACACCAGTCTTAAGAAGTGTGAAGTTGGCTTTTGAGAAGTTCTTCACTGTGGTCTTTTGTTGGGGGTGGGGCGGGAGGTGGATCTCCGGTGAGATTAGTTTATGGTCTGATCTCACCAATGAGGGATATACTTCGTGTGGAGCATTTTGTCCCCATGTTTGTGATGATCAGGTCTAGTATATTTTCACCTCTTGTGGGAATGGTGACAAGTTGTTCCATAGCATTTGAGTTTATGAACTCCAGGAACCTTTGGGCTAGGGTATTGGGGCTTGAGTAATGTTCCCAGTCTATGTTTGGGTAGTTGAAGTCACCCAATATGATGGTGTTTGGAGAGACATTTATACTCTCAAGTGTCTTCAGGAAGGCTGTGTGGGGTTCCTGAGTTTGAGAGGGTGGCCTGTAACATGCTACAAACTGTAGAGCAGTTTTGCCTATGGTTAATTGCACCTGAATGGTCTCTGATGCTTCGTGAGTTGCCACCAGCCTGGAGGTGTGGGTATCCTTGATGAATATGGATACACCCTCCTTTTGTGGTACGGTCCGGGTTTTGGTGCGGAACGCATGATATGAGGTAAAACCTGATAGTGCCGGGTGCTCTCAGGATCCTTGAACCAGGTTTCAGTCACAGCACAGACATCAATGTTCTCCATACTGAGGAGGGCTTCGAGGGGTGCATCTTGAGATTTAGACTTCTGGCATTGAGCATCATTACCCTTAGTTTTTTCCATTATTGTTTTCTAGGGCGGTGGGTTTAGAATTTGAGCCTTGTCTAAAAAGGCACTATGGGGGTGGCAAGAGCCTTTGCCAATATCCGAAACCCAGGGTGACAGGTGCAAGCCGTCCCTTAAGCAGCGTGGCTTGTCAAGCATGTCATTCCAGGCAGACAGACATTGGATCCCCTTAGAATGACACCAGAAATTAAGCCAATTATTAAAACTGATCATTTTGTCTCTGTATTGTGGCATCATTCTTGGTGAAGGTAGGATACTGCTCAGGGTCAGGGTCATACCAGCCTGGGCTACATAATCTGAGAGCTCCTTTATGTCTCTTTTCATGTAGTCCAGGGAGGTACATCTCAGGTCATTCACACCGGCATGGACAATGACTGAGTCATACTTGTACTTGCTGTGGAGTGACCTGAATGCTTGTGTTATGTGGTGGATTCTAGCGCCCGACAGGCAGCTTACTGTGACCTTCTCCTTGTTCAGTCTGGTGAGTGGGACATCAGTGTGTCTGACTATGGAGTCACCTATGACAAGTGTGTCTGGCATTGTGTTTGGCCTTAAGGGCTGTGACTGATTTGCACACTGACTTTGTGATCTATGTGTTGCTTGTGTTATGTCATGAGGTGGCAGTTGTTTGGGTGTCTGCTTTGGAGGCCTCTGCTGTTTTGGTAGATTTTTGATCAGTGCCTCCGAGTATGTCTTTGTGTGTTTATGTGTTTGATTTGTAGTTGTGATAGTTCTATGTGAGACTGGGTTTATGGTGTGTGTGGTTACCTTCTCCTCCTGTCTGGTTTTGCCAGTCCTGAGTTGAGAGAGCTCAGCCTCCAGTTTGGCTATATAGTTGCATCTCTCATGTATTTGTGTTTTGTGGGAGGAGGAGAGGGTTGTCTGTGTACATGAGGCAATTGTAACATTGCCTCAATATTCCCAGATTCACCAGCTGAGCAGGAGAGGACGCTAGCAACTGACCCTTTGACATGCTAGAAGAAATGAAAAAGTTTGCTGTGTAACTGAGTCAGAAAGGACCTATAGGGAAGTGGGTACTCAAGGGGGTTTTAAGCTAGTGAAGTACTTTGTATAATATAGAAGTGCTTTACCTGACTAAAAATGCTTTAGGAACAAGTGCTGAGCTTTACAGATAGAGAATAGACTGTTTAGATTACAAGTAGAGCAGTTCTAAGGGAAAAAATGAAGAGCAGACTTTACGAAGCCAGAAATAGTTTAACCTTGTTTAACCGGCACTGCCCGATGGTGCTCTAGTGGCAACTCCACGCTAAATGCAGAAAAGGCAATAAGTCAGTAGTACAGGCTAGCACACTTTAGTGGGCAGCCAAACAATTAAATTAAACAGCAAACACTTTTAGACTTGAATTAGACTAATTTCGACTAAAATGTACTTTTAAGTGCAGATAATAAAAAATGCAGTAAATAACTATGAAAACAGTTAAAGCTTGCTCTAGGTAAGCAGTAGAAGGTAAAACAAATATAAAAAACAGCAGAATACTTAATCAGGAAAGCAGTCGCTTTTTTCAGTTCTCTGTAGCCAGGAAGACTCAACAGGACCACGTGGAGCTGTGTCTGAACAATATGGCTTCAAAAAAATGCCAGAGGCAGATTTTAACCAGGGAACTTCAAAAGAGCTAGAAATGGTCCAAAATGACCAATTACTACAGCTTTTTGTGCTGAGGTCACTTCCCTCAAGGACAGGTAGGCTATTCAAAGCTCCCCACTCCCACTGGTGAGCTAAGAAACTTCCTTCTATCCAAGTAAGGCAATGGACAACACAGGAACTACAACACAGCCCAGGATACAGCAAGGCCTGTAAACTGGTCTAACTAGTTTAGGAGAGGCAGGAAAACAAGGAATTTTTTGTTTTTTGTTTTTAAATAGAGACTCACAGAAATGCAGAAAAGGCAATAAGTCAGTAGTACAGGCTAGCACACTTTAGTGGGCAGCCAAACAATTAAATTAAACAGCAAACAAACACTTTTCGACTTGAATTAGACTAATTTCGACTAAAATGTACTTTTAAGTGCAGATAATAAAAATGCAGTAAATAACCATGAAAACAGTTAAAGCTTGCTCTAGGTAAGCAGTAGAAGGTAAAACAAATATAAAAAAAGCAGGATACTTAATCAGGAAAGCAGTCGCTTTTTTCAGTTCTCTGTAGCCAGGAAGACTCAACAGGACCACGTGGAGCTGTGCCTGAGCAATATGGCTTCAAAAAAATGCCAGAGGCAGATTTTAACCAGGGAACTTCAAAAGAGCTAGAAATGGTCCAAAATGACCAATTACTACAGCTTCTTGTGCTGAGGTCACTTCCCTCAAGGACAGGTAGGCTATTCAAGGCTCCCCACTCCCACTGGTGAGCTAAGAAACTTCCTTCTATCCAAGTAAGGCAATGGACAACACAGGAACTACAACACAGCCCAGGAAACAGCAAGGCCTGTAAACTGGTCTAACTAGTTTAGGAGAGGCAGGAAAACAAGGAATATATATATATATATATTTTTTTTTTAAATAGAAACACACAGAAATGCAGAAAAGGCAATAAGTCAGTAGTACAGGCTAGCACACTTTAGTGGGCAGCCAAACAATTAAATTAAACAGCAAACAAACACTTTTTGACTTGAATTAGACTAATTTCGACTAAAATGTACTTTTAAGTGCAGATAATAAAAATGCAGTAAATAACTATGAAAACAGTTAAAGCTTGCTCTAGGTAAGCAGTAGAAGGTAAAACAAATATAAAAAACAGTAGGATACTTAATCAGGAAAGCAGTCGCTTTTTTCAGTTCTCTGTAGCCAGGAAGACTCAACAGGACCACGTGGAGCTGTGCCTGAACAATATGGCTTCAAAAAAATGCCAGAGGCAGATTTTAACCAGGGAACTTCAAAAGAGCTAGAAATGGTCCAAAATGACCAATTACTACAGCTTCTTGTGCTGAGGTCACTTCCCTCAAGGACAGGTAGGCTATTCAAGGCTCCCCACTCCCACTGGTGAGCTAAGAAACTTCCTTCTATCCAAGTAAGACAATGGACAACACAGGAACTACAACACAGCCCAGGATACAGCAAGGCCTGTAAACTGGTCTAACTAGTTTAGGAGAGGCAGGAAAACAAGGAATATTTTTTTTTTTGTTTTTAAATAGAAACACACAGAAATGCAGAAAAGGCAATAAGTCAGTAGTACAGGCTAGCACACTTTAGTGGGCAGCCAAACAAATTAAACAGCAAACAAACACTTTTCGACTTGAATTAGACTAATTTCGACTAAAATGTACTTTTAAGTGCAGATAATAAAAAATGCAGTAAATAACTATGAAAACAGTTAAAGCTTGCTCCAGGTAAGCAGTAGAAGGTAAAACAAATATAAAAAAACAGCAGGATACTTAATCAGGAAAGCAGTCGCTTTTTTTCAGTTCTCTGTAGCCAGGAAGACTCAACAGGACCACGTGGAGCTGTGTCTGAGCAATATATATATATATATATATATATATATATATATATATATATATATATATATATATAACATACATGCAAACATCTGAATGCATTACTGAAGATATTTAGTAGGGAATCAGATATACTCTACTGACAGAGGTTGTAGTAGCTAAATTTGTCACCAGTTACTGTTGTAACATTGTACACCATGTTTGGAAATTCTACATTTCCTCTCTCTATTCCTCTCCATAAAGGAGGTAACTCCTACTACTTCTCTAACTACCGACCTATTGCCATCCTGTCCCCCCTATGTAAAATTTTTGAGAAATTCATCCACTTGCAGGTGATGACATTTCTTAACACACACAATCTCCCATCTACCACACAGCATGATTTCCATACACATCACAGCACTACCACTGCCCTTCTGTCCTTTACTAATCATATCAACCATCACAGGAATGATAACAAATATGTATCAGCCATTTTCCTAGACCTCTCAAAGGCATCTGACATTGTCTTTCACTCCATCCTACTAGACTCACTAACATCACTATCCTTCACTTCCTCTGCTATAGCCTGGTTCAGAAGCTACCTATCTGTCAGGCAACAATCTGTCCACCAACCACCATAGGAGTCCCACGGGGCTCTATACTGGGCCCACTACTATTTTCTGTATTCACAAATAACCTCAATAACTCTACACAGCATGCCACACTCATTCAATATGGAGATGATTCAACCTTGATCTGCTCCACCTCATCTCCCACCACCTTACACTCACTCAGGATACCTTCAACTCTGTATAAAAATGGATCTCAGGTATCCAACTAATTTTAGATCACAAAAAGACAAAATTGCTACTGTTTTCCCCTAATAGATAAAAAAACCCTCTCCTTTACCATAACATCTAAGGACAGCACCACCATCTCCCCCTCTAACCACATCAAACATCTGGGCATTGAAATTGACAATAATCTTCACTTTGATGTTCACATCTCACATACCATAAAACTAGTACACAAAAAGCTAGGCTCCCTATACGGGCATAAGTCCTTTCTTTTACAAAAACTAGAGCCACTCTTGCACAAAGCCACCTTCTCTCAACTCTATTATACGCAGCACCAATCTTTAACCAAATCTGAAAGTGTGACCTAGACAAACTAGAATCATGCTACAATAAAATAGCCAAGTTTCCTACCAACTTAACCTATAGAACCCATCACTGTATTGCACTAAAAGAACTGAAATGGTTTGAGTTACCACAGCTACTTAACTATCACCAGCTGGGTACAGCCTACAATATTCTCAAATACCCTGAAAAACCCTCCTCAATATCCAATCTACTTACTGACTACACTGCAAACTGGTACCTCAGCACTAGTGAAAAATCCCTCCTCTCCATCACCAAGGCTAATAATAAAGCAGGGAAAGCACTCTACTCCCACACCCTTGCCAGAAATTGCAACTCCTTACCCCATTCCGTGTCCACTGCCCCCCTCCATCACTAAATTCAAAACTCCCTCAAATCATATTAACTCCCCAAACTGCTCTCTGATCACCTGCTTGATCTCTGATCACCTACACGCTTGTTTCATTTGAAAAGTTGGACTTTTAACTGTAGAATTTACTTCATATATTTTCTTCTCTTGCCAGTGTCTAACTGACATTGTCATTTTACCTGTTTTCTACACCAGCATTTATTTGGAGTGTTTTTAGTTATTTCTTGTTATATTACTATGTTCACCATATATGTTGTAACCTGTTTACTACATCTTATTTGTGTAATATACCTGCTTTAATGTTTTTGTACAACTAGATGCCGGAGCTTTTCTCCCAGGGCCACAGCCGAAAATGGACCTGGTGCAGTCTGAATTTCCCGGTTTACAAATGTAAAATAAATAAAATAAATCAATTCTAAACCAGCGTTACTTTGAGTGCCCTGTAGCTTGCATTTGGTTGCAGAATGGGGCAGTATTTACTGATAGAATAGCATTTGTAGTTGGTGATGATGGCTGAGGACGCAGAGGTCATGTTCACTTTTAGTGACAGTATACAGCAGTAGTTGCTAGACAGGTAAGGGTAAAAGAAGGTTCTGTTGCAGCTGTTAGCACAGATGGCTAGGATAGGTAGCAGAACTTGAGGTTGGAACAGTAATGATTTTTGTGGGCGTGTTTTGGTGTAGGAGTAGTGGTAATATAACCGCATTTTATATATATGTATTATATAATTATAGACACACACACATACCTATACGTGCATGTGTGTGTGTGTGTGTGTGTATATATATATATGTATATATATATATATATATATATATATATATATAAATATATATACACACACACACACACACACACACACACACACACACACACACACACACACACCAATATATATTATTTATGTATGTATTTATTTATTTATTTATTTATTTATTTATTTATTTGCAGTTTGTTTACCAGGGTGGTCCACTGGGCCTTGAGGAGCCCGTTTTCAATGGAGTCCTGGGGAGAAAAGCTCCAAAGTTACAACTAGTTAAAATAACAATATTACAAATACAAATACAATACAATTAAAAAATTTAAAAAATTAAAATAAAATAATTCTAGGTTACACAGAGCTACTAAGAAGTCATAACTGTAAATCTACTAGACACTGATACAGCAGTTAAAGAGAAATTAGAAAATAAAAATGTCAGAGTAGATAAAGTATCACAGTTTTAACGATAATCAAACATCAGGGGAGATAAAGTATCACAGTTTTAACAATAATCAAACGTCAGGGGAGATAAAGTATCACAGTTTTAACGATAATCAAATATCAGGGGAGATAAAGTATCACAGCGTTACATGTCAGAGTAGATAAAGTATCATAGTTTTAATGATAATCAAACGTCAGGGGAGATAAAGTATCACAGTTTTAACAATAATCAAATGTCAGGGGAGATAAAGTATCACAGTTTTAACGATAATCAAATATCAGGGGAGATAAAGTATCACAGCGTTACATGTCAGAGTAGATAAAGTATCATAGTTTTAACGATAATCAAACATCAGGGGAGATAAAGTATCACAGTTTTAACAATAATCAAACGTCAGGGGAGATAAAGTATCACAGTTTTAACAATAATCAAACATCAGGGGAGATAAAGTATCACAGTTTTAACGATAATGAAATGTCAGGATAGATAAGTATCGCAGTATTAACAATAATCAAGTTAGTTCCAGCTGTAAAAGGTAGTGCAAAGGACCCCATATAATGCATTAAGGAGGAATAAAGAGTGACAGATTGTTAAGAAGGTGTCAGCCGAAGTGTTTGAAGTAGGAAGGGATATAGATAGAGATATTATGTAGGATGAGAGCAAGAGCATTCCCACAGTGATGTTAGGTGAGAGTAGAGAAGGGATTTAAAGATAGAGAGACCATTAGTGGTACGGATGAGAGGTGGGAGGGAGTGCCAGTGGCGTGCAAGGCAGAAGGAAAGAAGATGTTTGCCAGGCGGGCGGGAGGGTTTATGCAGTTCAATTTGATTTTGTTGGTTGGATCGTAGGCATCTGTTGGGAAGATGCATTTTAAAGGTTGAAATGAGGGAGGGACAAAGAGAAGGGCGAAATATAAGTCTATGTGCTTGAATGAGATGTGTGTAGATAAGATAATTGGGGAGTTCAAGCCATTTCAATTAGTGTAGGGAGGTACAGTGATGGGTGCTGGATCTGTGACCAGTTGAGAATTTTGCGAACTTATAGTAACAGGAGGAGAGTTTGGATTTGAGGGAGGATTGCAGGTTGGTAAGATAGAGGCTCCATATAGTAGAAATGGGATTAGGTAAGTGTTGACAAGAGTGAGCCTGGTGGGGAGAGAGATAAATTGGTAATGACGATAAAGCATGCCCAGTATTTTTGTGTATTTTTTGATATTTGCCAGCAAATGGTTGTCAAACTTTAGTTGTTTTATATATATATATATATATATATATATATATATATATATATATATACACACACACACACACACACACACACACACACACACACACACACACACACACCTGTGTGTGTGTGTGTGTATATATATATATATATATATATATATATATATATATATATATACAAAATGTCAATATATATACATACACAAAGTGTATAAAATATTCCACACACACACACACACACACACACACACACACACACACACACATCAAATTACAAAAATAAACTGTAAACCAGCCAGTGGTACTGTTTTTCCATACTCCACAAATGCTCGGGGATAATAATATCAGACAACACTTGATACAAAGAGCTCCTAGAAATTTGGCTGCGGTGGAGTAATGTCTGATACCCCTATAGGCCAATATTCCGTGAACACCAACAATCCATATTTTCACTATTATAGGTATTTATGTGCCTGCAGCCTCTAACTGTCTCATGTACAAGTAGAGAAGGCATTAAGCAAGGTTGAGATCAGTGGATTCTTGTGCCAGTCAACATTAGCTCTTGACTACTGGCAGACCTGAAATTGTACCTGTAAAACACCATGCCAAAGACATTCAATACCACTTGCAAAACAGGCTATATGCAATAAGAATAGAGGATCTAAGCTTACATCACAATCCACAAGGGCAAGCCATCAACTGATTTCAGTAAGTGGGGACTCAGCAATCAGAAGAGCAATGTCTATCATGCTGTAAGAAACGACCATAATGGAAGTCACCATTCCCAAAGACATTTTCCATAATTAAGCACTGTTGAATTTCCTAACATAAAACCAAATTATTTCTATCAGCAACAGCATCATGAGTTTGTCTCAGTTATGAACAGTCACTGCAATGTCACACAAGTTAATTTGGAGACTGCTCACTACAGCACTATGATCATGTCTGTACAACGACTGCCCTGACACAACATTGAATTACTTCCTATAGCTACCCCTTCCTGGATATCATTTCAGTATGCAGATGCATTTCCGCAGATGACCCCTTCATTAATATCACTATGTATGAACAAGTACCGAAATGAAATAATTATCGCAAGAAAAAAAACCACCTCATCACCAAAAGCACACCATCCCCATGGTGAAGCATGGTGGTGGCAGTATCATGCGTTGGGGTTGCTTTTCTTCATCTGGAACTGAGGCTTTAGTGAAGGTGGAGTGAATTGGGAACAGTTGCAAATACCAGTTTTGGCCCAAAACCTTCAGGGGTCTGCTAGAAAGCTGAAGCTGAAGATAAAGAGGAATTTCACCTTTCAACATGACAATGACCCTAAGCTGACATCCAAATAAACAAAAGCATAGCTTATCAGTGGGAGTGGTAAGCACTTGGTAACCTATCTACCACATAAGGAGTGGTTCTGGCCCAGAAATTGTAGTTATTGGACATATGGGCAGTTTTTCCATCTCTCTCAACTTTCTGATTTAAAAGCCCGCATTTGCACTTGTTTCCCCCCTTTCCTGTAACTAGTTTAGTCCAGATACAGATTCTTAGTTTTAGCACTTGAATTTGCTTATTCGTGATCAGCACTTGTTCAGAACTTATAAGCACTAAATAACCTACTAATTACTACAGCACTCAACCTTCCTCATTACCTAGAGGAAAACAGTTTTGGTACTTACTTTCCTCACTTGCTTAGAGAAAAACAGCTCTTGTACTCACTTTCCTCACTTATCTACAGGAAAATAGTTTTTTATTCAGGCATGTCCAAGGGTCAGCTGCCAGTGTTCTCTCCTGTCTATCTGATGAATCTGGGCATTTTGGGGCAATGTAGAAATTGCCTCATGTACACAGACAACCCTCTCCTCCTACCACCCAACACTACAACTTGTGAGAGATGCACTTATCTAGCCAAACTGGAGGTAAAGCTTTCTCCAATCAAGACTGAACTTGACATTCAAGAGGAGAAGGTAAACACTTGCACCACACCACACTCATCACATAGTCTCACTAAATCTACACCACCAAAATCCACACATAGAAACACAAAAACATTCGTGGAGGTTCTCAGTAATAATCTGTTCAAGCAACAGAGACCTCCAAAGCAGAAATGCAAGCAACATCCACTCCAACACAACCCAAATGACACATAGCCCGCAGACTCAGTGTGCCACTCAACCACAGCCAATAAGGCAAAACAACGTACCCAACACACTAGTCATAGGTGACTCTATAGTCAGGCACACTGATGTTCCACTCACCAGGCTAAACAAGGAGAAGGTTACTGTCAGCTGCCTGTCGGGTGCCAGGATCCACCACATAACCCATGCACTCAGGTCACTCCACAACAAGTACAAATATGACTCTGTCACTGTCCATGTTGGTGTGAAGACCTGAGATGTACCTCCCTGGACTACATGAAAAGAGACATGGAAGAGCTCTCCAATCTTGTAGCCCAGGCAGGTATGACCCTAGCCCTAAGTAGCATTCTGCCATCACCCAGAATGATGCCGCAGTACAAGGACAAAATGACTGACTTCAACAATTGACTAAGCTTCTGGTGCCACTTTAAAGGGATCCAGTATCGGTCTGCCTGGGATGACATGGTCGACAGACCACAATGCTTTGCCAGAGATGGCCTGCACCTGTCACCCCTGGGATTCTGGATACTGGCTAAGGTTCTTGCCACCTCTATAATGCCTTTTTTAGGCAAGGTTCAAATGACAAATTCACCAACATAACAGGAACAGGCAAGCAAAAACTGAGGGTGATGCTACTCAATGCTAGAAGTCTAAATCTCAAAATGCACTCACTCGAGGCATGGAGAAATGGAGAACATCGATATCTGTACAGTGACTGAGACCTGGTTCAAGGCTCCAGAGAGCACCCCTGCACTACCCAAGCTATAACTCATACCACACTTTTTGGCCATGTAACCTGGACCAGAACACCAAAGGCGGAGGTGTGTCCATATTCATTAAGGATATCCACACCTCTAGGCTAGTTGCTCAGCATAATGCAGCTGAGGTTATCCAAGTGCAACTAACTCTGGGCAAAACTGCAATCCAAATTGTAGTTTGCTACAGATCACCCACCATGACCCAGGATTCCCACTCCTCTTTCCTTGATGTACTGGAAAATATTAGGGTTCAACCAAACACCCTAATAATGGGCAATTTCAACTACCCCACCATTAACTGGGAAAACTACTCATGCGCCAACTCCTTCACTCAACACTTTCTGGAATTCATAAACTCCAATGCCCTGGATCAACTTATCCACAATCCCACCAGGGGCAATAATATCCTAGATCTAGTCATTACCAACATGAGTGACTGGTGTTCCACACCTAAAGTCAATGCCTCATTGGTCCAATCCAACCATAAGCTAATTACCCTAGATATCCACATCCTGCCCCCACCCCCCATTAAGGAAACCATGGTAAAAAATTTCTCCAAAGCCAACTTCATGCTTCTTAAGACAGAAGTGGGGAACTTCACGACACCCATGCAGATGGATAATACAGTTATGACTACTGAATTCTACAGAATTGCACTTTATAAGCACTTACATGAGTGCATGGATCGTGCTATCCCAAACAGAACCAAGACACTATCCTCCAAAAAAAGGAAGCCAATCTGGTGGTCCCCTGCCATAAACAAACTGTACAACAGAAGGAAGAAACTGTTGCAAAAGAGAGTAAAATCCCATGAGTGGAGGAGCTCCCTGGTCAGCCTCAGTAAGAAGCTGCGATCCCTGATAAAATCTTCCAAAGCTAGTTACAAAAACAAAATTGCCACTGATTCTAAAGACAGCCACAAAGCATTCTATAGCTATGTCAAGAATCTCAGTGGCAACACTCAGATCTGCTCTGAGTTACAGCACAATGGCACTAAATATACAGACCCAACTGATATTGCCAACATCCTGGCAGATAGGTTCGGTGCTAACTTTACCCCCCCCTCACCCCCTAAAGAGCCCATCTCTATACCGGAAGAATGCAAAGTTCCTGTAATCACGGCTGCACAGGTAAAAAACACATTCTCCAAAGCCAAGAATACAGCATCCATGGGACCAGACAACATCCCAGGCTGCGTTCTACATGAACTACAGAATGAACTGGCACCCCACCTAAGTACCATGTTCAATCATAGCCTCACCTCAGGCTTTTGTGCCTGCTGAATGGTGCACAATGATGGTTATCCCACTCCACAAGAGGGAAGCCACCACGGACCCTGGGAACTACCACCCCATTAGCCCGACGAGCCTGGTCTGCAAGGCCATGGAACGTATCATCATGGAACTTACAAACAAAGACATTGGTAATCTCCAAACTCTGGACCCCACCCAGTTTCAGTTTGTAAAAGGCAGATCGTGTCTCCTAAACCTGACAGACTTCTTTGAAGCAGTCACCAAAGCCGTAGACAAGGGTAAGGTAGTTCACACAGCCTATCTAGATCTTGCCAAGGCTTTCAACACCATCCCCCACTCTGAAATTATAGATAAACTCACTAAACTAGGTATAAATCCCTATATCACAAGATGGGTTGCCAACTGACTCACTGACAGAACCCACACTGTGAAAGCAGCAGACTCCAAGTCCGACTTCAGACCAGTGACAAGTGGAGTACCACAGGGTTCAGTCCTGGGTCCTCCCCTGTTTGTTATCTACTTTTCTGAAGTACAGGCTAACACAGAAGGTCTTAGGCTAATGAAGTTCACAGATGACTGCAAACTAGGAGCCATAATCAAAACTCCTAACGATGTGGACATTCTACCAAAGGGCCTCACTGAGACAGATGCCTGGTGTTAAAGCCATGGCCTCAACCTCAATGCCAAAAAGTGCATTGTCATCCCCTTTGGTAAAAACTCTGTACCCATGAACTACTATGTAGACGGTAGTATCCTTAACACCGAAAGTGATAAGAGACCTTGGGACACAGGTGGACAGTAGTCTCTCCTTTGATAATCACATTGTCACAGTAGTCAGGAAATCCTTCTACATGGCACACCTCATCACAAAAGGTTTCTCATTCAAAAAAAAAGAGGTCATTGTTCCCCTCTACTCATCACTCATTAGACCTATTATAGAGTACAATGCCCCTTTTGGTATGTACCTCACAAGACATCTACAACAACTGGAAAGCCCAGAAATACCTCACAAAGAGGATTACCGGTCTCAAACAGATGCCCTATGCAGACCGTCTCAAAAAACTCCAGCTTTATTCTGTCGCATATCGCCTACTCAGAGGTGATCTCTGCCTAACATACAAAGCTATGTCAAACCCAGAGCTGTTGGATATGCTTCACTTAAAGAAATCCCAATCCCTCCGAGCTACATGCTCTAGGGACCTAAACTTTGTCACCACAATAAGCAGAACATGCCGGAGGGATAGATTCCTGTCCCAGAGACTTCCCATACGCTGGAATAAACTACCTATCTATATCAAACAAAGCTCTTCATTAGCACTCTTCAAGAAAAATCTTGATGATTGAATGGGAAATAGGAAATTCACCCTGGGGATCACCTCTGTGGCTCTGCTCAACAGTGGCACAGGAAAATAATTTTCTTGGGTGGCAAAAGCCAGGGTACCTTTTTGGCTGGGCTTGCATAGGCCCTAGGGCTGATAGCCTAGTACCTACCTATGAACCTATGAACAGAAGAAAATGAAAGTTTTGCAATGGTCCAGCAAGAGCCCAAACCCAAATCCAATATAAATAACTTGGCTGACCTGAAGAGGACTGCATACAAGAGATGCCCTTTTGCAAGGAAGAATGGGCAAATATTGCCAAGTCAAGATGTGCCATGCTGATAGACTCCGACCCAATCAGACCGAATGCTGTTATTAAACCAAAAGGTGCTTCAACAAAGTATGAGTTTAAGGGTGTTGACACTTCTGCAACCAGCTTATTCCATGTTGCTTATTTTTTATATTTTTAACCCTTAACAAATTGTTTGTATGTCAATTGAATTGTAGAGGTTATAGGTAAGATTAAAGGTGAGAAAAGTTTTGAAATTATGTATTGTGTTCTCATTTGTTATATCACAAACACCTAGCTTTTTAACAGGGGTGTGTACACTATTTATATAGACTGTACATAGATATGGAGACAGGAATACATAAGTTAAAAAATATGAGATAGAAAACTATTGATTGCACTGTGGCAATGACATGTGACTACATACATCATGCTCTGCAGGACCCATTGATCTGAAATAAACCACAAATTAGTCTACTGTCAAAGATGAAGGGAGTGACCACATACATATGCAAAGGCAGTGGTGTAATACAATGGTAAACTTTCTGTGGAGCTAAAAGGATTACTTTTATCAGATGAGCTCTATGCATTCAAATTGAAATGCAGTAAAAAGCATAGGAATTAATGGCAGACAGTGCATGTAAAGATATTTCCAGCAAAGCATAACAGCACTAACTACATATCTAGCAGTTGACATCTCATTACTTCAAAGGGCAGCAGAAAAGACATACACAGAAACAACTGAATAACAATGACACTCTCTGCTTACACTAGGAAGGGAGAGACAATCAAAGAAACTGGGAGTCATTCCTTATGAAAGGCAAGTGCAGACATCGAGACTGCTATGTAAATAGATTAGATTTTTGAAACAAAGGAAGAACAAGTTTGTCAAAGACTAATGTGTTGGCAGTTCTGACACAGGTAGCCATGACCCCCCATGGTGTCCTAATTGTGCTTCTGGATGTCTTATAGGTTCATAGGTAAGTACTATGCTATCTGCCCAAGGGCATTTATAAGCCTAGCCAGAATGTGTTGGCTTTCACCACCCCCTTAGATTAGTTCCCTGTGCCTCTGTCCAGCAGAGCCATTAGTTTCCTGCTCCACTGTACAGCAGAGCCACTGCAGTGATCCCCGGGGTAAATTTTCTGTTTCCCATCTACCCGTCAAGGATTCTCTTGAATAGTGTTAGTGAGGAGCTCTGCCTGATGTATATTAGAATCCTGTTCCAAAGCATGGGGAGTCTGTGGGGCAGGGATCTATCCCTCCAGCATGTCCTATTTATCGTTGTGGTGAGGTTTATATCTCTAGACTGTGTGGCTCTCTGGGATTTTTTTTTTTTTTTAGGTGGAGCATGTCCATCAATTCTGGGTTGGACATGGCCTTGTATGTCAGGCAGAGATCACCTCTGAGTAAGCGGTATGCAACTGAGTACAGCTGGAGTTTCTTGAGTTGGGCTGCATAGGGCATCTGTTTGAGGCCAGTAATCCTCTTGGTGAGGTACTTTTGTGGTCTTTCCAGCTGTTGCAGGTGTCTTTTAAGGTACATCCCAAATGGGGCGTTGTATTCTATGATGGGTCTAATGAGTGATGAGTAGAGAGGCAAAATAACCTCTTTTGTTCTAGATGTGAACCCTTTTGTGATTAGGTGGGCCACATAGAAGGATTTTCTAACCACCTCGGCAATATGATTATCAAAGGAGAGATTACTATCTACTTGGGTACCCAGATCCCTTATTACATTTTCTGTATTTAGGGGACTACCTATGTGGTAGTTCGCGGGTACTTTATTTTTTCCAAAGAGGGAAGACTATACACTTTTTGGCATTTAGCTTGAGGCCATGATTTTGACACTAGTTATCCATCTCAGTGAGACCCTTCTGGAGGGTGACTCTATCAGCCAGAGAATCAATTATGGCCTCTAGTTTGCAGTCGTCTGTGAACTTGGTCAGCCATAGTCCTCCTATGCTTGTCTGTACCTCTGAGAAGTATATACCGAACAGGAGGGGTCCTAGGACTGAGCCCTTGTAACTGGTTTAGAGTCGGACGTAGAGTCTGCAACTCTCACCATGTGGGTTCTTTCCATGAGCCAGCTGACAAACCCATCTCATGACATAGGTGTTTATGTTCAAGCTGGTGAGCTTGTCTATAATACTAGAATGCGGAATGGTGTCAAAAGCCTTTGCGAGGTCTAGGTAGGCTGTGTGAACCTCCTTTCCCTCGTGTAATGCCTTTGTAACTGTTTCAAAGAAGTCCACCAGGTTTAGGAGGCATGATCTTCCTTTAACAAAGCCAAACTGGGTAGGGTCCAAGGTTTGGAGGTTCCCACTGTCTCTGTTAATGAGTTCCATGATGATGTGCTCCATAGCCTTGCAGACCAGGCTAGTCAGGATTATAGGGTGATAGTTCCCGGGGTCCGTTGTGGCTCCACCTTTGTGGAGTGGGATAACTGTTGTTGTGCACCACTCTGTGGGTACATAGCCTGTAGAGAGGCTGAGTATGAACAGTGTGTTTAGGTGAGGGGTTAGTTCATTTTGGAGCTCTTGTAAGACACAGCCTGGGACACCGTCCGGTCCCATTGAAGCTGTGTTTCTGGCTTTGGATGGGGCTGTTTTAACCTGTGTGTCTGTGATTGATGGGGCCCTACATTCTTCTGGTATGGTTATGGGCCCTTTAGGGGTGAGAGAGGGGTGAAGTTTGCACTAAACCTGTCTGCCAGAATGTTGACAATATCAGTCGGTTCAGTGTATTTTGTGCCATTCTGCACTAACTCAGAGCAGATCTGAGAGTTTCCACTTAGGTTCTTGACATAGCTAAAGAACGCTTTGTGGTTATCTTTGGAGTCATTGACAATTTTTCTTTCGAAACTAGCCTTGGAGGATTTAATGAGGGATCATAGTTTCTTGCTGATACTGATCAGGGATGTCTTTCCTTCTTGGGATTTTACTCTTTTCTGTACTAGTTTCCTCCTTCTGTTGTATAGCTTGTTTATGGCAGGGGTCCACCAGACTGGTTTCCTTTTCTTGGTTTTACTTGGGATAGAATGATCCATGCATTCCTGCAGATGCTCATAGAGTGCCTTTGTAAAGGTTTCAGCAGCTTGGACAGCATTGTCCTTTAGCATGGGGGCTGTGAACCTTTCCACCTCGGTCTTAAGTAACGTGAAGTTTGCTTTTGAAAAGTTTTTCACATTGGTTTTCTTGATTGGGGATGGGGGCGGAATGTGGATATCCAGAGTGATTAGTCTATGGTCTGATCTAACCAGTGAGGGGTTGACCTCCGGTGTGGAACACCGGTCACCCATGTTGGTGATGACCAGGTCCAATATGTTGTTCCTTCTGGTGGGGGTGTTGACCAGTTGATCCAGGGCATTTGAGTTTATAAATTCTAGGAAGCATTGGGCAAAGGAGTTAGTACTTGAGTAGTTCTCCCAATTTATGTTTGGGTAATTGAAATCACCTGGTATTAGGGTGTTGGGTAGGACCTTCATATTTCCCAGTGTCTCCAGAAATGCGGAATGGGGGTCCTGGGTCATGGTGGGTGATATGTAGCAACTGCAATTTGGATTGCAGTTTTGACCATTGTTAGTTGCACATGGATGATCTCTGATGCATTGTGCTGTTCCACTAACCTGGAAGTGTGGGTATCCTTGATGAATATGGTTACACCCCCGCCTTTTGCGTTTCGGTCCTGGTTCTGTGGCCGAAAGGTATGGTATGAGTTATAGCCTAGTAGTGCTGGGGTGCTCTCACGAGTCTTAAACCAGGTTTCTGTTACTGCACAGATGTCAATGTTCTCCATACTGAGGAGTGCCTCGAGTGCATGCATTTTGAGGTATAGACTTCTGGCATTGAGTAGCATTACCCTCAGTTTTTGGTTACTTGCACTATTTATGGTGGTGGGTTTGTCTTTTGAGGCTTGCCTAAAAAAGGCACTATGGGGGCAGCAAGAGCCTTGGCCAGTATTCGAAAGCCTAAGGGTGACAGGTGCAAGCCATCTCTTGTGAAGCAATGTGCTTGTAGATCACCTCATCCCAGGTGGACAGATACTGGAATCCTCTTTGAATTACACCAGAAAGTTAGCCAATTGTTGAAATTGATCATTTTTTCTTTATACTGTGGCATCATTCTTGGAGAGGGCAGGATGTTACTCAGGGTCAGGGTCATACCTGCCTGGGCTACATGATCAGAGAGCTCTTCCATGTTTCTTTTCATGTAGTCCAGGGAGGTACATCTGAGGTCATTCACACCAACATGGACAATGACAGAGTCATATTTGTATTTGTTCTGGAGTGACCTGAGTGCTTGTGTTATGTGGCAGATCCTGGCGCCCGACAGGCAGCTAACTGTAACCTTCTCCTTGTCCAGCCTAGTTAGTGGGACATCAGTGTGCCTGACTATAGAGTCAACTATTACTAGTGCTAGTTACATGTTATGCATGTAACATCAAAGGAAGGAAAGATCATGTTGTGAATGGGTGATGTGGAAGTGGAGAAATATGCCACATTTTCATGAAGGATCCTTCGATAATATGTTCCAGTTTGTACAAACACCAAAATTAACCAGGTTTCAAATATATTGTGGTATGCA
This sequence comes from Protopterus annectens, assembly GCF_019279795.1. Classification (NCBI taxonomy): domain Eukaryota; kingdom Metazoa; phylum Chordata; order Ceratodontiformes; family Protopteridae; genus Protopterus; species Protopterus annectens. Next base: position 1,831,380,797 of record NC_056728.1, on the reverse strand, counting down.
CAAGTACTAAAATGAAACATTTCCCCAAATGACTAACAAGATTATAAACTTCTTTTACTTGCATCAGTATGTACAATAACATGGCAGAAATGTGATGGTAAGTAATGCGCATAATGCCAATTCAGGGGCAGCAGATAGGTATGCATGTGGCTCAACCACTGCCAAGCAGTGCATCTTGACAAGGAAAGCTAAATGTACATATTTACTGTTATAAATAACTCTAACCTTACATATTAACAGGATAGTTTTGTATACATGGTGCATATAGGCGTTTTTCTTTATCCATACTCACAGCAACAGAGAAATAAATTAATTGTGTGATCGTCATAATTGTCTTGATTAAACATATCTTTCCATGTGTATTTCTGTAATTTACTATGTAATTTTATATATTTATAGAGCTCTATGTGAACATGTACATCTACATCTTGCTATATATTTTTTTATTTATATACATATGTATGCACATAATACACAGACAAAACACACGCACACATAAATCTGCCTTCAGATAAAATTTGCCAGTATTGCGCAGTCATACACTACTTCCATACTTACCGAATGATCAGAAGTAACTCATTTGGATAACACCTAGTCACAGAGCTTACAGCCACTCAATTGCCTCTCGCTAAGACAGCTAGGATGGCTAGAACTATCTAACCTACTAAAATGCAATAAAGTTCTCCTGACCAATCAACTGCTATGCCAACCAAGTAAAATATATTCCCTCTCTGGCCTACTCACCTTCCAGAAAAATCATGCATCAACTAAGATCTTCCAATACCACCATACTGACTGTTACCAATTGCTTACATAGCTTTGTCCAATCTCTTTATTCCTATGCATTTGCTATGGCCTTGAACTCTCTACCCCCTAACATTAGATGGCTAAATAGTAAACATACTGTGAAATGCCTACTAACAGCTCTACTATTCAAAACTTGGCTATGTTCTTGTACATACGCAGACTAATTTCACCTACTCCTGACATTCAACATCCCGAGATCACAGGTGTACTGTGTAGTTTCACTTAGTGCATAGTACAGTGAATCAGGTGTTTAGGCCACCTTTACAGTTATGATTTCTAGTTTATGACCCTGCTTGTCTATGGAAACTTCTTTTGGAATTCAGGTTCAAGCAATTGCATATTTATTTATTTTATTATTTTTTATTTTACATTTGTTGACCGGGCTAGTCTAATAAGTCCATTTTCAGTAGAGGCCTGGGGAGAAACGCTCCAAACATGAATAGTGACAATGTTAAACATATATAGAAAGGCATGTAAAATCACGTAAAGTGAAAGCATTGGTAAAAAAATATAATACTCAGGTTATAAACTCTAAAAATATTACTCTAAAAATTATACTAAAAAAATTATACTAAAAAAATGATTAGAGTACAAAAGATTATACTAAATACAATAGTGGGTAAGAGCAAAGCCCAATTAAGAGAGAAAGGCCTTTATGTTTTATAGAATTACTAAGAAGAAAAGAGTAGCACCTAGATTAGGGGGCACAGGATAGAGGAGTAGGGAAAGGAGTAAGAGAAGGAAGGGGGAAGGATACAGGAGTAGGGAAAGGAGTAAGAGAAGGAAGGGGAAGGATAGAGGAGTAGGAAAGGAGTAAGAGAAGGAAGGGGAAGGATAGAGGGGTAGGGAAAGGAGAAAGAGAAGGAAGGGAGAAGGAAAGAGGAGTAGGGAAAGGAGTAAGAGAAGGAAGGGGGAAGGATAGAGGAGTAGGGAAAGGAGTAAGAGAAGGAAGGGGAAGGATATAGGAGTAGCTGAAGGAGTAAGAGAAGGAAGGGGAAGGATAGAGGAGTAGGGAAAGGAGTAAGAGAAGGAAGGGGAAGGATAGAGGAGTAGGGAAAGGAGTAAGAGAAGGAAGGGGAAGGATAGAGGAGTAGGGAAAGGAGTAAGAGAAGGAAGGGGAAGGATAGAGGAGTAGGGAAAGGAGTAAGAGAAGGAAGGGGAAGGATAGAGGAGTAGGAAAGGAGTAAGAGAAGGAAGGGGAAGGATAGAGGAGTAGGGAAAGGAGTAAGAGAAGGAAGGGGGAAGGATAGAGGAGTAGGGAAAGGAGTAAGAGAAGGAAGGGGGAAGGATAGAGGAGTAGGGAAAGGAGTAAGAGAAGGAAGGGGGAAGGATAGAGGACTAGGGAAAGGAGTAAGAGAAGGAGGGAAGGATAGAGGAGTAGGGAAAGGAGTAAGAGAAGGAAGGGGAAGGATAGAGGAGTAGGGAAAGGAGTAAGAGAAGGACGTGGGGAAGGATAGAGGAGTAGGGAAAGGAGTAAGAGAAGGATGGGGGAAGGATAGAGGAGTAGGGAAAGGAGTAAGAGAAGGAAGGGGGAAGGATAGAGGAGTAGGGAAAGGAGTAAGAGAAGGAAGGGGGAAGGATAGAGGAGTAGGGAAAGGAGTAAGAGAAAGAAGGGGGAAGGATAGAGGAGTAGGGAAAGGAGTAAGAGAAGGAGGGGGGAAGATATCAGTCTGGGTTACATATTTGTTGGATGATATCTTGTTTAATTATTTCTCAGTATTCTAACCACTATATGCTGCATCAATTGTAAAACTGTGATTTTACTCCTTTTATATGTTGTATGCCCTTTGTACAAGATAGCTATGTTTATATAAATTTGTATTACTTTTTTTAATTTTTTATATTTTTTACAATGTATCTGGATTTTTTCTCCACGGGTCTCTAATGAAAACGTTCACTTTGTGTCCAGTCGGACTAACCCGGTAAACATATGGAAACTAAAGGAATAAATACCAAAAAAAATAAATAAATAAATAACTAAAATAATAAATTAACTAAAATAATAAATATTACTATCAGACACTCACATTTGATACCCCATAGACCGACCTTCCTGGAACACCCTTATGACAACATGCCATGGATTTATGTACTATTGTGTACGCTGCCTCACACTGTCCCATGAACAAGTCCATACAGCAGTATCTAATGTTAAGAGCAGTCCAAAGTAATATAATGTTTTTACAATTGCTGTAACAGAAACTGTACCTGTAAAATACCCTTCATTGGTCATTCATTAATAGATGCAAAGCTGTCTATGTGGCAGATGAGGTGAGGATATAGGTATTCATCATCATGCGCAAGTGCAAGCCATGAACTGATCACAGTAAATGCAGAATCAGCAATTGGAAGACCATTATCTGTTAGGCTGTTCTAAGAATCAGTATGGAGTTACCCATTCCCATTAAAAGCTTGCCTTATTAATCACACATCAGTTCCATGACACATAAAAGAAGTATTGCTATCAGCAACCCCATCAAGAGTTTGGCTAACATATGAGCAAGCACAAGACTGTGACAACATGAACTCTTTTGCCCAGTGATCAGTACTGCAGTTAGACCATGTCTCCACAAGCAGTTCCATGACACAGCAATAATTTATTTCCTACATCAAATGTTTCATTGGTATCTCGCAATATGCACAAACAGTAAACTGAAGCAGCTCATCAGATGACACTTCCGGTGATATGCCCATCTATGCACAAGTACCGAAATGCAACCACTCATAAGTTTTAGCAGTTGAACAGTTACCCAAGCAATTTCTTCAGTCATATGTTGAGGCATGTCCAAGCATCAAAATGAACCATTTTTGCAAAGTGACACCTAAAAGTACTATGTGCAAGTATGCAGAAGCACAAAAGTGACACATTGAACCAAGTGGTCCCTTCATTCATATATTCAAGTAAGCTGAAACACAAAATTAAGACAATCACAGCAATTACTGTACTTGTATATCCAAGTATGCAAAAGCACAGAAAAGCAAACAATCAACTTAGCATCCCCCTCTTTAATATGCTCAAGTATGCAAAAACACCAAGCATGCACCAGCAGAAATAGTTAAACATTTAATAGAGTGACCCTTTATTAATAATGTGTACCAGTAAGCAGAAGTACTGAAATACAATAATCACCACGGCGACCACAGCAACTACTTCAATGATCTGTTCATCTATGCAGAGCCACCGGAAAATAGGTGACCCCATCTTTAATATGAACAGGTAAGCACAAATATCAATATGAAACATATAGCTAAACAACCCTTCACTAATATATTGAAGTAAGCATGACTATGTCCCAGCATACACAAGCAAAAAAGTGAAACATTTTCCTTAAGGATCCTTCAAGTATATGGCCAGGTATGCACAAACACCAAATTATAACATTTATCCAAGTGAGCCCAGAAGTAATACGTTCAACTATGTATGTGTACAGAAATGAAATAGTTCCCCGAGCGACCCCTAAAGTCATATGTCCATATATGCACAAGCACCAAAAAAGAAACAATTACCCATGCAGTCTCTTCATGAAATGTATAGACATTTGCAAGCATGCAAATGAACCTGTTACACTAGTCATACTTTCAGTAATTAGTCGTACTATGCAGAGCGAATAGAATGAATATTTTACCCATGTAAACCCCTTCATTAATATGTACGAGTATGCTGAAACCTGTGTCCCCAAGTCTCTCATCACACTTTTGGTGTTTAGTGTACTGCCACCTATGTGGTAATTCATGGGCACATGGTTTTTCCCAAAGGGGATAACTATACATTTCTTGTTTTTTCCCAAAGGGGATAACTATACATTTTTTGTTTTTTCCCAAAATGGATAACTATACATTTCTTGACATTAAGCTTGAGCCCATGGCTCTGGCACCAAGCATCTGTATCCATAAGGCCCTTTTGTAGAATATCCACATCATTTGGGGATTCAATAATGGCTCCCAGTTTGCAGTCATCTGCGGACTTTGCTAGCCAGAGTCCCTTAGTATTGGCCTGTACTTCAGAGAAGTAGATAGCAAACAAGAGCGGTCCCAGGACTGTCTGCAGCTGGATTTAGAGTCGGCTACTTTTATAGTCTGTGTTCTGTCAGTAAGCCAGTTGGCAACCCATCGAGTGATGTAGGGTTTTATGCCCAGCTTAGTAAGTTTATCTATGATTCCAGAGTGTGGGATGGTGTCAAAGGCCTTGGCAAAGTCCAGATACGCTGTGCCTTACCCTTGTCCACAGCTCTGGAGACTGATTTGAAGAAGTCAATCTGGTTCAGGAGACAAGATCGGCACTTCATAAACCCAAGCTGGGTGGGTTCCAGTATTTGAAGGTTGCCAGTCTCTTTGTTTATAAGTTCCATGATAATGTGTTCCATGCCCTTGCAGATCAGGCTCGTCAGACTGATGGGATGGTAGTTCCCAGGATCCAAGGTGGATCCCCCCTTGTAGAGTGGGTTAACTGTACCTGTGCGCCACTCAGTAGGCACAAAGCCTGAGGTGAGGCTATGATTAAACATGACACTTAGGTGAGGTGCCAGTTCATTTTGTAGTTAATGTAGTACACAGCCCGGGATGTCATCTGGTCCCATGGATGCTGTATTCTTAGCTTTGGAGAGTGCGGTTTCTACCTGTGTGGCCGTGATTACCAGAATTTGGCAATATTTTGGTATTGAGATGTGCCCTTTAGGGGATGAGAGGAGGGTGAAGTTGGCACTAAATCGATCTGCCAGCATATCGGCAATATCCTTGGGATCAGTATATTTAATGCCATTCTGTTGTAGCTCAGAGCAGATCTGAGCATTGCCATTTAGATTCTTGACATAAGTATAGAATGCCTTGTGGTTGTCTTTGGAATCTTTGGCAATTTTATTTTCGTAACTAGCTTTGGAGGATTTTATGAGGGATCTCAGCTTCTTACTAAGGCTGGTAAGGGAGTTTTTTGTATTCTGGGATTTTTCTCTTTCCTGCAACAGTTTTTTACTTCGGTTGTATAATTTGTTTATGGCAGGGGACCACCAGATTGGCTTCCTTTATTTGGAGGAGAGCGTCTTGGTTCTATTTGGGATGGCACGATTCATGCATGAGTAGATGTGCTCATACAGTGCCTTAGTGTAGGATTCAGCAGTCGAACTTTCAGATCCCGTCTGCATGGGTGTCATGAAGTTTGTCACTTATGATATGATTGAGGAGCATGAAGTTGGCTTTGGAGTAATTTTTTATGGAAGTTTCCTTACTGGGGGGTGGGATGTGGATGTCAAGGGTGATTTGCTTATGGTCAGACCTGACCAATGAGGGGGTGACCACTGGTGTGGAGCATCTATCTCCCATCTTGGTAATGACCAGGTCTAGGATATTGGAGCCCCTGGTGGAACAATGGATTAGTTGATCAAGGGCATTGAAATTTATGAATTCCAAGAACCGCTGGGGAAAGGTGTTGGTACCCGAGTAGTTTTCCCAGTTAATGGCAGGGTAGTTGAAATCAGCCAATATTAGGGAGTTTGGTTGTGTATCTTAATATTTTTCAGTATATTTAGAAAGGTGTAGTGAGAATCTTGGGGCATGGTGCAATCTGTAGCAAGCTACAATTTGGATTGCAGTCTTACCCAGTGTTAGTTACACCTGGGGAATTTCAGATGCATTGTGTTGGGCAACTAGCCTGGAGGTGTGAATATCCTTGGTGAATATGGACACTCCTCCACCTTTAGTGTTTCGGTCTTGGTTTGGTGGCTGAAATGTTTGGTAAGACTTGTAGCCTGGTATTGCAAGGGTGATCTCTGGAGCATTGAACCAGGTCTCAGTTACTGCACAGATATCGATGTTCTCCATCTTGAGGAGTGCCTCGAGAGAGTGCATTTTGAGGTTTAGACTTCTAGCATTGAGTAGCATTACCTTCAGATTTTGCATGTTTGTATCTGTTATGGTGGTGGTTTTGTCCTTCGAACCTTGCCTAAAAAAGGCACTATAGGGGTGGCAAGAGCTTTAGCCAGTAACCTGAATCCCAGGGGTGACAGGTGCAGACCATCTGTGGCAAAGCATCATGGTCTGTTGATCATGTCTTCCCAGGCAGACAGATACTGCATCCCCTTTTGAATGACACCAGAAGCTTAGCCAATTGTTGAAATCAATCATTTTGTCCTTATACTGTGGTATCATTCTGGGTGAAGGCAGGATGCTACTCAGGGCTAGGGTCATACCTGCCTGGGCCACATGATCTGAGAGCTCTTCCATGTCTCTTTTCATGTAGTCCAGGGAGGTATGTCTCAAGTCTTTCACTCCAACATGGACAATGACAGAGTCATATTTGTACTTGTGGAGTGACTTGAGTGCATGCATTATGTGGCGGATCCTGGCACCCGACAGGCAACTGACTGTAATTTTCTCCTTGTTCAGCATGGAGAGTGGGACATCAGTGTGCCTGACTATAGAGTCACCAATGACTAAAGTGCTGGGTACATATTCTTGCCTTAGGGGCTGTTGGGGTGGCACACTGGGTTGTGAGCTATGTGTCACTTTGGTTGTGACTGGTGACCATTATATATACAAGTATTCACAGGTACAAAAATAAAACATTTATCGAAGTGACCCCGTCATTAATATATGCAAGGAAGCACAAACATAAAAGTGCAACATTTACTCACATGAACCCCTACCATTAATATGCCACAGTATGGAGAAAATACAAAAAACAACAGTTTCCAAATCAACCACTTCCTTATATATTTACCTATGCAGATGCATGTGTGACTAGGCAATGCCTTCTGTAATATGTCAAAGTAAGCACAAATGCTAACATGAAACATATTGACAAGTGATCCTTCACAATTATGCCCAAGTACCTGTAAACACAGTAATGGCACATTAACCAAGTGTCCCCTTCCTGAGTATGTTGAGCTACACAAGCACAACTGTGAAAGGTGTAGCATAAGGAGCTTTCCATTACTTGGGCATTTATGCTCTAACAGTGAATTGAATATTTTTTCTAAATCACCCCATGAGTAATATGCCAATGTATGCAGAAGCACTAAAAAAGAAAACTATTACTCAATCAATCACTTCAGAAATATATGCCACCATGTGCTACTATCTAAATGAATCTATTTCCCAGGGGATACCTACAGTAACTGGCCAAGTATGTAGTGGCGCAAAGCAAACATTTACCTAAGGTGCCCTCTTCAGTAATATGCCTTAGTGTTCCAAAACACAAACATAAAACATACCTCCCAGCAAGCTTTATATAACAGAGTAGTGAAATTAAACAGTTTGCCAAGTGAACACAACAGTAATATGTCCAATCCTTTCACAACTACTGAAAATGGAACACTACATATGCACTAATATGGAAGTCTTAGCATATGTTAAACACAGCAATAGCCACCTCACAGCAAGAGGTTCTCTGGTTTGATCCTCAGCTAAGGTGCCTTCAGTGCACAGTAAGCATGTCCTCCCTGTGGTCGCGTGATTTTTCTCTGGGTGCTGCGGTTTCCTCCAACATCCCAAAGACATGCTGTAGGTGTATTGGTCACTCTAAATTACTCCTAAGTGTGAGTGCATGTGTGTGTGTGTGTGTGTGCCTTCTGTTAAACTCCACTGCCAGTTATAAGCGGACAAGTGATCAGCTGTGTCGACCCTGAACTGGGAAAAGATGAAAGAAGAAGAATTCTTATACAACATTGTGTAAATTGTAAACCATATCAGATATGGCTACTAGGAGAGCAATATGCATGTTATATTCAATGTGTTGTTAGAAGGTACATATCTCTCACTTCATTTTGCATTTCTGCCCACGTTTTCTCAAAAAAATTTGATGGTCTAATACCATGGCTGTCTAATACCATGGCTGGGATTGACCCCATTCCTAAGTCATTGTTTGATTAAAGTTCATGAAAATAATAGATGTTTCAGTCTTTGATCTCAGCCAGAAGTGCTCTTTGTTCAGCCACGCTGTGCTCAGTAATGACTCCTTCTGAAATTTGTGCATATAGCACTGTGCGTATCAGAGAATGATGTAGACTGTAACTTTAACTTCAGGTATTTGGGAACTGGCCAGGAAAACAGATATGTTTTAAACTCCTTTCCACCTTTATGTAGGAAACAGGAAAGTGTGAATGCAAAGCATTTACCAATTCATCCATCAGGTTTTCTAACATGGGAAAAAACAGTGGACCGAGAAAACAAATGAGACCTTGCAAAGTTTACAGACTGACAAAAAGCAAGTTTTAGAAAATTCCTAGAAATTAGGTTGTCCACTACAACACTTTTTATGCCATTCTATATGTCCAGTATTACTTGGTGCTTGTAAGTATGCCATCTCCTGAAAAATATAAAAAATTGAAACATTTTCATGTGTGCTGAGTTTCCATCTAATATGCATAACCAGGAAGAGGCTAATAGTACAAGGAATACTGAATAAGTACAATTACATTTTATGTTGATTTAGGTAATTTATTTAACTAATTATTCATCAATGCAGTCAGGCATGATAGCTTAAGCATAAGTTATAAGGAATGCAATTAGTGAGGCTACCTGTGTTGAAACATGAAAATAAACTGAGAGAAAATAAAATCTATTTGTAAATATACATTTATTAAATTCTTAATTAATCGTTTAGATACTTAATGAAGTTATCCATTCAGTTACTGATTTCATTACTTGAAGAAAAAGTGATGTCTACCCTTGGTAGAAGGTTTGGGCAGTGAATTTAGTTGTTACAGGCAAGTTATAAAGCATATGCACCTAATGGACTGTGCTTTGAAATATGCAAGTACATCTCAATCATTCACAGGTTCATAGGTTTTTATTAGGCTTGTGACCACAAGGGCCTTATTAAGCCTAGCCTAACCATGCATCCTAAATCCCTGACAAGTTCAGATAGCCTTGATAAATGTAAGTCGTGGCTTGGGCGATGAAATTATTACATGCAGTGGCCTGGCAGATAAACCCTTTATAGATTGCCTGTGTCAGTTAGAGACAGGGGTGCCAATCCAGGGATGAATTTCCTGTACAACATGCATCTGTTTCACATGGATAGGGAGACTGTTGCAGAGACAGGGTAGTCTCTGGTTAACAGACCTGTTTCACCAGCAGGTCCTATTTATATCACAGGTAAGGGTTAAGTCCTTAAAACCAGCAATTCAGGTGCAGATTCTGTTGTGGCTATGCAAGAAGTCCAGAGTGGAGTATGGCAATGGCCTGTATGCCAGGCATAGATCTCCCTTCAATAGTCTGTAGGAGACAAACTACAGGGACAGGGCCTTAAGGCAGTCGGCACAGGACATTTTACTTACACCCTGTATTCTTGTAGTGTGAAAACTATGTGTAGTTTCAAATTTTTGGATGTAGCTGTTAAAGTACATACCAAAGGGGGCCACTGAACTCATGATAATCCACACATCGTAACTGTACTACAGCATATAACAATGATATGTGCAACATATCCGCACGACTCATTCCATGCGTACCACACATTTCGATTACATACAGCACATGTGGGTAAGGAGAATAAGGCACAAAACTGATATGCTTACTGAATTTAAGAATGCATTACTTTTATGAAATGATAAAACCACAGTGCAAAAATAAGAGCACAGCCATCATGCAACAGCTTTTCAAAGGCAATAACACTTTAGCCAAACAGCTGCTTGGGGAGACTCGTTCCCTTGGGCTTGTATATTCTCCATATGTATCATTTTAAAACACAACTATTAAAAAAGTAATTTACGAAAGCCATCGCAAACCAAAACTTAGTCTACCAAACACACTACTAAACTCTTTTAATCACTACCAACCGAACAGATACCCTAAGTGGAATGTAGTATATAAATATGTCTTCAAGAAACAGTTCATCATTGTATCTTTGATAGATCAAATCCAAATATTAGATAACAAAAGTAATGCACTGTTGCACGCAATGATGTGCATCACTTTTCAAACACAGTCACATTCAAATGACCAGAAAATATTGCACCAAACACAGTCACATTCAAATGACCAGAAAATATTGCACCAAACACAGTCACATTCAAATGACCAGAAAATATTGCACCAAACACAGTCACATTCAAATGACCAGAAAATATTGCACCAAACACAGTCACATTCAAATGACCAGAAAATATTGCACCAAAAACAGTCACATTCAAATGACCAGAAAATATTGCACCAAACACAGTCACATTCAAATGACCAGAAAATATTCCACCAAACAAAGTCACATTCAAATGACCAGAAAATATTGCACCAAACACAGTCACATTCAAATGACCAGAAAATATTGCACCAAACAAAGTCACATTCAAATGACCAGAAAATATTGCACCAAACACAGTCACATTCAAATGACCAGAAAATATTGCATTCATCAGAATAAAGCTTTTTGGGACATTAAAATGTAGGAAGCTATGGTACACATAAAAATGTATTTGGCATACATGTTCAGCACGTGGTAGACAATGGTTATTTTCCACATTAAAATAACCTGGAGAAGACTCTATACACTGTAATAATACGCAGGCCGCATGCAATACTAACCTATTACAACACAGCAGAACACGGCAATTGATGTTTAAAGCTTGAATATATCTAAAGCACACTAGAACTACATTAAAAACGCTATTCACAAATCACGTGGAAGAGAATCTGGGAATTACAAAAGTAATGGATTTCCAATAGGCTGTAATTAAACATCATGTACTGAAACACTCTTGGGCAAAACAGCATCATTAGGTGATGCACAGCTTCAAGAATTCTGATAAAAACAACAGATAAAAACATACATCTGTTTTTATTTTTCAAATGGTTGAACGAGCAAACATTAACAGAAATTTGGTAGCAATACTTTGGAGAGTCATTTCATAGCTTCATAGGTAAATTCTAGGTTATTACTCTGCTGAGTATTACATGCCTAGCCAACAAACAGAGGTCATGATTAAACCCTGTACCTCAGCTACTCCCCTATGCCAACTGTTCCTCAAGAGTATGTAATATATTAACTATAAATAATTTTTCTAAGCTTAACTTACAATAAAAAAGACAAAACCTTTTTTTATCTTTTGAAATGCATTACAAAACTAAATGTACGACAAAACAGATTAACTGATAAGACACTACTGCTCTACAATTATTACACTGCATATCCAAAGTAAATGCATTCTGCATAATTACTCTCTCTAGACCTTTATAAAGATAAACACACTTTCAGGATGAGAACAAGTAAATGACATTATTAAAAAGTCATTGTTCACTTTGAAAACCTGTTTTAACTGAACCCTCAAGTTAAAATTAAAATCTGCCTTTGTCCACTTTAATTTCACAGTAAAGAAATGCAAAATAATAAATAATTGAATATGTAAACAGAATTACGATCCGGCAAACAGGGAAAAAAATGTAAATATGCAGCCCAGATTGCAAGTGGTCTCCAAAATTACAGGCAAGAATAAAGCAGCATGCAGAAATCACAATTACAGGAGCAAAAGCATACACGTAACTGATTCTAAGGCCATCAACTGTTCTGATTTCTGTAAAAAATGTAGTGTAGCTGTTTTATACCTTACTGCCACTTAACATCCAGAGTTACACATTATGCCTGTCTTCAGTATTGAATACAGAAAACAAATCGCTCATTATTCCCCATTCAACATGTAATTTTAAATACTCACAAGGTAAAAGAAAGCAGGATGATCCTGAAGCTCTCCGAGATTTTTTTTTTTGGTACTTCACCACAAAACGACAGCTCTTAGAATAGGTTTTGAATATGTGTGAAGTCTGTAGAAACAGAACGATCCGCTACAGAAATAAAGACGTGTGGCAACAGATTTATAAGAAAGAAGTTCCTGCCTGTGTCTAAGGCTTGTTTTATGCACTAAGAAGGGCATGATTGAATGCAAATGAAGGGAAGTCATGAATAATTAGTGAGTGGGCGTGTACCGGGTGAAAAAAACGAAGAGTGGGCGTGTAGAAGTAGATTCAATAGAAAAGTTCTCTCTTTCTGATGGGTGATTTGTCGTTGAAACCAACAGGCGCGAGAGGAAGTTGGACTTTAAAATGGATTTCAGTACCAATAAACGATCAGCAGTAACATCAAAAACAGTTGAAAAAAATGTTTATAGAAACCAAATGACATTTTAAAGTGACTGGATGATTAGCAAGGGGGAGAAATTACGTGCAAATACAGAAATGATAGGCAGTTTCTCGTAGTTGTCCTTTAAAATACACATGCTGCTTCCTAAGCCAAGCAGGTGTAGGTCTCCACATCCACCAGAGAGGGAGTGAGAGAGGCAGACAGAGGCAAAGACAAGTCAGGGAGGGGTGGGAGAGTAAAACCTAAGCATGTTTCTGTCACACACCTACCAGCACAGGGTATCAAACCCCTGATGACTATGTAGTGCTATCATATTTCTAAGCAGTTATTGGATGCGCCACATACGTTACATGTTGAGGAGCCCTCAGAACATATATGTGATGGTGAGTGACATCTGCAACAGGGATATGGTAGCTATACGGTAGGTGTAGTACAAGTGCCTGTTCACATGAACAGGTGTCAGCGTCAACACAGCCACACTCTCACAGGGATGCACACACACTGACACACTTGGCAGGACCAGGAATAAAACTCATCACTAGTGAGATTGCCACAACACATTACTGTGCAGGTATCACATGCACCACAGGGGTCATATAGAGGTTATATGGGCAAAGGGTATGGGGAGGTGTCTGACATCAGACAGCATGCTTCAGTATGCCAATGGGGGTTGTAGTGAGTGTGAATGTGATCATATATTCATACAACACACACACACACACACACACACACACACACACACACACACACACACACACACACACACACAGGGTGCCAGTACTGACATGCATGGGTGCATTGCTTCATGGGTGTATGGTGGTAGACTGTGCCAGATGGCTATACAAGGCTAGGTGATGGGTATATCTTGGCATCAGGCATAGGTTCATAGGTTAGTACTAGGCTAACTGCCCTTGTGAGCCATTTTAAGCCTAGCCAATTATCCCCTGTAAGATCAAACCCTGTACATTGTGTTTGTAAGGAAACACCTTAACCATTAGGCTACCCTCCCAACATGATAATGGTCTGCATTGTGGCTCAGGGGTGTAGTTTCAGTATTTGCCCACACAGGTGGGTATTGTATTCACCATCCAGTACCTGGGTGACTGTGTGTGTGGCCAATGCTGTGCATTGCTTGCCATGTATGTGATCCTTAGTCCATGACATGGACGGTGTCTGTGATGTGCACAACTCCCATATGCATGTACAGTGACATGTGGAACTGTACCTGGGGTGTCTGGCGCATGTTGTGTACACAGGTTATCATCAGATGTGCTAGTCCTGGCCTCATGTGGTTGGAACTGGTAATGGACAACAGGTGTACCCTGCACCTACATTGATAGCATGCTAATGGCATTCCCTGGTGTCAGTGGCATCTGTCCATACAGAGTATGTTTTCAGGCATGGTATGCCCTTTGTGGGTCACATTTGATGGCACCACAGGTGTTGCAGGTGTCCAGTGGGGGACATGGGGAAGATGCACTGTCTGCATGTACATGCCTATTAGAACGATGGACAGGGTGCCATGCCCTCTGTAAGTCATTGCAATCACTCCATAGTAACTATCAATTGGCAATATGCAGTGCACTACCAACATAGTGGCAGTTGCCTAGGCAAGTGTATGTGTGAGTATATGAGACATGGGTTGAGAGTGTTCTCTGGGTAATACTGGGGTTGCTAACTTTGTTTGTCTGGTCTTGATGTCACATGTATGGGTATGGATTTGCACCCCAGACTCTCGGCTATTTCACATATGTTATCCCTATACAGTGGACATTGTGATATATACTAGGACCACCATATAAGAAATTTGCAAAACCCGCTCCACATTGGGCCCAGTTGTTACACACTCACAACCACCTCCACACAGGATATGAGTAACAAACACACACACACACACAAAGACACACACACACACACACACACACACACACACACACACACATACCTGTCATGTCTGGGATTAGAACTCCTACCTAACTAGTTTATTACTTTACAGCACTACGCAGTTATAGTATGCGCCACAGAGATTACTGGAGTACTTCTTTCCCAAAGGTGTATTTCACACTGGATGACATCAGCAAGATTGCCAAGGTAGGGCATTTGAATTGTAGTGAGTGTGGCTAGGCTAAAATGCATTGCTCCCTACAAAGACATTGATACACACACAAAACATCCACAACCGACACGTGTGGGTATAGAACCCCTAACAGAGGTCTATATTACAGTACAGCATAAAGCTGTTATAGGACGCACCACAGGGATTACTGGAGAACTCTTTCCTCAAAGGTGTATTTCAGAGTGAATGACATCAGCAGGATTGCCAAAGTAGGGGATTTGAAATGTACTGAATTTGACTAGCCTAAAATGCATTGCTCCCTACACAGACATTGAAACACACAAAAAACATCCAGAACTGCCATAGGTGGGAATAGAACCCTACCAGAGTTCTACATTCCACGACAGCAGTACACAGTCATGGCACGCTCTACTCAGATTACTGGGCTACATCCTTCCCAGAGGTTTATTTCTAGGTGGATGACATCAGCAGCCTTACCAAAGTAGAGCATCTGAATTGTAGGGAGTGTGACTACCCTAAAAAGCATTGCTCTCTACACAGACAGACACACAGACACACACACATGCTTGCCAAGTCTGGGATTAGAACTCCTACCTAACTATTCTATCACACTACAGCAGTACACAGTTATGGCATGTGCTATGGAGATTACTGGACTATAGCCTTCCCAGAGATGTATTTCTAGGTGGATGACATCAGCAGCCTTACCAAAGTAGAGCATTTCTATTGTAGGGAGTGTGACTACCCTAAAAAACATTGCTCTCTACACAGATAGAGACAGACACACACAAACACACATGCACAGTTGCCATGTCTGGGATTGGAACTCCTACCTAACTCGTTTATCACACTACAGCAGTACGCAGTTATGGGACACAACACGGAGATTACCAAGCTACAACTCTCCCAAAGGTATATTTCACAGCAGATTACCTCAGCAGGCTTGTCATAGTAGGGCTATGGGGAGGGCAATGTGTGTGCATGGGCCATAACCCTTCATCTAGAGGTTGGCAGGCCACATGCTGGCACACACAGGGTCATATTTCACAGGTACGTGTATACAGCTGCTAGATGACTATTCCTTGTACAGTCATGTTGCACAGCTAGCACATGCACCACATAGTCTGTAATGCTGACAGATACCAGTGGCTAGTATCTGCAGTGAGTGACATCTGAACCTCATGTGGTTGGGGCCTTTGGCTGTGTGTTAGACGGAACAGTTCTGGATGGCTCCTTGTCACAGTCACCCTCTTCCACGCATCTATGTATGTCTACCTTTGGCTTATTATAGTGTGTTGTCTTTACATATATGTCTGTATTCCTATCCACTGTGTGTGCAAGGCATGAGTTGTGCATACTGAGGCGTGTCTGCACTAACATCTGCGACTGCCAGATGTGTCTGGTCCACTGGTACTTGCAGACATGGCCTTCATGTGTTTAAGTGTGTGAGCATGCCCAGTATGACCTTTCAGTATGTTGTTGACTGACATTGCCTTCATTTCTCTGTGTGAGCATGCCCAGTATGCCCATCTGTATTGAATGTGTGGATCGAGTCCAGGTAGTTTGTACTGCAGTGCTGACCTTTGTGTTGTACACCTACAGGTAGCATGCTGTTTCTGCAGGGTATCCATCGATCATTTGGCATTGACTGTTACTACATTTCTACACAGGATTGGGGGGCACACCTGACTATTTCTACATTTCTACACAGGATTGGGGGGCACACCTGACTGTTATTACATTACTACATAGGATGGGGGTACACCTAACTATTTCTACAATTCTACACAGGATTGGGGGGCACACCTGACTGTCATTACATTACTATGTAGGATGGGGGGGTACACCTGATTATTTCTACATTTCTACACAGGATTGGGGGGCACACCTGACTGTTATTATATTACTACATAGGATGGGAGGGCACACCTGACTATTTCTACATTTCAACACAGGATTGGGGGGGCACACCTGACTGTTATTACATTACTATGTGGGATGGGTGGATACAACTGACTATTTCTACATTTCTACACAGGATTGGGGGGGCACACTTGACACTTGTATACATTTGCTATGACTGTACTGGTATGTCAGGTTCATAGGTTCATAGGTAAGTACTAGGCTATCGGCCCAAGGGCCTATGTAAGCGTAGCCAACAAGGTTCCCTGGCTTATGCCAACCAAGAAAGTTATTTTCCTGTGCTGCTGTTGAGCAGAGATACAGAAGTGATCCCTGAGGTGTATTTTCTATTTCCTATCCACTCATCAAGATTTTTCTTGAAGAGTGCTAATGAAGAACTTTGCTTGACATAGATGGGTACCCTGTTCCAGAGTATGGGAAGTCTCTGGGACAGGACTCTATCCCTCCTGCATGTCCTGTTTATTGTGGTGACAAAGTGTAGGTCCCTAGAGCATGTAGCTCGGAGGGATTGGGATTTCTTTAGGTGTAGCATGTCCAACACCTCTGGGTTTGACATAGCTTTATATGTTAGGCAGAGATCACCTTGGAGTAGGCGATATGCTACTGAGTAAAGCTGGAGTTTTTTGAGGTGGTCAGTGTAGGGCATTTGTTTGAGGCCAGTAATCCTCTTTGTGAGGTACGTCTGTGGCCTTTCCAGCTGCTGCAGATGTCTTGTGAGGTACATTCTAAAAGGGGAGTTGTACTCTATAATGGGTCTAATGAGTGTTGAGTAGAAGGGAACAATGACCTCTTTTTTCCTGGATAAGAACCCTTTTATGATGAGGTGTGCCACGTTGAAGGACTTCCTGACTACTGTGGTGATGTGACTATCAAAGGAGAGACTACTGTCCACCTGGGTCCCAAGGTCTCTTATCACACATTGGGTGTTAAGTAGATTGCTGCCTATGTGGTAGTTCATGGGTGAAGAGTTTTTACCAAAGGGGATGACACTGCACTTTTTGGCATTGAGCTTGAGGCCATGGCTCTGACACCAGGCATCTGTCTCAGCGAGGCCCTTCTGTAGGATGTCCACATCATTTGGGGACTTCACTATGGCTCCTAGTTTGCAGTCATCTGCAAACTTCATTAGCCAGAGACCTTCTGTGTTAGCCTGTACTTCAGAGAAGTAGATACCAAACAGGAGAGGTCCCAGGACGGAAACCTGTGGTACTCCACTTGTCACTGCTTTGAGGTCAGATTTGGAGTCTGCAACTTTTACAGTGTGGGTTCTGTCAGTGAGCCAGTTGGCAACCCATCTTGTGACGTAGGGATTTATACCTAGTTTAGTGAGTTTAGCTATAATTCCAGAATGGGGGATGGTGTCGAAAGCATTGGTGAGGTCAAGATAGGCTGTGTGAACCACCTTATCCTCATCTACGGCTTTGGTGACTGCCTCAAAGAGGTCGATCAAGTTCAGAAGGCATGATCTGTCTTTCACAAACCCAAACTGGGTGGGATTCAGAGTTTGGGGGTTACCAATGTCTTTGTTTATGAGTTCAATGATGAAACATTCCATGGCCTTGCAGACCAGGCTTGTCAGGCTAATAGGTCGATAGTTCCCAGGATCATTGGTGGCTCCCCCTTTGTGGAGTGGGATGACTGTTGCTGTGTGCACCATTCAGTGGGCACAAAGCCTGATGTGAGACTATTATTGAACATGGTGCTTAAGTGGGGAGCCAGTTTATTTTGAAGTTCGTGTAAAACGCAGCCTGGGATGCTGTCCGGTCCATGGATGCTGTGTTTTTGGCTTTAGAGAGTGCAGCTTTCACCTGCATAGTTGTGATTACAGAAACTCTGCATTATTCCTGTATAGATATGGGCCCTTTAGGGGGTGGGGGGGGGGTAAAGTTAGCACTGAACCTATCTGCCAGGATGCTGGCAATATCAGTTGATTCTGTAATTTTCGTGCCGTTGTGCTGTAACTCAGAGCAGATCTGGGTGTTGCCATCGAGATTCTTGACATAGCTATAGAATGCTTTGTGGTTGTCTTTAGAATTAGTGGCAATTTTGTTTTCATAGCTAGCTTTGGAGGATCTTATAAGAGATCTCAGCTTCTTACTGAGGCTGACCAGGGAGCTCCACCACTCATGGGATTTTACTCTGTTTTGCAACAGTTTCTTCCTTCTGTACAGTTTGTTTATGGCAGGTGACCACCAGATTGGCTTCCTTTTTTTGGAGGATAGCATCTTGGTTCTGTTTGGGATAGCACGATCCATGCACTCGTGTAACTGCTTATAGACTGCATTTGTGTAGGATTCAGCAGTTGTAACTGTATTGTCCATCTGCATGGGTGTCATGAAGTTCATCACTTCTGTCTTAAGAAGCATGAAGTTGGCTTTGGAGAAATTTTTTACCATGGTTCCTTAATGGGGGGTGGGGGCGGGATATGGCTATCAAGGGTGATTAGCTTATGGTCGGATCAGACCAACGAGGAGTTGACTTCAGGTGTGGAACACCAGTCACTCATGTTGGTAATGACTAGGTCTAGGATATAGTTGCCTCTGGTGGGGATGTGGATAAGTTGATCCAAAGCATTGGAGTTTATGAATTCCAGAAAGCGTTGTGTGAAGGAGTTGGTACACGAGTAGTTTTCCCAGTTAATGGTGGGGTAGTTGAAGTCGCCTCTATTAGGGTGTTTGGTTGAACCCTAATATTTTCCAGTACATCAAGAAAAGAGGAGTGGGAATCCTGGGGCATGGTGGGGGATCTGTAGCAAGCTACAATTTGGATTGCAGTTTTGCCCAGACTTAGTTGCACTTGGATAACCTCGGATGCATTATGCTGAGCAACTAGCCTGGAGGTGTGGATATCCTTAATGAATATGGACACACCTCCACCTTTGTTGTTTCGGTCCAGGTTACATGGCCGAAAAGTGTGGTATGAGTTATAGCCTGGTAGTGCAGGGGTGCTCTCTGGAGCCTTGAACCAGGTCTCAGTCACTGCACAGATATTGATGTTCTCCATTTTAAGGAGTGCCTCGAGTGAGTGCATTTTGAGATTTAGACTTCTAGCATTGAGTAGCATTACCCTCAGTTTTTGCTTGCCTGTTCCTGTTACAGTGATGAATTTGTTATTTGAACCTTGCCTAAAAAAGGCACTATAGGGGCAGCAAGAGCCTTAGCCTTTATCCGGAATCCCAAGGGCGACAGGTGCAGGTCATCTGTGGCAAAGCATCATGGTCTGTCGACCATGTCATCCCAAGCAGACAGATACTGGATCCCCTTAGAATGACACCAGAAGCTTAGCCAATTGTTGAAGTCAATCTTTTTGTCCTTGTACTGCAGTATCATTCTGGGCAATGGCAGAATGCTACTCAGGGCTAGGGTTATACCTGCCTGGGCTACAAGATCGGACTACTCCATTTCATTCTGTATTCTTACCTATCATGCTGACTAGAGGCATACCAGTGTACTACAGATCTTAGCTTTGGTTGCCATACATATTAGTGTCTTAACTTCCTACCCTTCAGAACTAACATCCCACTGCCTGACCTGCTGTAGTCTGTGTGTGTAGGCCTGGGGGGGTTACCCATAGCCATCATTCAGAGGCAATAGCACAGGCTCTGTTAGGGTTTGTCTACACCTGTCCTGGTGGCTGAGACTGTTGTTGGGTATTTGAACCTCCCTGACTAGCATGTGTGAGTCATATGGACACACATGTCACCCAGCACATTTCCTACAGTGGGTTTTGTCACCCTGTGTAGTACTGGCTACTATGGTGACTCCAGTTTGTGTTACAGATGTCATGGTGCCACTATGGGTGTCTACTGTCTGCTGCCATAACATTCGGTCACCCAATTCCCTTGCATGCTCACATCCATACCATATATACGGGTAACAACACATTCTACTCCATTTGGCAATTGGTAAGTTGATTGACTTACCTTGTGGGTGTGCCAGAGTTGCAGATGGTGCTGGAGGGCTGCCTATGTTGGATGCACGTAGTGCACTCCCCATACATGGTTGAGCACAGGTAGTATCATGTTTGGCATCCCTTTTACTGTATGTGTGAGTCAGAGAGAGGTGTCATTCCCTGGGTCCCTACTGTGTCAGTGTATATGCTATGCATTGTCTCTTTGCCGTGGCCTCGGTATACTGGGCATGCCTCCATCTGCCTACTGGGGCAGGCTCAGGTCATTCCTCCTCTGGGTCACTCTGTGCCTGTGCAGGCCTTGGCATTGGTGGGGGGCTGTGTGGTCCTGCCCCGTGCTGTTCCTGCTGCAGCTGTTTCCACAGGATAATATTGTGTAGCATGGCCCATACCATAACAATTTGGGTACATGTAGCTGGTGAGTACTGCAAGGCTCCACCGGATGTGTCCAGATACTGGAACAATGACATTAGCATCCCAAACACATGCTCTATTATGTCTGGTCTGTGTGTGTGCCTCATTATGGTGTTCTTGTTCAGGTGTGCGTGCATTTCTGATGGGTGTCATCATCCAGTGTGTAACCAGCATTCCCCACTAGGTGACTGTAGGGGATGTCCCCAATTGGCAAATCTCTGGTACAGCTCTGTCAGATGCAAAATGTGGGGATCGTGATAGCTTCCAGGGCAGCCAACACACACATTCATTATAATGCCCTGGGCATTACAGACGACCTGGCAGTTGATGGAGGGGATGCCCCTGCGATTGATGTAGACCCTACCCTGATCACGAGGTGGTGCTTTGATGTGTATATGTGTGCAATCTATAGCACCCATTACCTCAGTGTATTCTGCTATTTGGTGGAAGAGATGCATATTGCTCGCCAACACCTCACGGGTGTTGAGGAAATATATGTGCTCACTGGCAAGTGCTGACATGGCATCCAGGAACTGGTGGAATACTGTGGATGCTGATGCCTGTGAGATCCCCATGATATCCGCAGTTGAGCTTTGGGAGGTACCTGTGGCTAGTATTCCTAGGCCTACACATACCTTGGTATCTACTGGGATGGGTTCCCCTCGGTCAGTTTGGTGTGTCAGGTGTGGCCGGCACAACTCAACAATTTGCTGTAGGAGGTCCCTGTCCACCTTATAGCGCTCCACTATCTCCAGCTCATGTAGCCTCTGGTAGGTTACCCTGGGTCTGTGCACCATTTTCTGTCTCCTCACTGTGGGTTGATCGGCAGCATTCACATCCTCTCCACCCTCAGCCTCTTCTATGTTGCCTGCTGTAGCCCCTCTCATTTTGTAGGTTTGTTAAAAGTTCCCTGCTTGTAAACACCGGTGGTGTAGAGTATGGGAAAAACCAGATGGGAAGGTGTTTGCATAGTTTATAGTAGTGTTTGAGCTGGGCTGGTCTGTTGCCCATTTAATTGGCTGATTCTGATACATTTCACCTGCCAGCTATGCTAGTTCTCCTTGATTACCTTCCTACTGCTGTTTTCCCTTCCCATTACCTTCCTGTTTAAGCCCGGGTGTGCGCCACGCAAACAGAGTGTTCCAATGTGCACAGTGCTGCTATTTCCTGGTTTAACTTTTTTTCCTTCCTTTAAAACCTGGTGCGTGGTGAGCACACCCGCTTAGACAATGTAAAGAGTGCTAGGCAGATTCAGACACACCCCCTAGCTTAGCTGTGCTAAGCTAGGAGCAAAGCTGAGCCACAGGTCTCCAATCCGCTTACAGTATGCCTGACACACACACCCCCATGATGTCAGCTAACTCCTAGGCTTGCACCAAGCTATTCCTACTCTTACACTATTGGGATCTGACTAGCATGCTGGGGAAAAGTGGGATTCACTATCATTACCCTGATTTGATTTGGATTCCCTGCTAATGCATGGTTACATGTCTCAAACTGAGCATCCCCCCTTAGCAACCACTACTCACTGGCCATGTTGTCTTCTGCCTGCCATTGACTTGCATGGCAGAATAGTGATTTTAGTTAGAATGCTTAGTTTAGGTTTATTTTGTTATTTCCCCCGATCCCGTTTGCACACCACTGCCGTACGCTTAAACAGCCAATATCGGCTAAAAAAAAAAAAGTTTTTTTTTTTTGGCTGTTTGCAATGCCAATGGCCTTATACTTGGCCATTGGCATGCTTCCTGAGTGATATGCAGCCTTTATTTGGAGCTGTCACAGCTCCGTTTTGGATTTTGCAGAAATGTACTTGGTTACTAACCGAGTACATTTCTGCAGATTGCACTAGTCCTGCACGGCTGGTTGCAAGCTTCCTGGATCGCAAATTCACCTCATTTGCTTGGATTTCTACTGCAAATGGGGTGATTTTCATACAGGGGCTTAGTCCATGCAGGACTAGTGCAGGAGCACTCGTGTACGCCCCTGCAAGCTGTTCCTGGAATGCACGGCAGACATATTGCCTGCTGGAGCTCCTGCACGCCATGCAGGGCATAGAGAATCCAGGGGCAAGAGTGAGAAACATGGATTTGAAAACCCCAGACCACACATGTTGAGTCTGATGCCAAAAAGACCAGAGTCAGCATCAGTGCCAAAATCCCAGCCCCCTAGTATCAGTACTATGATTATCAGCACCAACAACAGTGTGCTCAATACAATTTACATCAAGGAAACATCATATACCTGAAACATAACCGCAAACCTGATAGGCACCGACAATGACATTGCAGTGGTCAGGATCAGTACTGGCCCTGATGCAGAGATATATCAGAAATAACTCCGGGTTCTTTTTTTTTTTTCATTTTTCAACTGCGCTTAAAGTAGTTTTACTACTTCTGCAAAATTTCAACTGTTTTGACTACCTTTTTCCATTTAAAACACTACTTGCTCTGGTTTCACTTAACTTGTTTCTGGCTTGGTGTGGGAGCCATCTTGAGAAAATAGTCATTCCTGTAAAGGCAGTACATTAATTGATGCATTTTCTGGGAAGCCCTACAGTAATTGGTCTCATTTACAGATGCTTTTCATTGAGCTTGTACTTTTTACAGCTTGTTATTCACATATTCACTGAAAACAGCTATGTGGTTGTCTTTTCAGAGAAGTTATGCTTGTTTGTATCAGCCGAAGAAGTGGTTAGGTGTTTCTGAACATTTGATATACCAGTGATAATTCAGCGATGTTATTATTATTATCATTATCATTTTACTGCACTTAAACTAGTTTTGCTAATTATCTCACATTTCAGCTTTATGCTTGTCTTTTTTTCTGCTTTAAATCTGTTTTTGCACTGGTTTCACTTAGCTGGTTTTTGACCAAGTGTGGGAGCCATCTTGAGAAAATAGTGGTTCTTATAGCCCAGCATTAATTGGACTAATTTTCAGCTACTTTTTATTCATCCTTACTTTTTACTGTTTTCTATTTATTGAGCACAGCTGTGTTTAGCTGTTTTGAGTGTATCACCACAATATTTTTAGTTGTATAGTGGTTACTGTGTGCAAGTGGTTTCCCCCCAAGTCATTACTGCAAATATCTGTCTTCTTTCATGTCACCAGCAACTGGAAAAAGTCTGCTTTATTTATTTATTTTTGCTTATTTGTCCTGATTTGTGGTAAAACACGCTGATCTGCATTAACCTGCTACCAGATGTGTAAGTCTGCTAATTTCTATTTTCTATGCATTAGTGTGGCTATGTCTATCTCCATCCTTTTACCTTTCTAATTTCATAAAAAGAATAGCAACAGTATAACTCTCAACTGTACAGATTTTTGCAGTGTCCAGATTTTTGCCTCATAGTTTTGACCCATTTTTCATAAAATTGTGGTTTTCTAGCAAATTATTAACAAATCATTGAAGAGTTAAGTCAGAAAATACAGACATTTGAGTTTCAGACTTCATACCCTTCAGAAAACTCATGCTAATGCAAAATGTGTTATTCTATCTACTTTCTGAGTTTATAAGAGCAATGTTTAAAAATTGTCCCTATTTTTGGGTCTTTGTCCCCCCATTATTTATGGTTTTGTCCAGAATTTCTACTCTAAGAGGTTGGGAGGTATGAGCAACAGAGAACAGGGACAGACAGCAAACTACCTACCTTTCTGTTGCCAGCTTTCTAACCCTTGGTATCCAAGCCAGTGTTAAGAACTGCCTCATGCTCACTGAACGTGAACTAGATTCTGTCTGTGAAGAATGTGTAAACATGTAGCTAACTTGGAGACAGCCATCTCTAATCCACTGCATGTAGTGAGCATCACACTTTCTTATCCTTACCCATACAATAGCAACATCCTTATTCTGATAACACTAACATTTGTATGCTGATGCTATACAAAATTGCTACCAAAGCCTCCTGGAATTCTTAGGAGTAGGTATCAACAATTCCCAGAAACATGGGTTCATAAGTATATACTAGGTTAACGACCACTACAGCCTTTATAAGCCTGGGCATGCAACCCAACTCAACTGTGCCCCCATGTAACATGGACATCTATTTGGAAGGGTATGTGAGTTAGGAGGTTGCTAAAGGTTATGGGGGGGTATATTACTTTGTGAATATTTATTGCTGGCCTCTGTCTATCAGAGATATGGCAGCCAGAGCAGGGTGAAGTTTCAATTTCCCATCCAATGGTCAAGTTTACATTTGAATAGGGTTAGGGATGGACTCTGCTTCACAAGGATGGAAGCCTATTCTTACACTTATTTCACACATCCCTTCATTAGCATATCACCATCATACTTCTCCAATGTCCAACAAGTTAGCTGCTTTTCTGAAGCCATGATTGCTGACACATCTAGAGTCCTTGGGTCCCTCTCCACCAGTAAATAAGACTATGGCATAATTTTAGTCCAATTGGGAGTAAACAACCTGGCATTAAAATCCATGAAGGACATGCAGACGAACTTGTTGAAACTTGCTACACTGTCTTCAGTAATGTTAAGACTCTGGCATTGAAAGGCTGCCTTCACTGGGAATAATGCTCAGGTAGTCATATTCAGCAATTAGCAAAATAGCTACAGTCATTCAAGGGGGTCCGGTGTATCTCTCACTGGGATGAAATTACTTGCTTTTCAAAGGATGATCTACACCTCTTGTTCAAGGTTTACACATACTGGCCAAAGCCTTTGTTGCCTCCACGGTGCCTTTTTAGGCAGAGTTCATCTAATGAGCATATCAACCTATCCCACAAACCTAATTACAAACTGAGCAGCTTTGAGGTATCCCTTCTTAATGTCAGAAGTCTGAACAATAAAACTGCCTGATGTGGAAGCACGTGTGCATCTTGAATACATACATGCTCTGCATCAGGGTTCTGTGTCTATCACAACTTTAGGTCCACTGGTAACTGCAGAGGAGTCATAGCATCTGTCAGAAATATTTTCATCAAAAGTGATACCCAGAGATCCCACTACACACACAGCAGACTCTTAGAACTCCATCTCACACTAGGAAAGTCAAACTTTCATCTCATCTTATCAATCTCCTTCCATGCCCCATATTATCTTTAAAATCCTCAGTCCTTGGTGAATTCAAATATCCCACCACAGACTGGAGTGCCTACACCTCTAATATAGGGTATGTACAAAGTTTCTCAGACAGGATAAATGAAAACTCCCTGGATCAAATCATCAGTAATCTCATCAAAGGTAACGTCCTGGATTTAGCTATCACAAACTTGACTCCAGCATGTTCTTATGCCAGGTTCATTCATCACTAGTTAAGTTAGACCACAAAATGGTTATCATCAGAACATCTACCCCTCTGGTAATGGATGCCACCCTTCTTAGGGACTTCAAAAAGGCAAATCTTCTGAAATGGTATGACAAACTCTCTAAATTAACCCATGTAAACCCAACAATGGAGCCAGAATATGCAGCCACCTGTGCTAGAGATCTATATGCTCATTTAGATAAAAGCATTGGCAGGGCAGTCCCTACCAGAATCAAAAACAGAGGTTCTTGATGCACTTGGTGCCAATGTGCCTGTCAAGCCATTGCTGTGATTCCAATAGCACAAATGCAGCTGGCAAGGCTTTTTGTCTTTATGCACACGCTGTACTTGTGAGATCTAAATTGAGCATTAATTCAGGCCCATATTTCTAGCTTGGCTGCTACAGACATGACTGGCATTAGAAGGGATGGTGATCATTTCAGAGCACAAAAGTGGGGTACTAAAGTAGTCCAGTATTTTTGTGGCAGTCCTAGTGAAGCCCCATAACTGGAGGCTACTGCAGAGGGAATATATGGGGTCTCAGTATAAGGCTAATTTGAATAGCTTAGCCAAGACTATCTCTAGTGCAACTGGCATCCCATGCACTGGGAAGCAATGTCATCACCACAACAGTGCATGAACAGGCACAAGAGGGACCTCCTGAGGCAATGGGAGAATGAATTTAAGACTGCAAACACCCTTCAATTGTGTAATTATACTGACCCATAACATAGGTTCATAGGTTGGTACTAGGCTATTGTCCCTAGGGCCTATACAAACCTAGCCATAATTCCCTGGCTATTTCTTCCACACTATTTACTTCCCTAGAACCCTGTCTAGCAGGGCGACTGACATGATCCCAGGGTGAATTTCCTTTCTCCCATCCAATTGTCTATGATATGGCATTAATTTGCCAGCCAATGCAGTTTTGCATTATGCTTTCATATATATATTTTTTCTATTTCTACTGTACAGCTGCATATCATCTTGAGCAGACATACCTTAACTTTCATATCAAGCCTACATGCTTACTCAAATAGCTCTTAGTGATTGCATTACGCAATGAGTATATAAGATTAATTGTGTGGGTTCAATACCCATAAATAAATATTCATTTTTAAGACTGCTATTTATAAGATATTTTAACTTCAATACTGCATGACATTAAAAATTCAATATTTGCAAATGTAGTTATTACCTTAGAAAGCAGATATCTGATAAGACACAGTGAAATACATGATTCTATAAGTCATATCATACCATTCTAATTGATTGATTTTATGACATATTAATGCCTTCCCATTATATCTGGATGTGATCAAGATGTAACCACCTATTTCTCATATCGCAAATGTCAATAAAATAAATAATAATAAAGTAATATGACATGCCATTGATCTAGTTCTCTCTTTCTTTGTCTCCCTCTCACCCTTATCTGTCCTTTGTTGTTGTTTATTAATAGTTTTTTAATACATTGTTTCTGAAAACAAAATGACCATCAGCACAGGGAGGTAGACTGACCACTGGTGTTTGGACCACCATACCACCACAGGTAGCTGTGGCAGTACCACCACAGAAAGCACAGGTACCCAGCGCATCTGGGTCAGAACCTGTCAGCATTGTCTCCATAACCCCTGCCCTACCTATTCCACCTGTGTCAGGTAGGTCTGTCCTGGCTGCTGGTGCAGTGGTGCCCACCGGGATCAGTAGTAATGGAGGTGGCAATTTTATCACCCACCGGGAGTTGACAGGGCTTATGGAGGACATCATGGAGAGGGGCCTCTGAGCCCAAATCAGCAGGACTGAAAAGGTCCTGCATCATATTGCCAAAATTATGCCATGTCCACACTGACCAAGGCAACTAACAAAGGAGACAATGGTGATAGTTCTGAGCTGCTGCATTAATATGTTTGTTTCCTATTGTGGTCTGCCTTGTACAGGTCTTGCCTGAATAATTAGTATGATAAAGCAATCAGTAACACAACACAAATAAATATGTGCAGAAATGAACCACAGAATAATCTCTTATTATGCATGTATATGTATTCCTGTCACCAACAGTCTACATATTCCCACCCCTTCTGTGTCATCAAATGAGCATCCTTGATTCAAGACTGTTTCCATAAGCTATGTTTCAACCAGCAATTACATGTGCATCATAATAACCCTGTAGTATACATATAAGGGATGAAGAACTGCAGCAGTCATGACAACTGTGTAAATCATGACATCTGAAGCATAATCATAACACATATCTGTCCTGCATTCTATCAGATTCAGACACTGTCGGATATA
Organism: Protopterus annectens; assembly: GCF_019279795.1. Classification (NCBI taxonomy): domain Eukaryota; kingdom Metazoa; phylum Chordata; order Ceratodontiformes; family Protopteridae; genus Protopterus; species Protopterus annectens. The sequence continues at coordinate 1,831,352,045 of NC_056728.1, read as the reverse complement.
TGTACTGCTTATTTGCACTAAAGTCGGCACAGAATGCAGGCTACTACTAATTGCCATTCTAAGTTCAACACCTCAAGATATGAATACACATGCACTAACACTTTGCCATCAGCAGTACAATGGAGCGTATGAGTGCTGTGCTTCAGGCAAAGAGTTAAAAAAATTACAAGTAATTCTTCATTTAGGTTGTCAACATCTGCATTTTTACTGAATTTTGAAAACTAAATATTATGATTTCAGAGTGATGCTGACTTAGTAAAGTCAGTGTATTACTTTATGGGTACAATCCAATGGTTACACCTGTTAACTGTTACTATGGTCGTTAACCTTTTTACACATAATCCATCAGTCATTTTACAGTGCACGGTCATATATAGGAATTATCTGTCTGTATTGTCAATCCACATTGTAAAAGCAAAAGACAAAACAAGGATAGTGACACTATAAATGTTTCCATTTCAATGCAATCATCCTGGAATGAACTGGCAGCATTGCTTGATTATTAATCCACCGGTTTGCAATTGTGATTGTCATTGGCATCCCATATTGTGAAACAGGTGCATCCCTTACAGTAACACAATGTCTATGAATGACAGTATAGAAATCTTAGCAGAGAAGTATGTTATTACACAGGACAAGCACAGTGCTGTTACATTGCCCTGTCCAAACACATGCACTTGTCCCAAAACCTGTGATGAATAGTACCACTGTTCTAAACAATGAAGTTTTACTAAGTACAGTTTTCACATTGGTAAGTTAAGACTTTTCCTCTGGTGATGCAACTAATGTGTTTTGTAGATTGTGTAACAAAATTGGTAGGAAGTTCAATTCTCACTATGGGGAACTTGTGTGTGTTAGGGCAGAAAGTAATTAACACCTCAACGTCAAATGCACTCTTTCCACGTCCACCGAAGAGAATACATTTAACTTTTGTCACGGCTCCCTCTGCACTTTATCCCACTTTTAACAGAAACATCTTCTCTGCAACACAATGATGAGATCATCATTTCAAAAGTGCATTCTCTCTACATAAAACTGTGGTGCTTGTGACTAATAGTGTGTTTTCTAGGTTGTATAACTGTATAGGTAAGAGGTTAAATTCTCAATGTGCGAACTTGTGTGCATGTTGGGGGTGTCTAGAGAGCAGCAAGTAATGCCTCAATGTCAGATGTGCTCTGTTCACTCCTACTGAAAAGAATACATTTAACTTTGGACAAAGCTCTCTTTGCACTTTATCCCACTTTTAACAGAAATATCTCTGCAACACAGTTATGAGTTCATGTCAAAAGAGCACTCTCTCCCCTTCAAAGTCAGACTTCTCCTGTAGCACTTGTAATTAATACTGTGTTCTGTAGACTGTGTAACTGGATGATAGAAGGTTTAATTTTCATCTAATAGAATGGAAGTGGTCTAGTGACTGGTAATTAGTGCTGTAATGTTAAATGTGCTGTGTCACCTTCCACTGAAGAGAATGCATTTAACTTAGGAGACAGCTCTCTCTGCACTTATCCCTCCATTACAAGAAACATCTCTGCAACATAATGTTGAGGTTATGTCAAACGTGTGCTCTCTCCCTGAAGAGTCAGAATTCTTCTCTTCTGCATGTGTATAATACTGCATTCTAAATGCAAATACATAGGCAGGAGGTTCAAATCTCAGTGGTGAACTTGTGTCTCTTATCGTCCTAGGCCCATAGAAATAAAGCTTCAATAACAGATGTGCTGTGTTGACTTCCATTCAGGGAAAAACTTTATAACTTTGGACACAGCTCCCTCTGCAGTTTATTCCCACTTTTAATACACATATCTTCTCTGCAGAACACTAAGGTTATCCTGTCAAACGTGCACTCTTTCCCTTTAAGAGTCACACTTGTCCTGTGGCGCTTGCAGCTAATACTTTGTTCTCTAGATTGTACAACCTAGATAGCTAGGAATTTCAAATCTCACAGTGGGGAACCTCCTCATACTTCATGTAGCATCTGTCATCACATAGTCAGGTGTGGCTTCAATATCAGTTATGTACAGCTTCCTGAACAGATGTGCTGTATCAACTTTCATTTAGGGGAAGATTGCAACATGGGAGAGGATGCCCCCAGCCCCTTATTCCATGTCTACCACAAACATCTTCTCTGCATCACACTGATAAGGTCTTCATGTCACACTGTGCCCTTACAACTCAGCTTTCTCCTTTGGTGTTTGCAGCTAATTTGTTTTATAGATTGTGTAAATAGACAGGAAGGGGGTTTAAATCCAACATTGGTTAACTAATGTGACCATGTGTACTGTCATGCACAATTGTGTCCATTACAGCATCCCTTACGTAAACTTCCACTTAGGAGATGAATTTTCTCTGGCATAGGATTACCCTATAACTTTTTATTACTCCAAAACAATAAACAGTTTTGGAAACAGAATGCTTACATCATGCTATTAAAAATGAACTACATTACAGTGGTTGTTTGAGTCATCCTGCATCACTGGCTGCTGATACTGTGTTCTCTTGACTGCATAAGTATAGAAGGAAGAGTTATGAATCCAGCAATGACTAACATATGTGTGTGTGTGTGTGGGGGGGGGGGGCGTGTGTTGCTCTGTTGTACTATATAGTGTTACTATGCACTTCAACCACATTCATACATTTTTAGAACACCAATGTATGAAAGAATGGTGATGTCATACATTTAAATGTCCACTGTCACAATTGTAAAACATGGCATGTAGCATGCGTGATTCAGGCAATTTTCTGTATCTTGTGATCTTAGGTAGTCTGTTCAAATCCAGCAATTATTCATTGGACTTACTTGTGTCAGTATGTTTGTAAATGTGCAGGTAAGTAACAATGTTGCCAGACAACTATCTGCTGTGTACATACACTGCTGAGGATTCCTATTACAATGATGTCTGCTAATTTTTCACACAGAAATTTTTTATTGGATAATGATAATATCATGGGATGACATTTGGCTTTCCCATGAGAACTACTAAGGCATTTTCTGTGGTGTGAGGATATGACACTATGTTCTATATGTTGTTGCCTTAGTAAGATATGTGTTCGAATCTGTAATTATCCACACATCAGGGCTGATTGCCATTCTCTCATCACGTGTGTTTGGGTATACTGGGCAACAGGCAATGTTGTGTAAGAAAGATATACAGCAACAGTCTTTTAAAGAAATTACAGGCAAACATCTCCCTTAAGCCGCGGTGGTGCAGTGGTAGCGTTGTCGCCTCACAGCAAGAGGGTCTCCTGTTCAATTCTCGGCTGGAGCGCCTTCTGTGTGTAGTCTGCATGTCCTCCCCACGGTCGAGTGGATGTTCGAAAAACATGCGTGAATGGGTGTGCCTTCATTGAAGGTTTGCATCGGGCTGGCACCATAGAAATCGACTGCCAATCACTAGCGGACTGGAGTTCCACTGTGGCGACCCCTAACTGGGAAAAGCCGAAAGAAAAACAACAGGCAAGCAACTCCCTTGCAGCAGTAAAATGATGTCATGGCTGCAAAGACCAAAATATCACACAATTGCAGCCCCATTGTCACTACGGCTAATTTATTCTTTCCAATATTATGTAGCTTTTGCTGTCACAGTCAGGTGTTCAAAACCCACATTTGCTAGTGTTGTTATGCATGAATGACATGTACAAGTGTTATAATGTGCACAATTTCAGTAAAAGAAACCTCCTCCAGCCCTTTTATCTCATACAGATTGCAATACAATCATAAGATGTAATGACTTCATATAGCTGGAATCTCACACATTTACTAAGACTTCCATCTGATTCATATACATGTTGATAGTCCATGGCTTTTTTTTGTGTGTCGTCTTCCAAACTTTTATGTCTTACTGTAATTGTTTTCTTCTCACTGTACAGATTTATTGGATGTGAGGACTTGCATGTCTTCCTGTATGGCATGATGCCAGACCAAAGTGTAATTGGCCTGTGTGTTTGTGTTGATTACATGATCTTATGGCAGTGTTCGCTGTAATGTCTTGAAAGCACACACAGTATAATCATGTAGTTGATGTGCTCCATTTACAAACTGAGACCTTGAACTACTGAAATGTCATCAGATCTGTGTTGGCATTTGCCATTTGTGTATTTTGATTGCTATTATATTGCTGTTTATGATGTATATAAAAGACATACTTGTCTAAGATGTGTCAAGGGAATATACCACCCTATCTATGGTTGTTCAATGACAACAAATAGTACGTTCTTTTCTGTTGTGCATGATACAGCTACTGTAAGGCTCATGCCTTGTTTACACAGGATGAAGTGGATGATACAGCACATTCTTTGCATGTACATGTCCTATTCAGTAAATGCACTGTCCTTGCTGTTAACTCAACTAGGCATGCCATCAGTATTAATGTCATATTTCTTCCCCTTTCTTACAATGTTACATTATGTTGTTCTCACACCTATTGCTAACATGTCCCTTTTTAAGTTATGTACATGGGTAAATAATTGGAAACAGGATTATTTATTATTAACAGCAATATGGGTGTCTTTCTGTTGAAAATGTTTCTTTATGACATCACATTTGAATGCATTAACTGACGAAGTTTTTTTCATTTACCCTCCCCCATACTTAATATCTGCACTATTGACATTGTTTCTATGTACTTTCTCTCAGTTTCACACCCCTACATCTACATTCTTATAATTCACTTGGCCTTACTTCATATAAGGTATCTTTGCATAAATATGTCTGCCTACAGGCATGGAGTTTTGTTTACACTGTGCTCTCATGACTCGCAGTACCATTTCATAGCTACAAACACTGCTACTGGCCACCTGTAAATGTGACTAGCAGCATGCATATTCAATAAGCACTGCGGCTTATCGTGCTAACTTGCTGTAATCATGTAGGCTTCACATGAAACCTACATGATTGTAAATGAACCTCAAGAAGTATTTGCTGGTTGCGTGAATGTTACATCGAGGTATAGCATTATTACCTGCAGTTAGTACATTTATGTGTTTGTTCATAAATGATGGTTAAGTAAGGTATTGACTTTAATGTGTCAGGTTAGAGGCCATATTTTGGGCCAAGTTAGAGAAAAAAAGACTCCTGTAGTGTATGATTATGAGGACTGCAAAGTGTCGAACAAGTAGAAAGAATAGTTGTGTAAAATCTTACCATAACCAAAGATGTCTCTCTCTTCAATGTTGCAGTATTCATAACATGAGGGATTCCCTGCATAGGCGACCCAAACGTCTGGCCAGTATACCAAAGACTTAAGCTACTGCTAGGTACGTGTGACATTGCACACAGAACAGCTGACATCAGCCATAAAAGTGACTTCTGCATGCACTATCCTCAGAACTGAGTGTCCCAGTAAGAACACCAGTCCAAGGATAAGAGGCAATTAGGTAATATCTAAATAAGCATGAACCAAGGGGGAAGGAGAGTGGGATAGAATACTGCAACATGGGAAAGGACATCTACGGTTATGATAAGGTTTTACACAACTATTCTATGTCCTTCTATTCCCATGTTGTAGTATTCATAACATGAGAGAGAGAATACCATAGCTCATGAGTGGGAAAGGGGGGTAGGAGCACAGGAAGTCTCCATAAAGCCATGCTGAATTGCCCTGGCAAATCCTGCTCTGGTTCTAGAGATGGGTCCAGCTTGTAGTGTGTTTTTAATGTATGGACAGAGGACCAAGTAGCTGCATCCAGGACAGAAGCAGTGTCCACATCTTTAAAGAAGGCTCCAGAGGATGCCACCGCTCTAGTGGAATGAGCCTTAATAGGGGGAGGGAGGGGGGTTCCTCAGAGACATAGCAAAAGGAAATTGCCCTAGAGATCCAAAATGAAACTTACAGAGACATGTTTTCCTAACTCCCTGGGGTGAAAGGCAACAAACAATTGCTCACACTTTCTAATGGATTTGATCCAAACAGAATCTAAGTTGTCTGTGTACATCCAAGGTGTGTAGCACCCTTTACTGGAGTTTTGAGGAGAATGGGGAAAAGGTAGGTAAGTGAATAGACTGGTCAAGTCATTAACCACTTTAGCATGAAGGAAGGGCTGGTATGAAAACATCCTACCCTTATGAAAAATCAAAGGGTTTTGAAGCCATTAAAGCTTGGAGTTCAGAAACTCTCCTAGCAGGAGTGATGGGTACCAATAACATAGCTTTCAAAGTCCACAATTTTAGAGAAGCTGAGGCTGCAGGCTCAAAGAGTCTGGGTCAGTTTTTCCAAAACAAAATTTAGGTCCCCGGGAGGAGGAACAGGTTTTCTGGGAGGTCTGATGTGAAGGACACCTTTTAAGAAAAGCTTAACCTCTAGTCTAGAAGCTAAGGGGAGAGATAAAGGCAGACATGCAGAAATGGTTGATAAATGGACTTGAACTGAAAAATAAGCCAGTCCAACCTTGAGCAGCTCACACAAATAAGAAAGGACCAGGGGAATATCCACTAAAAATGGATCTAGTTCCTTAAGACACCAGATAGAGAACACCTCTATCATTTGGACAAGTAGGATCTCATTGTATTACGCTTCCTGGCCTCTTGCAGGACTAGAAGCACTTCCTTGGAAAAAAGGAGCCTGATAGGAATCAGAAGCCCATCACCCACAAAGTTATTTTTAGTATTTTCTACATGTGGGTGAATTAGAAATCCCTTGTCTTGTGTGAGTAGATCCACCCTGTGAGGTAACTTGTGATAATTGCCCTTGGCTAATTGCACAGGAAGTGGGACTCAATGCTGTCTTGGCCAAAAGAGGGCTACTAACAAGATTTTTGGTTTGTCCTTCTGAATCTTCACACAGTCTTTCTGTATTAGGTGTAAGGGGGAGGAATGCATAGTGAAACATCCCCTCCCATGAGAATGATAGGGTGTCCATCTTCCAAGCCAGAGGATGCGAGACTCGGGCACAAAACTTTGGAAGTTGTCTGTTCATAGGGGAGGCAAAGAGATCTATTTGAGGCATACCCCGCCCATGGAGAATGTCCAGAAACACATCCCTGTGGAGCATCTATGTGGGTCCGCTCAGTGTGTTTGCCTGAACATTTTGAGTTGAGATAATATAAACAGCTGTCAAAGTTACCTTTGCTTGAAGAGCTATCTCCCAGGCTTGGATTACTAATCTGTAGAGTAGATAAGACTTTGTTCCCCCATTTGTTCACATACCAGGGAACTGTGGTGTTGTCTGTGAACAGTTTCAAGGGGCCTGGTAGAAGACATGACATGAAGGCTTAAAGGGCCTGAATCAGAGCTCTCATCTCTTTGATGTTGATATATTACTCCTTATGGAGGGAGACTACAGGCCTTGGACCTTTAGGTTCCCTAGTGTTGCTCCCCATCCCAGATCTGAAGCATCTTTTAACATTTCTTGAACTGGATGAAGTGGCTGAAGGGGGAGTCCTGGATTCTGAGAAATTTGTTGAATCCACCAAAACAATTCCTTCTTTAGGCTGGGCAGAAGTGGAGGACAAACTCTAGATTATGAGCATGCTGGGACCAAAGTATTTTCGGGTACCACTGAAAATTTCACATGTGGAGTCTGACTAGGACAGCATTTATATAACCAAAGCCATGAACCCTAGCATTCTGAGGAATTCCCTGGCAGCCAGAAAGGACGGTCCTAGGAAGGAGAAAGGGAAGACTTGCTGTAGTTGATGGTGAATCCCAGGCCGAGGAGCAAAGAGGTGGTTTGAATATCTTGTTGCAAAGTGTCTGGATGTTCTGCTTGAATAAGCAGGTTGCCCAGGTAAGGGTATATGAGAATTCCCTGGATTCTGCAAAAGGCAATGACAGGAGCCAAAGACTTTGTGAATACCCTTGGTGCCATACAGAGTCCAAAGGGCAAAGCACAGAACTGAAAATAAGAGGAAGCAACAGAAAATCATAAAAATGTCCTGAACACAGGGTGGATGGGGATGTGGAGGTATGCATCCTTGAGGTCTAAAGAAATCAGGTAAGCCTGAGGTAGCAAGAGTGGAAATAGTTTGCAGGGTGAGCATCCTGAAGGTGGAGACTTAAAGGAACAGATAGAGTTGGGACAAGTCTAAAATTAGCCTCCAAAAACCATCTTTCCTGGGAACTAAAAACATCCTGAAGTAGAATCCCTTTCCAAGGAGGAAAGCTCTTGTATGGTCCCTTGTGATGGCAAGTCCTGAATGACCTGAGGGAAAAGGTGAAGCTGGTCCCTTGGGAGTTGTGAGATCCCCATGAAGGAAGGAATGGTTTTCCAAGTCATGAAGTAACCTTTTTCGACAATAAACATGACCCATTTATATGATAATGCTTGTTCATTTGGAAAAAAATGACAAAGGTACTGGGAAAGGCAGATTTCTGAGAGAGTGGCCAGGTAGTCACAGACTACCTGGCTTGTCCAGAAAGTGGGGCCTTTAGAGCAGGTGATGGCCGAGACCTAGGAAGAGTCTGCCTGCATCTGCCTTTGTGTTTTTGGGAAGGGGCGTCTTTTAGACTTAGAAGGGTAGTTCCTATGGTACTTATATATGGGGAAACAAAAATAGGTTTCACTTTCCAGAAGTTCTTTTGCTTTCTCTTAAAGGGATTTGAGCAGGGCTAAAACATTAGCACCAAACAGAGAGGTATTGTCCAGTGGTGATTCCATGTTTTGCCTTGAAATCCTCAAAGGCTACAATCTCAGCCAGGAATACCTCCTGAGGACAGAAACACATGCTGCTGATCTTGCAGACACCTCAACTGCATCATAACTACATTTTATGGAATGTCTAGTAACCTGGGAAGAAAAGCCACGAGGGAAGAAAGCTGGGATTTTGCTGTAGAATTTGGAAGATCTGTCCGCAACTTACAGAGACCTGTGAAAGTAGGATGAGAACATAGTTAGATGCGTCTCTGATAACTAATGGCCCTAAAAGCCAAAGTAGAGGAGGTGCAGACCTTTTTCCCAATTCGCTCCATCATTTTCCTGTCCTTATCTGAGGGCAGGAGGTTGGTGGAGGGCAGTAATTTAGTGGTTTTATCAGCAGAGAGAGAGATATCACAGCTGGGTCTGCAAGACAGCATTTGTACAGCTAGCTACTGTCCTCAGGGACTTTACAGAACCTGTCTGGCCTTTTGAGAGCAGGAGGTTGCGAGTCAGGATTTTTGTATGCTGCAAGAAAAAACATCTTGAAAAGCTGGCAAACAGGTGAGATGCCTGAAGGGGTTAGGAGAATCTATTTGTAAGATCACTGCACCTCTTTTGTACTTCCGAAACCTGGGAGCTTTCCCACTTGAAAAATTCCCTCATTCTGGAAATAGTTTCTCCAAATGTAATGTCTTCAGGAGAGTTTACACTGTTGGATTCAACTTCAGAGGAGGCATAACCAAGAGGAAAGTCTACAGAGTGTAGTAAGCCAGGGACTCATCTGAAGATGACTCATCGTCTGAGGCAGAAGTACTCCTGGGTGGAAGGGAAATAGGAAATGTTGGAGTAGGAGGTTACAAATTAGAAGGCCCAAGTGTCAGAAAGGCACAAGTTTCCTTGAGAAATCTGGGGAATCAATCATTGTTCATGTATGGGAGACACAAGGTTTGGTTTGTTTCCTCCTTGAGAGGAAAGCCTACCCTATCCTGGGATGGAAGGGCCGGCGAAGGCCTAGGTTCAGGACCAGATGTCAGCAAAACCTCACTGAAAAGGGCAGGAGCAATATTACGAGGAATGTCAAAAGTGGACTGCGGTTCCCCCTTACCATCCATAGTGGATGGCTATGATACCTCTGTGGATGTGCAGAAGGAACCTTCCCTGGCTTCTAAATCAGTACCCACATGAGGAGGAGGACCAGACACCGTACGTACCTCTGGTCTTTCACCGATCTCGAGAGGGATGTCCCGGATCACAGGATTCATCCCTTACCTTTTTCACTTTTTCTTTGGGGGCTCACCCTACGGACCTGGAGTACCTTCCATACCTAGCAATAGTCCCTTTAGTCTCTGGTTTTCAAGATGTATGTTAAGGACAGACAGACAACTGCAGAGTTAGGAACGAACGATGACATTAACCTCTTAGAAGCATGCAGTAGCAAAAGTGCAATAAAGGTTTTCCCCAATGGGGCACTTCCCTGAATTGTAGAAAACTTTTGATCAGATAAACGGTGGAAGCTATTGTTCGGACTGGTGGCAGAGAAGTTCTGAGGATGATATGTGCAGATGTCATTTTTATGGAAGACAGCTGTTCTATGTGTAACATCGCACATACATAGCAGTTTGGTAAACCGGCCGGACGTTTGGGTCGCCCAGGCAGAGAATCCCTCACGTTATGAATACTGCAACATGGGAATAGGATATCAACAATGCTTCTTGATCTGACTTGGAAGTTGCAGCAAACATTTTAGTTTTACAAATATGTGCAGACTAATGCAATTCAAAATGAGAAGCTTATGAATTAATAACCCCATCAATTAGACTTTCATATGAATGGCGAGTCAATTAGCTTTGGCTATGGTACTATAGTAATACTGGCTTCCTTGTTGCTCCAGTGATAACTTTTTTTTTTCATTTTTACATCTGGAATTTAAATTCTGATGATTTTTTTTTCCCCCAACCAAGCATACAAGTTAACAGACTAGTTGTATTTTCTTCTCATTTAAACAATTCATACAATCCTTTGCCATGCTTATGGTCACTGCCAGTCCCCAACATGGGAAAACTATATTGCAGATATAGGTTAATAAGTGGTTACTAGGCTATCAGCCCCAAGAGCCATTTTACACCTAGCAAAGCTTAGCCCAAATTTACCAAAATATTGTTAGCGTGCCAATAGTTGTAAACCCCAAGCTTTCACAGGTTGACCTTGTCTATTAGGAACATAGGTGCCAAACCCTGGGTAAATGTGCCATTATCTACCCATTGGTCCAACTTAATTTTTAACTACATTCAAGTGTAAGTTTAATTCACATCAATGGGAAGCCTGTTCCATAGAAGGGGTAATCTCCAAGACACAAACAGCACATGTTGGAGGTGTTGGTATGTCGCAAATGAGGTTTAGGTCCTTAGAACAGGTACTTCAGATGCTATTTGTTTAGAGGATGTGTAAAACCCATCAGTAAGGGGTCAGAGGATGTAGGCATTGATCACTCTGTTTCAAAGCCGTATCCTGTACTTGGTCTCCAAACTTTTGCAGTCTGCATAGGATTTGGTGTTTACTCCTTGTATTCTTTCTGTGAGGAACCTCCGTGGTCTCAAGAGCCTGGTCAGTTACATGTGTTGTGCACAGTTGATTAGTCTGATGAGAGTACAGTGGAACAATGACCTCCATGAACCTGGATGCCATGTCCTTACTTATAAGTTGTGCAACATATGATTTATTTCATCATAGTAGGTGCATGGTAGTTAAAGGTCATGTTACTGTCAACATGCGTTCCTAGGTCCCTGACCACTGGGTCTACTTTTAGGGGGTATATTAGTGTGGTAATTTCCAGGGGTGGACATCTTTCTGGAGGGTACTATTAAAATATTAGATATAAAATTCTATTTCACCAAACACCAGTCATATAACCAATCAAAGCTTCTTCTTTCGGCTGCTCCAGTTAGGGGTCGCCACAGCAGATCAACCATTTCCATTTCTTCCTGTCCTCTGCATCTTGCTCTGTCACACCAACCACTTGCATGTCCTCTCTCACCACATCTATAAACCTTATCTTAGGCCTCCCTCTTTTCCTGTTACCCGGCAGCTTCATTCTTAGCATCTTTTTCCCCAATATACTCTGCATCCCTCCTCAGCACATGTCCAAACCAACGTAATCTTGCCTCTCTAGCTTTGTCTCCAAACCTTCCAACCTGGGCTGACCCTCTAATATACTTATTCCTAATCCTGTCCATCCTCGTCACACCCAGTGCAAATCTTAACATCTTCAACTCTGCCACGTCAAGCTCCAACTCCTGCCTTTTTGTCAATGCCACTATCTCCAACCCATATAACATAGCTGATATCACTACCCTCTTGTAGACCTTCCCTTTCTCTCTTACTGGTACTAGTCTGTCACAAATCACTCCTGACACTCTTCGCCACCTCTCTTCCACACTCACCATTACTCTGAACTGTTGATCCCAAGTACTTAAACTCATCCACCTTTGCCACCTCTACTCCCTGCATACTCACCATTCCTCTATCCTCCCTCTCATTCACACACATATATTCTGTCTTAGTCCTGCTGACCTTCATTCCTCTTCTCTCTAGTGTCCAACCTTTTATACAACTCTTCATACACCTTATCCTTAGCCTTCACCACCTCTCTCTTTGCCATGCACCTCATCTCCTTATACTCGTCTACTTTCTTCATCTCTTTGACAATCCCACTTCGCCAATCTCTTTCTCTGTATACTCTCCTGTACTTCTTCATTCCTCCACCAGGTCTCCTTGTCCTCCTTCCTCTTTCCACCACCAGGTCTCCGTGTCCTCCTTCCAGATGTCACACCAAGCACCTTTTTAGCCATCTCTCTTACTAGCTCTGCTGTAGTTACCCAGCTATTCGGTAACTCTTCACTGCCACCCAGTGCCTGTCTTAACTCTTCCCTGAACAGAACCTCACAATTACCCTTTTTCAATTTCCACCATTTGATCCTTAGTGCTGCCCTCACACTCATCCTCCTCTTATTGATCACCAATGTCATCCTACAAACCAACATCCTATGCTGCCTAACTACACTTTCCCCTGCCACCACTCCACAGTCTCCAATCTCCTTCAGACTAGCACTTCTACCAATCAAAGCAATCTAAATAAAGCATGACTATTCTGCACTACTATCGTGTCATCTGCCTCATAGTAAAAGATGCTTAAATTCTGCATAATTTTATCATTTTTAGCTTTTGAAGTGCTACAGGAGGGGGTATTCCATCAATTTTAATGGAAATGGGAGTTACATTTCTGCACATGAAAAACAGATTTTTAAAATTGGCTGTACCTACCTTAAGAGCCGATGTCCAAATTTCTGCTGTCTACAGGCTGAGGGATATGGACCACAAAATAAACTGAAATGCGACAGTCTTGCCTCATAATAAAGCCACAAAGAAGGAATCATATATCCGTAAACCAAAATGTATTCAGAAAGAAAAGCTGCTAAACTTATCAGTTCAAATTCCTTTAATCAGCTTAAAAATGAAAGAACACAACCACTCCAAGAACATTTTTGTAAAATAAATTTTATTGCATTAGATTGTAAGGAATTACATTATATATTTACAAACGAATGGAAACTGAGCAGTACTGACTGGAAGCCCACACAAAAAAATGGGGCACAGCACCCCTCTTCTCCTGCAAAGGTCACTCTTATTCTCTGCATCTAAAAAACATCTTGTTCCGATGTGCTTTTCATATCCTCTTCACAGTAAAATTATTTTTACAAGGAAATTCAGCAAGTAAAAAATTCTTAAATCATACATTTCTGTACAGAATTTCACGTATACTAAGAATACATTTTTGTGCTGACAAGCAGCACAGTGAATAACAGAGCTCAATTAAAACACCAGAGTACTGTACAGCAATCGGGTAACTTCCCACTTGCTTACCTCCCACATTCCTTCCGAGTGCAAAGTAAAAAGATTCAGACTTTTTTTTTTGTTTAATACTTTTCAACTGCTGTAAGCGCACATGTATATACATACCACCCTACCGACTTAACCAGTTACAATCAGGACAGCAAATGGCTAATGCCTTCGCCATACCATCAAATAATCTGCCACAATTTCTCCTACATGTTGGCAATCTTGTGTCCAGAACAGGAATAAAATACACACTGGACAGAAAGTGAGAAAGTGGAGTGTGGGACTATCTCCTGAACACTACCATGAGAGAGTATAAATGAAAGATTCACAATTTTAAAACTTTAGAACAAACTATTCAATTTCAACCCTAGCTGCAAAGCACTGATTAAAAAAAAAAAAAAAAAACTCCATCTGGGTAGAGACAGAGTGGCCTGCATCACTAATTTCCAGCTAGTTGGGCAGTCTGCACAGACAGAAGGTTACTCTGCACTAGAATTACAAAAGTACAAAAAGAGACACTGCTCTGAATGGATGGATGCTTACACCAACTAGTCTTGCATTCCTGGATCTCGTCAGATTAGGAAGTTAGCTATGCTGTCACAAACTGCACAAATGAACAAACTTCAGCAGCTGGCTACACATGCTCTACCCTCTTAGTTTTCAGCACTACTTACTACTCTGATGAATACCAGTCTGCACAAATATACAAGTGCTAATAAGTCAGTATAAATGTGTTCCAAGTGTAGCTATACCAGCAGCCTTGTAGGCTTAAGGTACTCAGCGTCTTATGTGTTTACTTAGTTCAGGCTTGTATGTTAAAGCTTTTATCTTCGGTACCATTTAATACAGTTAAATTTTGCATGCTAAAGCAGTTACTCTGTGCATGTATTTAATGCAGGCCTGCTACAGTGAGTGCATGTGTGTTGCAGGTGCATTTAAATCACAGACTGATAGTATGAACATGACCTTGCATTACTGAACTAAGACTTACATGAGGAAGAAATCATTTGTCAGAAATAAAAAGTTTCCCCCCAAAAAAGTGAATTTGCCTACAAAACAAACCAGAACTATCTGACTGAGTACCACTATGTTTGGTCTCGGACAATGTAATGGCATCTACAATACCCTTACACACACACACCACACACACGTTATGTGAAGGGTAAAAACACAGGGCTCACAAAACAAGAGAATGGCAGCAGATGAATGCACCAAACCAAAGCATATGCTCTCTGCTCAGCAATGACCAACTGCTATTAACAGAAATCAAAATTGCTAATTAAAAAAAAAGGCAAGGTGCAGCGCCCTCCATCTATGCTGATACCGGTGCCTCATCAGCACTCTAAATTTGCTTCCATACATTTTAAACATGGTCACATGTTCAGCTGTGTAAAAACTGAACTGCCTCACTGGTGGCTCTGAGGTTATAGGCACAACTCAATACTGGGTTGTGAATGATGCATCCAAAAACAGGGCAATGTCTCAAAATTGAGATGTGTATAGTTTTACTAAACAACTATTTTAATACTCCAGAAACTGTATCTTGTACTTACATGCGACAGAAAGTTTACCAACCACCTTTTTCAAGAAACACTTAATGAATGAAACCATGCTCTGACTTCTACAAAGCCACAAGTACCATGTGCACATATACGATAGAAAAGCCTGCATCTGCAAGGGCTTCACAGTGTTGTCAAGTGCATGGTGTCACTCCTACCGCTGGTTTTGTTAGGCATATCACACAGGTTTCTGTCCATTTTGAGTCAAACTAACATTTGAAAAAACACTTTCTTTAAAATATCCAAGTAATAAAATGAACAAAGAATTAATTTTGACATTCTAGACCAACAGAAAACATGAAACTAATATGATAACTATTAACTTAAAATACGCTGATGCTCTTCCTATATGTAACATGCAACACAGTCACAGGGTTTCACAGTAAAAGTGCAACAAAAGAATACAGAACTCCTCCTCCTTATTCTGTTAAAAATCTGTTTTACAGCTAAATTTGAGTGCAAAATTTTCCAGTTTTAATAAAATTAATATGGGGTCATGGGGCAAGTACAAAGCTTCCTGCCTTGCAAACAGTTTTCCCTACTTACTGCCAAGGAAAGTTATAATGGCATTGCCTTAGATAAAATATTCAGTATGTAGAAAACCCAAGAAATGTGCATCTCTACAAGGACTCCAAGAGGTGGAAAGAGTCCAGATGTGTTCACCTGGCATGTGTCTTATGGCCAAAATACTGCACTTGACCTGCTGAAACCCAAAGGCAGGAACGAACCATTCATGCCAACATATATGCAGTGTGTACATGATGAGGATCTCACCTAGCACCCCAACAGCTTAGTGCCACTGGTGTTGTTATACATGCCAGCACAGTGGTACAGAGTGCACAGTCATATGCCCAGTATTATGGCTGGTAGCAAGAGTTCTATGGCATGCAATGGGGTAGGCAGGTGGTGCTACAGATAAAACTATACTGGCAAAAAAAAGTAAGCAGTGCATGATGCTTCATGAGACTACAAATGTGTGTCTACAGCTGCCTATTAGACATCTGGACTGCGTTCACTCTACTCGGGGATCGCACACATGCAATGGTCCCTTACCACTAGTGCACATTTCTGAAGCATGAGGGGAATATCATTAGACATCTGGACTGCATTCATCACTCTACTCAGGGATCTCACACATGCAATGATCCCTTACCACTAGGGATCTCACACATGCAATGGTCCCTTACCACTAGTGCTTCTGAAGTATGAGGGGAATATGGTGGAAGATGACAGCTCCATTTACAGTAGCTGTGTACAGCTGTCACATGATGAGCCCAGACAGTAGCAGGAGCTGGATTAACAGAACTTAACGTATCAACCAACCTGCATCATTTACTGGGATGTACACACACACACACACACACACACACACACACACACACACACACAGTTATTTTACTTGAGGCAGAAGCTGTGACCGACACTCGTACATTCTTCTCTAGGCAACAGCAGAGCAAAAAGTTGAAAAACACATTAAGATCAGATGAGAAAAAGAGAGACTACTTTAAAAAGAAAACTTTTAAAAATGTGTACATTACATAAAACAGAACTGCATCAATATAGTTCATGCAGCTGTACACTTTGGTACATGCCCGTGCCAAAGGGGAAACAATTTCAGCATAAAATGAAAAACTACAGTGGAGGATGCTGGATGGGTGAACAGCTTTTTTTGCCTACAAAGGTGGGGGAGGGGGTTCCAAAGAACACCACACCTCATCTGTTACGGACATATTTCTACCATCCACACATTTTTTTTTTCTTAACGTGAAGCTTTATTAGCCCGGCTTGATGAAGGCAGCACCAGATTTTTGTTACAGCACATCTATATTCAGCCTTTTGAAGTATGGCTTAATAGACAGTGTTCTATGTACAGAACTCTGTACAACCAACAAATGCCCACTGCTCACACTAACTGTCCAAGACTTTCCGGAACAGATGCAGTGCAACAGAACTCTGTCCTCAACAGCACTGCAAGACCCTTAACAGACAAATAGTGAAACTACAGAAAGAAAGTAAGAGATCAGATGTCAGGCACATTCTGCACCTCTAGCTTTTAGAGCACAATCAATCTCAGTCTGGCTACAAGATGAAAACAGGATTGTGCAGCAGCTACATTCTAACACACCACCGATGATGAAAGGGACCTAGGAATGCTACAAAAACATTTTTACTCGTACCACACCTTAAGACCCAACAAACTACACTGACTTCAGAGTACCACTGGGTCGCTTGTATATGTACAAGTGGATGAAGTAGCCATTATAAAAACAGTCCATACAAAATGCCTTAAGAACACATGAGTTAAAGGCAGGTGAAACAGTTTTTAAGCTCTCCAGTGCTTCTGAACAAATGGACATGTGGGTGCTGCTGCACACATCTTTTATACATAATTCATTAACTAGTAAAAACAGTCTTGTGGTAAAGTTATTCTTACAACTCACTATAAGCTCAAGGGAGTCAAACAGATGCAGCCATTTCTAGCAGACAGTTTACTTATGGTAAATTGCAGAGAATGCACAATATATCCCACACTGGCTATACAGAAGAAACCTCACAGTATCCAGTTCTGGCCAGTACATCACAGTATGGATCACTATCCCTCTGCAAAAAGTAGTAATAAAGTAGGAAGAACTTGATTCTGTCCCCTTTTGCATGAACTTCACAATGAACAGCCTTTTATGCACTTAATTTCAATATATTATACTTTAAAACACATTTAAAAAATTTGGCCTAAGAAAATAAATTAGTAATTAAAATAAACAAAACAGGCAAGTCCACAGCTGTACTGATGCTTTTTCATTTCAGAGTTTCACTCAAAATATCAAGAGTCAAACAGCTGCTTTTTGGGGTTAGCCTGTGAAGCTGGATTCCATTTTCATTTCTCACAACAGTGAGAAGTGGATAGTGTGCAACAAGCCATAGCAAGAATGACCACAGATTTGAAAGCTAAGTGTCACAATTACTTATTTTTTTTTAAATGGGAGAGGGCTACTTAAATGAAAGAACCTAGTAAATGGCAGTCTTAAATGCAAGGCATAATCAAACAGGACACATGTCTTAGCTGTTAAGCAATACAGTTATGACTTGATGCACACATGCAATAAAGATTAGTGTCCTCTACTCCAGAAAGCCCCCATCTAAAGAATAAACATTTCTGTCTGCTGCCATCTTATAACAAAAGGAAGAAAACACATACTTAACCATCAACATACATCTCTGTACCAGTCACAAACCAACAAAAAACCTCTACAGGAAAAAAACCCCACAGGAATGAATGAGAAATTACTTTCTTTTCAATTAACTGAACAGAGCAGACCTAATCAACTCATTTGGAATAATCAGTAGAAAGTTCTATGATGTCATCATACTTAGGAAAGCATTGAAAAAGGTCCCATAAATGACTTTACCATCCCAAAGACATTTTTAAACAGAAACAGTTCAAAATAGGACTATAAAAAACAATGCAAGGTTAGAAACTCCAGTGCAAGATGCTATATTCAACCTTCAGCATTCAGAAGCACATCAGTGTTCTATAACTGCAGAAGCTTTGTCAGCAGGTATACTTTGGTGTCCTTTGAACTGAGACATGGCTTCTTTTGGACAGAGATTTTCCATTGTCAGCGCAACAGTTCTTCCACTCTTCAAAGACGACAGAGCACAGCTCTGCCAGTTTTCATAGTGCAGTTTCCATTGCCACTTAAGTAAAACAGGGTGGCAGAGAGTCAGTCAGCAATTGTTCTTGTAAGAAAGATCAAAAGCCACTCCCCACCCCTAAAACTCAACTCGTCTCCTCTCCTGAGTCAGACCCAGTTAGGCCATTAAAACTTCATTCAGTCCATGGCCTTACTCACAGCACTGAGTAGCTCTGAGGCATTTGGCAAGACATTTACTCTCACAGGAACACATTCAGTCCAAAAATCGTTGGCAGGCTTTCTTCCAGCGGCAGGCAGTGCACCACTGATCCCGGTGCTCAATGCCATAAACTTTGCGGCATTTTTTGGCTTCACCACGAACTTTTCTGCAAAGGAAAAGAAATCAGATTTGCACTGCTCTCTATGCCTGCATCTGTAATTGTGCAACACTTTTCATTTTATGCTTCTCATTAAGCAAAACCCACCCTAACATGCAGAGAAGATCTTACCATTATACAACCAATCTGTTTTAAGAGAATTACAATCAATGGAAACAGTCCAAACTTACCTAACAAATTCAAATTATTCCTGACAGGGATAGGTTTTAACTGTTCATAAGAAGCACTAAAAGGGGCAGATACACCTACTAGGATAAGAAAATATGACAAGCAAAGCCCAAAGAGTCCGTCAAAAATTTAAAAAAAAAGTTGCAAGTACATCTTACTCTAGTAATGTCACCAGTCTGGATGCAAATGACTTTGTTGTGGACGTTGTGTGCTCAGATGTTGTGGATGGTGTGTGCTCAGATGTCTGTTTCCTATAAAAATATGTATAAGTGTGTGTGTGTGTGTGTGTGTGTGTGTGTGTGTGTGCGCGCGCTAGAGGGCGGATGTGGAGAGAATGACAATGACATAAGCTGTCAAACTTGGCCTAAGGTCAAAGACACTTTCTCCAAGTTGATGATAGTGATCTTTTCCCCCCATCCCAATGAGTGCCAGACAATGACTCAGCAGACCAGCAGTAGGAGAAGAGGGTGTTGATGAGGTCCAAGTTCAGCACAATGAACAGAGAGAAAATAATAAACAGAAAAGCAAACAAAGCCAAAGAAGGACAAAGTGAATGATAAACTAGCAAATGCTGTAATGGCCACTTACTGTCTCTATCCAGCCAAACAGATTTAAGCAGGCTGTGTGGACAGATGATAAACATGCAGTTTCTCATCCCAGTTTCTGTCCACTGCTTTGTCATCATGAAACAGCAGCAACAACACTTATACCAGATTACTCACAATTCTTACATTCACCAAGACAGCAGAAGCACGGGCAAAAACACAAGACATCTCACACGTCTTCCAAGAAGAAAACAGTGTTCACACTCTCCATTCTACAAGATACAGGCGTCCCACACACTCCTCATTCTACAAGATACTTTCAGATGCCCACCTCCCCTTACCCGCTAAGCTACCTTCAGATAACTCCCCCACTCTGCAAACTCCCCCACTCTGCATACTATCGTCACACTCACCTGCTACCACTCTGCATACTATCGTCACACTCACCTGCTACCACTATGTGCTCTTGGAGGGGAAGCAACAATTGAGGATTTGGGGGATGTGACTTGCTGCTGCAAAGGCTCACTGCAGCTCAGGGACCGGCTTCGAACCTATGGGGAAAAGAAAAGACACATAAAATACACCAACGATCTACAAAACAATGGCTTCTTTTTATTGGACTTGGTTATGAAGTGATATAGTACACAGCAGCAGCAATAACAAAATGTCTGCTTCAAGTTTCCCATGCAAAACAATATAATGAATAGTGAACTATAGGGGAAATGTGTTGTACAAGGTTCTTAGAGGTAAACAAATCCAGTCTTTAAATAAAGCAACTAGTAGCAGCTCTATGAATGATCTAATTATTACTACAGCCCAAAGCTGTACTTGTACAGTTTCGATGTGTATGACACACAGGTTGTTAACACCTAAACTAGCTTACACTGCTCTGCTACTCCCAACAGGGAGCAATGGACATTCTGCCAGCTCAGAGTTAAAATGACACTGTTCATAATGAATACACCACCACATTTGCCATCCCGGATGTGCCATTATCCTGTCCACCAGAACACTAGGAGACTATGTGCTTCATCAAAAAGGATTCCACAAGAGAGCCAAGACCAAGCAACAACATCTCATGACCCAATACCAGAAAAACTTCTTATGTGGCAGCTGTGTTTCAGCAGAACTTCACCTTCAGTCCTGTCAGAACAGCTAAAACATCCACTCTGCAGTCACAGGATTACAGCACCAGAGTCCACTGACCTGCCTACTGCACTACATCCTCTTGCCACAAACAAAACCACATTGTGTCAAAGTTAGGTGTTCCAGGGTTTTTTGTTAACTTTGCTGAATTAGATGTCCCTTCTGACCATCTGCAATCATCCTACATTACACTGTCCATAATGAAGGTCTCTGTATTATCAAGACAAGTAACTGTCCTTAACTATGAAATGGATGGGGCTATAAGCACGACTTGAAAAGAACAAAGCAAAAAAAAAATGTCAACAAGCCGTGAGTGTGTGTGTGCGCGCGCATGGATCTACTCTAGAAGCTTGAAGTTTCAATTCGATCTGCAAATGGTCAAGAACACAAGACTGAAATTTTGCAACTTAGAAATTGTAATAAAAATAAACAAAATACATCTTTTAATGTTTTTGCAGGGGGGGGGGCAAACCCCTGCTAAATAAATATACCAAGTCCAAGATCGCACTACAGTGAGGAAGACGGTAAACTTTCCATTCTGGTCTGTATGGTGATCTCCATTCAAAATGTTCAGTTTCAGAACTTAAATTCTAAGGTCTAGACCATTTGCAGTTCGAAGTTTTAAAACTTTCCCCACACACACACACACACACACACACACACACACACACACTAAAATATAACCCAAACAGGTAACATAATCCTAACAAAACTGCTATGAAATTAGAACAATGAAATTAGAACAAGCATTAAGCACATTAAATGTTGAACCACAGCTACAGCAAAAATCCACCCTTGAGAGAGTCCACTCAAAAAAATAAATAAAATAAGCTACTTGAAGTGTTTTTTTACTGCTGTCTTGGATGATCGTGTTCTTGGCAATTATTTTTCTTTTCTTTTTTCCCGGAGACAGCAGAGAACCTCTGAAAAGACGGTTTGGATTACTGTAGGATTTTCCTTTATTTGATCTCAAACAAAGACAGTTTGGCCTGCAAGTATAACTCAGCTGTAACATTAAATCAGACTCCAGCCACTGTACCTCATATAGAAATGAGTGATAGCAGGTCCTACCATAATTCTTCAGCAAATTATGCTCACTTTATTATATGCCTGACCCAGTGTATGTTGTAGGGGTCAAGGTAAATCAGCAAGAAAATGAACAGAGCAAAGAAAGTACAGCTGTGTACACTTGCCATAAATGTAGATGTTGGTGCAGTCATCACACTTGGGTTGTCTGCCTGCAGGTAGCCCTCAGTCGGCCTGAATACCAGAGTCTTGAGATTTCTGAGCCGGATGCTGTCGCCTCATCCATGACGTCAGGTCATCAGGGGTATAAAACATGCAGCCGACTCCATTACATCAGTTTTTCTTGCCCTAGATGTCAGGAGCCCCCAAAATAGGAAGCAATCAAATGGCATGGAACACCTCCAGTAAAAAGTAAATACCATTTCCGTAAGATATGGGCAAAAAAAAGAGAATAGGTAGAAAGTATAGAAAGACAGGGGACTGGAGGGAGGGTAACCAGGACTGCAACAGTGAATACACTCGAACATCTACATTTATTGTAAGTGTATACAGCTTTACTATGTTCTTAGTGTTTCACTGTTGCAGTCATCACACTTGGGTTGATTCTCAAAGCTGAGGAAGGGTGGAGGCAGTCAAGAAGTAGTAGGGCTGGCTAGCAGGCCTTGTAAGACCGCTGTGGCAAATCCAGTTCCGGATTTAGAAAAGATAGGCCAGTGGTAATGCTTGGTGAAGGTGTGTACAGAACTCCAACAAGTTGCAGCTTCCAGGATATCCCTGGTAGGGACTCCCCTGAGAAAAGCTGTAGAGTTAGCCCTAGTGGAATGAAGCCTGATCCACTGTGGGATAAGTTTTACATCGTGTTTGTAGCAGAAATGGATGCAGTGTGCTATCCATTTAGAAATGGTTTCAAAATGGCCTTGCCATCTGCCCCTGTATCAAAGCTGACTAGCAGCTGGTCAGATTTTCTGAAAGGTTTAATCCTGTCAAGGCAGAACGTGAGCTGTCTGTACACATCCAAGGAGTGCAGGATCCTTACCTCTTTATTCCGAGGATTAGGAAAAAAAGGCTGGCAAATGGATGGATTGGTTTAAAGCCGCACTGGATACCACCTTGGGCATAAAAGATGGGTTAGTCCTGAGGGAAACCCTGTCCGCATGGAAGATAATGAAGGATTCCACAGCCATAAGGGCCTGTAAATCAGACACTCTTCTTGCTAACGTGATGGATAGCAGTAAGGCTGTTTTCCAAGAGAGGAATTTTAACTCTGCTGTAGCAGCAGGCTCAAAAGGGGGAAGCGAGCTTCTCTAGTACAAAGAGGTCCCAGGCAGGAGTGGGAGCTCTCCTTGGGGGTCTTAAATTGTTAGCTCCTCTCAGGAACTGTTTGATCAGAGGGTGAGAGAAGAGGGGTGGCTCAGTACTGTAATGAGCTGCGATGGCAGAGGCATGAATCTTAATTGATGAGAAGGATAGGCCTTTGTCGAGCAGCTCTGCTAGGTAATCTAGGATTTGAGGCAAGGAGGGCATGGCTGTGTCCTTCCCTTGAGACTGGCTCCAAGAACAGTATCTATTCCACTTTTCTGAATAGGATTTCCTAGTGCTGGGCCTCCTGGCCTCAAGGATAACATCCAACACCTGTCTTATGAGGGTTGCTGGTGATGTATCCAGGGAATAAGCCAGGCTGTCAGGTTCAGGGTTTGCAGCTGAGGATGCAAAATCTGTCCCTCCTGCTGGGACAGCAGAAAGGGGGTCTGATGTAGGTGCCAGGGTGGCACTGCTGTCAAGACTGTGTAGGAGTGAGTGCCAGTGCTGGCGTGGCCAGTCTGGTGCAATAAGGATTGTTCTTGGCCTGTCCTGTTTGATCTTGAGGAGTACTCTTGGAAGTCATGGCAGAGGGGGAAGGCACAGACAGAGGTTTTTCCATGTGAAGGACAGGGCATCCACTTTCCAAGCTTGGCTGTGGGAAATTCTGGTGCAAAATTGGTTTAGTTGATGGTTTTGGGGGGGACGCAAAGAGGTCCACCTCTGTGTCCCCCACCTGTGTATTAGAAGTTTGAATGAGTTTGGTTCCAGTTTCCACTTGTGTGGGTCCATTAGACTTCTCCTTAAGTCATCTGCCAGTGAATTTTGTTTGCCTGTCAGGAACTGAGCTTGGAGGTGCACTTGGTTGCTTAAGGCTGTGTTCCACAGAGCCATGGCAACCTGCAGAGTGGGTAGGAGTGAGTTCCCCCCGCTTGTTTATGTACCACATAACTGTGGTGTTGTCTGTCTTTATCAGGAGTTGCCCTGGCAGGATAAGGTATTTGAAGGCTGTCAGTGCATTCTGTACATCCAACATTTCTTTTTTATTGATATGCAGGGGAATTTGTCCTGGGCTCCATTTGCCTTGAATGCATTTGCCTGTCATGTGAGCCCTCCATGCATAGTCTGATGTGTCTGTTGTCAGAGTTTGGTGGTTGCTGGTTCTGGGTTTGGACTGAAGGCCTTGTATAAGCCCTAGGGCTAATAGTCTAGTACCAACCTATGAACCTACCACAAAGTCATTCCATAAAAATGATTTTATTGGAGACAATATTAAGACTAGAGACTGCAGGTAGATCACAAGTTATATCACCACTGCTGCAATGTATTTTCCACCCAATTTTACCAATAATATTTGGGAAGTTTTGCTACTTGTATAATCTGTAAACATTTAATCAAGTACATGCCCACATAACTTAACCATTGACATTACTGGGCAGGGGGGGGGGGTAAAGTCCACATTACTAAGGGTAAAGTGGAAACTTTTTGGTAACTTCACATACTGAAAAATTAGTGTTTCATGAAGGATTTAATTTCAAACATTGTGCTGTATGACCTGCACAAAAGGTGGCAAAAGGCACTACATGCTGTTGTGGATAAGGTAAGCACAGAACTGCAACACAAGTCTTACAATAGCTTTGTTAGTATGTCAAAGGGGTAGACAAACTCAACATAAATGTTGTCTATACAATGTACCAAACACTTGCTTTTTACCATATCTAAACCTTTACTGAGATGCAGGAAACATATGGAAATAACAATCGGCGATGAAGTGTTAAGTGAATTGTGACAGTACAGAGGATTAAGGCTATGAGCTGCTAACAAGTGGTTTCCTGTAGACCAAGATTTGATTCCATTAGCCTTCATCTGCCTAGTGTGTGACTGAGCAACTTGCGCAACCAGACAGTGCTCTGGGGCAATTGGGAAACTGAGCTAAGCTCCTCAGGGGTCTCGAACAGCATGCCTACTACCTATCTATGAGCAAAACATATAGAACTCTAAGATAAGACATCTGTGCCTCATGCAAATTTCTAGAACTCAACCTACTTAAAACAAGAAATCACCCCACTCTATCAAGACTTTTTATCCTGAATGTTAGACAGACCTATCTTTACCTAGACTTAAGAGCCCGCTGATGAGAACTCACCTTAAAATGTAACCTGGCAGACTCTAAAGTTCTGCCTTATGTAAAACACTGCTACCACTTCATACGGTAGAACATCGCGACCACTTCATACATTAGAACACCACTACTATTTTATACGGTAAAACAAACATCATTACCTCTTCATTAAGCACCCACATAAGAGA
Source organism: Protopterus annectens (assembly GCF_019279795.1). Classification (NCBI taxonomy): domain Eukaryota; kingdom Metazoa; phylum Chordata; order Ceratodontiformes; family Protopteridae; genus Protopterus; species Protopterus annectens. The sequence goes on along the minus strand of NC_056728.1, from coordinate 1,831,326,493 downwards.
GAGAACTATGTTTACAAGATCACAACTTACCGGAGAGGGGTCAGAAACTGGTGCACTAGCCACTGTCCAGTTAAATCCTGCAGGAATCTGATGTGTGACTGGAATCTGAATAGGAACAACAGCCTTTAAAAAGAAAACACAAGAACGTTTGTTATTCAAAAGATCTCTCACACACACACACACACAAAAAAGTACCCAACTGTGACTTTCAGGGGCCACCCCACCTAAGCAAACAAATGGATTTGGTGCTTACAACAGCCAATAAATTGCAGTACCTGCTATAATCAAGGCTTATGGAGGTGTAAGTGTGACACATCTACTAGTGCTGTGGTAAAGACGTGCACTTCCCACAGTCTCTACTTCAACAACTTATACAATTTAAAACAAACAAGGTGGGTGGTTTCTTGCTCTTGCTGTACCAGCCAGAGAGTTGCAGAACTTTCCATATTCAAACTATATATAACCCTGCACTAGAAGAGTGTTCAGGTCTAGTATAGCCTGAAAGATTAAACTTATCTAGGGTGTCACATGAAAGCTTAACATTCCTCAAGTCCAGTTTTTGTTCAAGAAAATATACTCCCAACAAATCAAGATGATAGTTTAAGTGTTGGTGCCCTGTGTTTTTTCGATATGAGATTCAGTATTTTGAGTTTTCAATATTTTGAACTTTTGAGACTTTGGACTCTGTCTTTTGAAATTTGAGATTTTGAGCTTTCAAGATTCTGGTGGACCTGAAAAAGCACATCTCAAACATAGCCCTTCTCCCTTATTTTAATAAATCCAGACCAACAATAAAACTTTTCTAACCTCTTACAAGTCAGTCTAAAAAAATGCTATAAATAACTTGCATCACAAAATCCGGAGGCCCAAATTATATACCTTCCACACATGCAAACAAACTTCACAAACCCAACAAACTGACTGAATGAAATGTAACTTTGCTTATGGCCCTTTCTGTTTGCAACATGCCGCTTATCAGTGCATTTAGTTGCTCTAATAGCCACTGTTCCTCTCCTGATCACTAATCTGCCACCCAGGTCTTAAAACACAGCACACTGTCATTACTCACTGTTTAAGCTCACATAGTGACTGGCGTTCCCTAAACCAACTGTGCACTTTGATGCCACTGTTTTTACAGCCGGCAGTTTACTGCATGGAATTCTGTATACACACTTAAGCAAACTATTAAAAAAAAGTTTGTTGCCTGCTATTTGCAGCAGCAATTTTTGATCCCTAGGCCTCTCCTAAAAATACAAACAGGTACATTCCCACCTGGACACGGATACTAAAGAAGACACAAATGTTTTTCAGGTGGTGTGTTCCTGCAACAGCAACACCACTGGGAAAACAATTATGAGTTCTTGGAGAAAGACTTTGGCTGTATAAATGGTTATTACTGATGCGGCAGAACCACATTAGTCTTTTCCAGGCCATCAAATCCTGCCCCATGATGTAGCAAGTAAAAGGCTCAAGGAGAAATATGTCAGGTGCATACAGAAACAGGGAAAATAATAGTGTCTCAAAAGCAGCATCTGGGCCTATAGGACACGTCCAAAGTGTAATATCTAGCAAAGCTGTTCAGAGTCTACCAAAGTAGCCACAGCACCAAAATCATTCAGAAATGCATTTCAGAAAATAAACAAAGCAATGGATGTCAAGAAAGCTATGAAAAGATGTGCTCCATGGCATCCTTTTTTACAATTACCATAACAAAACAAAATAAAGTGACTGAGATAGGTAGTTTAGCATTCCTTTTACCTTCAAAAGCTGTAACAAATGAGATAAAACAATTTTTTTCATCATTTTGGTTTTAGTACCTGACCTATTGACACAGCAATGAAGATGCTCACTTTGAAACAAGTAGAAAAATGGCAAATGCACATACTGGTTTAAATTAGCCTCTATAGCCACTTTAAACATGAGGTAAAAAGACTGATTATGCAGCAAACCCTCTACTCAAAAACAGATAAGGTATGCTGAGACAGGGATAAGGTTGGAGTTCCAGGATTAGTCTGGCTGAGGCAACTACTAGAAATAAAGTCTTCCTAGAAGACTGTAGATTTCCAAATGCAGTGGACTCAAAAAGGAGGGCAAGTGACATTATATTTTCAAGAAGGTAAAGGATCTCTAACCAGAGATGCACCACGAAGAAAAGGCCTTACACATTCAACAGGTGTTGAAATGCTGCCCTTAAAACATCTACTGGGTCAATAGTGTGATCTTATTTCACAAGTGCACAATCCTATGGTTAAACCAATTCTGCAAAATTACTCATCCAACCTTGCAGAGTCCATTCACATCTTTTCAAAAGAAAAGTTTGAACAATTGCTAAATCATAGTTAAGAAAAACTATAAACAGACTAAAACAGTGTACCCAGACTGTGTGGAAACCCAAAAATATCCCCCAAAGAAATGTAACCTATGCTTCCTAAAAATGGACATCTTACACCTTCTATTTTAGCAACATCCATAACAAAAGCATTTAAAAATGAATGGCTACAATAGTAAATATGATGGTACCACATCAGCACACCTTTCATCCAGTTTGACTGTTAATGACTTCACAGTACTACTAGACCCTCCAAAGCCTAACATATGCCGCGGAGTCATGCCAATATTCATGTGCCATCCAGCCAAAAGTTAAAACTCAGCTGAAAATGTTCACTGCAAATCTATGCTGCTATGGGCCCTGAGCCCAAAGTCACCATATACTAAAAAGCTGCACAAGTGGTTACCACTGAAGCTATACAACAGGTCAGGAGTTTATAACTGCACCCAGGTTGGCATTGCTCAGCTGATAAACTTTGCAAAGACACACAGCAATGAGTTGTGACAAAGATAATCTAGACTACCACACAGAACACCAACACAATTCATGGAGTGTTTACCAAGAAAAAGAAAGCAAGAAAAATAAAACGTTTAGCCTAGAGAAGCTGCCATTACATGGTGCTACTCGGTGAGACTTAGCCAGTGTCAGCAAGACAGCAGGTGCCTGTTCCAGGGTTCCACTGATGGGGCAAGTGGCAAACACAGCCCCAAGCAGTGACCAATACTTCAGTTTCGGTAAACATCAGATACCTGGTAGGCGTGATCTGTCTTGATGTGCCAAAAGGAGCCTGGTGCCGACTGACTAAGCAGGCTAGTGAGAGGATAGTCCATGACATGGTGTTCGGATCCTTGAATGTCTAGTTTTACTGGAGCCTGCTGAAAGATTACCGGAGGAGATGTGGTACTGGGGCTGCCAGTACTGGCGAAAGGTCTCTCAGAGCTCATCTGAACTTCAGTGTAATAGAAATCTTCCTCCCTCTTCTTCTGGTCAGAATCAGGACTGAGTCTGAAAATGAGAAATAAGCACTGTAAGAAGCACTACAAATACATGACCTTTCACAAAACACCAGAGAGAAATACTACAACATGGAAAATGATTGTACTACTCAGGTTACCATTCAATCCCGCTGATCTATAAAGAAGCTAAATACCTTCATGTCCAACTGACTCAGTCATTTCCCAAGAAAGTGAACTGCAGATCACTGCCTTGTCACACCATCACAATAAAAGACCTTAATAACTGAACACAAAGACACACACACCAGTACATAAGCCACAGTTCCTGCTACACTTTTCCCTGTAAAGTACAAATTATACTTCTGGTTTCCATAAAGATTCATCTCTCAAAAAGGGACAATAACTAACTTCCACCTCTTTGGGTAAACTTGCCAGCTGCTGAATTCACCTCACTGCAGCAGACCAACCAGAAAGCCAAGACTCATTTCTGAACTCTGGTCACCAACATTACAAGAGATAGGAATGTGCAGCTTCCTATCAGGCACGGGAGATCACACACTAAATCACAATGCTTCAAGAATTAAAATACAAAAAAAAGTGTTACTAGAATGTGGTTATTTTTAATATATGTTGCAGTATTCTGCAGAAACTGAAATCATTGTAAACTGGAGAATAGGAAAAACGCCCAGATAACTTACACATTCATCCTACTCACAATTAAATATTCTATGCACCAAGGACCTCAACTGCTACCCTGAAACTTTCAACTTGAACTCCCACTGTAGCTAGCTTTAATGCTTAAGAGTCGGAGGCTACACTACTCCATCTGGTTTAAGTTACTCTAACTGCATGCAAAAATGCACCATGGAGCAAAGTATTACTCAAATATAAAGACACAAGACCCTGTCCTGATTAAAAAAAAAATCTTCATGTTCAGATTAATGTAGTTGTGAAAGGACAGATGAACATATTGAACAAAACAAGGGAACAAATTAACAATAATGCATACCCAGACACTGTGCCCCCCCATCCCCCTTAAAAAATTCTATATAGGGACTCCACCTTCATTAGCCATTCTGACAAAACTCCATCAAGGTCAATGACATCTCTACTTTCACTACCTTCAATTCAGCCTTCATACTTCTATAACAAATTCCACCCCCTGCACATCCAGCAGTGTGATGTGTCTGCCCCACACAAAAAAAATCACCTACGCTGCACTTCCATTGAGATGAAAAGTGAAGCTCACATGCTGAAAACAGGACAGTGATGACACCCCTTTGATTTTCATATCTACAATCATCCATTGAATTAAAAAGGTGTGCTGTACTCTACAATACTCAGAACGTAATTAAATTTACCAATTTTTTTTATTAGTCACTTAAAAAATAAATAAATAAATAAATTGTTGGTAACAGCCACAGCTTATCCCTCCACTTAGAGGGCACAAGCCAGAGAAACTCATCCTGGAAAATAATGAATCCATCACAGCACACACACACCTATGAAGCTTCTCTAGAATGTGAAAGGAAACTGGTGCACACAGCAAAATCCAGACAGACATGTCAGCAAAAATGAACAATGACATTCATTCACTCATTCAGTTCAAGTAATCCAAAGATAGGAATACATGTACATTTTGCTGCTTGTCTATTATACTCTGCTGCAGTTTCTCATGTCCCAAGTGCCAGCTTATCTTGGGACTCCCAGTATACACCTGGCCACATCTAATCATTCTGTCACCTCATGGTAGTATTAACTTCCACTCATACACCAGGACAAGTTAGAGCTCGGTGCAGTTCTGGACCTAAAGTTACAATTACTGCCACTGGTAAACTGCTGGTATTGTTCTGCACTGCCACTGGTAAACTGCTGGTATTGTTCTGCTCTGCCACTGATGAGCTATATAAAATACACCACTAAGTCTTTGAGTATCATGCAAACAGAAATGCATGAGGTTTCTTACCCAAGATGCTGGACTCGAACGTGACGCTTAATCCCCACAATGGAGCGAAGCAGTTTCCCACAGCTGGGCCATAAACACTTGTACATTACCTTCATGGAATTCTAGGGCACAAAGGAAACCAGTTAGATCACATGACACCACACCCGCTGATGAAAGGCATACAGAAACAAACTATCTAGAAATGTTTAGTGAAATAACAGCAAATGACAAAATGAGACCAATAAGACAGACACATGTCTAACACCAGCAGACCCAGCATCAAAAACAAACACTTTTATCCAGCCAAGACCTATGCATTTTGAATAACGTTGAAGTGACAGATAAGCATGCAACACATTTAAAAAGCAAATCTCCACTACTTAAAAAAGCAAGTAACAGAAAATACAGGCTGGGCAGGGGGCCCCAGCTACTCACAATCACTTTAAAACTAAAAATAAAACATTTGCTGCAATCAACACACTTAACATAGCCTTTCTCCTTCAAGCAGATAAAACCAAACACTATAATGAGCTGTGTACCTTCCTCTTCCTTGGGCCAGGCTCGTCAAAGAGGACTGAATCCAAGTCAGTCTCAAACCCATCGTCCCTATGGGGTGAACCAGATGCTTCACTAGGGAGTCCATCTGTATATGTAGGGGATGCGCTCCCACAACTCCAATGTCCACTGGCAGTGCTGCAGCCACTGTCTGAAATGTCTCCACTTTCCTTCCACGAGCCTTCAGGGATCTGGAATGCTATGGAATACAAAACACAATCAACAATTTCCACATACTCCAAGTTAAGAAACATACGTATGTATGTATGTATGTATTCTATCTATACGAAACAACTGCAGTCAAATACGTAAAAAGAATTCAGTTAATCTTGTCCAATCATACAAGTCAAGGATATGCTCATTTGTCAAGCAAATAAACACTGCATTGTTGGCAACAGATCAAGTGTTCACTTAAGATAAGCACTTTGAACTCCACTCTTGCTAATATTTCAGATGACCATTCTGAATGCAAGCCTGAATATTCACACATTCTTTTTTATTGTTTGTTTTACTAGTGGAAAACATACCTGCTTGCTAGTCTGCATTGTTTATCAAAGAAAAATGTAACCAGTTAAAACATGTAGGTAGACTATGGTACCCTAATTAGTCAGCTACCATACAATGAAAGCATGTGACCACTGAAAATGAAGAGATGAGATTGGAAGGTAGGACACAGACCAACCAAAATCCATGCCTCACTTCACTTTTAAAGATTCTCCAGCACTGCAGCTACTACAGTAACCTTTAAGGTCTTATCAGCTAGTCCATCTGCCAAATGAGTACTGACTAACCTTTTCCATCATACTTCTCTGTGCCTCCCAATCCACTATTTGAGGCTTCCACTGCAAAAGCTATCTACCTGTTCACCCTGTGCCCCTTCACCTGAAACTGCTGTCTAGAAATGTCTGTTAATGGATGTGTTTTCTACTAGCAGCCCCACTACTTAACCACATGCAGCAAGGGCTCTAAAAAGGGGCCACTTCAGGAGCCCTCTTGGTATACAACCACAGCACTTGTCCCATAATTCAGCACTGGTCTCCTGGCAACAGTGTGATAAACTGGCAGAAAAAGTGATAGGACAATTAAAACTATGCTGCGTGTGCATGTCTGTCTGTGTGTGTGTGTGTGGGGGGGCTGAAGTAACTTATGTTACCATTTTTCAAAACACACAAATACCTGGAAGTGGGTGTCTGCATAAAAGAAAATGTTTTGTGCTTAGGTCCATTTTAAAAAGAAACTGGACTTCTGTTTTATGCTTTGGTCCATTTTGCAAATCCCCATCCACAAAAAACCTGATAGTAACAGGAAGAAGGGGTTACATAATGAAGAAAAACTATGCCAAGCAGGACAATGAAGACAGTTAAGTGGAAACAATACTAACCATACCAAAATAGTGTTAAATACATTCTACCATACTATACACAGCTGAAACCAATAAAGTTATCAAGTGCATGTTACTTCATTTCTTGTTACCACCGAATTCCAAGGAAGAATGAGAATAGCAGTTTGCCATTCAAGTGCACAGCGTGTGCCCACAAGTCTGCAGACATACAAGCAGGTTACTACTACAGTCCAGACGGACTGATGATCATAGCTTCTAATAATGCTTAATAGTCACGTTTGTTCAGAATCCCCCAAATCACTACTGTCATTAGCAACACCCATTATGAAGCAGATTTACAGGCACGTACTAGGCTAGCTGCCCTTGAGGACCATTTTAAGCCTAGCCAAACCCATGGCCTTACCCACCCCACAGTTGACAATTATATATTACCACTAATGACAATACCTGGGATCATACCACAGATAATCCGGAGGGGACCCATGCATGACACTGCACCGTACAAGACTCTACAGAACTTACTTGTGCCACTTTCTGTGTGTGGCGGGCTCTGCACCACAGGACTACACGACAAGCTGGTTAACACCATCGCTGCCATCATCTCATCCATATCCACAGACTCTTCATTCCTGTAAAAAAAAAAAAAAAAAAAAAAAGTGCAATGAAGATGGCAATCAGTGAAGAGAGGTTTTCTGGTTTGTTAAATCCTATGTAAACCTCAGAATGCAATATTTTAGCAATAATGTAAAAAAGCCAACAGCAGTAAAACATCAGCTAAATTACAGGTGCAGTTCATGTGAACCCGTCAGTCAGTTAAAATATGGTTCTGAAGATCAAATAATGAATGACTAATGCTTTCATAGCTGCTTATTTGTATTTATATTGGAATAAAACAGAGAAACTTGGATTGCATTACTTCTTCAGGCACTGGGCAGAAGTTGTATTATAAATATTATATTTCATTTCCAGTGTCGCTACACTTTCAACGATAAAAGCTTTTTTGCACAGCAGCAAGCTCCCCTTCCTCTCCTCATCTCCAAGATACCTTTGCACGATATCTGCTTGAACAGCAGTAGTGATTTTGTGTTCCTTCTTTTGGGAAATTTTACACAGATGTAAAATTGTTACTGATCATTTGTAACATTACTTCCTTTAAGGTAAACAAATATCAAATAACATACGCTAGTGAAATAAATGCTTAAATTGTGAGAGATAAAAGCTGGAGAGTGAAAGTTAGGAAATGGGTTAAAGACTTGGGGAAACTGGACATCAAAGATTTGCCCCTTTTTGCCCTATAATCTAACGGAATTAGTAGATATGCAGAATATCAAGATGGACAATTTGGTGCCAATTTGGATCCATTAGCCAAAGACTGCAAGCAGAGTGGCACCTGGGGTCCTCGGCTCTTTGAATGGTTACATTTAATCCTGCTAAGTAGGCAATTTATGTGGATGAATGGGGTGTGCACTATGCACTAGTTTGTTCTGCTTATAGTATTTTTTTTATTAAATGACAGTGAAACGCTCAGAAGGAAGAAATGTTTGATTTCCTTAATCATTTGGGAATGCTAGCAGGTGGTAGCGGAGATTATGTGGTCATAGCAGAGACGTGAAAAGTTTAAGCCTGGTTATGAGTTAAGAAAAGATTAATTAAGATAAGAGATTAACCTTTTTTAAATAAAAAGCTAATACCAAGACAAAAACCTCAAAACTGAAATCTGGTAATGACAAATTAACACTGGTCCAAAAACTGCAGTACGTTTAATGAACAGGGACAAAAGTGAAATGAGATTAGGCTACACAAAAGTGAGGAGTGGTACAGGGAGGAAGAGGACAGGTATACAACCTACGCTGCCTTTAGGCAGTGCCATGGGCATGGTTACCCGTTTGCAAAGCAAGGGGCATTAATGGCGAGATATGGAGAGCATGCAGTTACTAAGTAATATATGCTGAGCACAAAGATAATGTATATTATAAGGTATAAAGATGAGATACAAAGAAAGCATAGTGAAGGACAAATAAAACGAGAGGGGGGTGTAACTGAAGAAACTTAGGTAAAAGAAAAGTGAAACTAGACCGGATTTGCTTCTTAGCCGTAGCAATACCAGACAATGCTGTTTAGAAATATTAAGTGTACTCATACATACAACAAATGCTATTACAATGGCATAGCTAAAGCATGGAAAGGGGTAAGAACAACTGTAAGACAACTGCTTAAGTGTTAAGTAACTGCAAATATTTGTTTTTGTGTGATTAAAAGCAATAAAAAGACAGTTACAAATGAACACAAACAAAACAAAATCAGGTGCATTTTAATCACAAACCTCCATAATGTATTTTATGACGTGATATTTCTTTCTGCTGCACATGACACAAGCTTGTGAAGAAGCAACTATAACCCCTCATAAAACTATCTATAACCCATCTCTCTCCTAAAGGTCTAGCAGAAAATCTCAGACTGTGCCCAGGGAGATGCTTTTGTTCCTACAACACCTACCTTTTAGGCACATCAATGTTACTTGATGTGGATCGATTCTGTGGCCCCACAATTACAGATGTTGTATTGCTAGGGCGGTGGCTTTCATGACGGCACAGAACAGATGGCCTCTGCATCTCAGTAAGGCGCACATCCTCAAATTTTCTGCAGGTGCGGTCCCCCAGCTGTGGTACAAACACAGTCACTTCATCATCCACATGATTGTGTTGTTCAACAACACCACTGAGCTCTTGTCCGTTGTATGTAATGTACACCTACATCACACAACAAAAACTCTCAGTTAATACAAACATATAGTTATATAAAAACAAGACTGTTCTAATTCTTAACCTGTCTTACCTTCTAACAGTACATAATGGCAACAAGCAAGCAAGATTTTGCCAGACATTTTCTATTCCCCATTACATATCATTACCATAGCCTACCTAGTATGCAAATGTATTGGACTCAAGTGCGCCAGAATGGAACCCCCAAAAAATTAGCAATAAAGTAGTGCTTTACACAACACTAGTACTGCAATTTACAAATCTTACTCCAGCAGGAAACCAGCTCTGCCACTCAAGGTCACGGAAATAAAATGGCAGGAAGTATTTCTCTTCAGGCTTGTGTGAAAGTTAACATGAAAGTTAACATGGCTACATCATGAAGGATGGAACCTGAAGCTTACAAAAAAGGTCTCTCATAAGAAACAAGGGGCAAAGTATATTAACAAATGGAGTGATCAAGGTAGGCCTGATGACTTTGGTCTCAAAACTATTGAATTCTGCTGAAATAAACAGTGAAGCAACCAAACAAACAAAAGTTGTTTAACAGAAACAGTTAAATTCTCTCTCAAAAAAAAAAAAGACTGAGCCAGTTCCCTTCATATCCTTTACATCTTCAAATGAGCTATCAAATCCAGCCCCTACTCCATAACGAAGCCTGCACATAACGACTACAGGAATGGTTAAATTAAAGCAGGCCTAGGATTAGCACAAGCAATTATCGGTCAAATGATGTGGCTACCACCTTGGATTCTAACACAGAAAACTCCAAAAGTATCGAATGGGATCCCTGACAGGTAAACCTGATGACCGAAGGACAAGTAGAAAATAATTTTCTGTCAGCACTGGACTATGGTGGGAAACACTTAAAACAGTATGTCAGTATATGACAAAAAGTAATACTTCATTCCTACTCTGCAAAAAATAGTGCGGAACAAATACAGAAAAAATGGCCTGTTTTAAATATCAAATATCTACAAAAAGCAAGAACTGAAAGCAAATGCACAAGACAAGTTCCATGAAAAGGAACACCATTGAAATCTGCATACACCAGCTCAGTCAGACAACCTTTTCTTTGCAGTTAGTTAAAGCATGTTAAAACATACTGCAGTGAGTAACTCCACATTTGATAAATAAACTTACTTTCTGACCAGGGTACAGTTTGCTTCGAGTCGGCAAGACTGTTCCAGTGTTGTCTTTACTGACACGTTCGTTGTGTCGTACATCAGAAGCATAACACAGAACACCATTGGACTCCAGCTGTGTCACAGAATGGCTTGGAAATAACATACCATCTCCCGGAGTGTTTAAGGGATCAACTCGGGATCCAAACACTGACCGCTTCCCAAGGCGCTTTGTCAAAGAATTTGCCATTTTCACTGTAAAAAAGTTAAAAAGTTTTATAGTTTTAGAAACTACTAATATATGAACAAATGAAAGTCAATGCAAAAAAGTGAGTTTCTAGTATAGCAGACACCCAATTAAATAAAAACACAAGAATAAAACAAGCACAATAAGTCTCCTGTCATACCTCTCAACCTTTTAGCACAAGAAATCTAGACAAGCCAAAAGTAATGAGTGGACCAAGGCCCAAAAATAGGGACACATTTTAAAATACAACTCTCATAAACTTTCTGAAGGATCTGAAGTAGATTTGCTAGAAACCATAAATGTTATGTGAGACAGACATAAATGTTTGAGGCAAAAATGTGGATATTCTGTGAAAACAAATGCTGGTCAGCAAAGTCAGTGTCAGTACAAACACAATCTGCACCACAAGGACAGGGATGTAGGTGACCCATCTATGGGCATACAAGAGTGGCAAAATGTCTTATCATAATATTAGAAAACATTGAATCTCTCCAGGATTTCGTAACTACACAGTCCTTCAGGGTGGCAATCCAAAGGCACAGTCACACTAGAGGGGAAATGGACTTATCCAAAATGAGGCAACTTAATGGGACTTTTTACCACTCTGTAGTAATGCATACTAAACTACATTTAAAAGTTTGACTCACTTTCTTAAATCTGAGTCTGTTACCAACAAGTTATAAATACATGAATAAAAAAGTTTTTCATTATACAATTCCACTTCTACCATTTATCATGTTTTTGTATGCAGCCCAGCTCAGTTTGTTACACTTTTACTGTCCCACATATAACTAAAATACCAGTATAAAACAATATACAAAACAATTATAAAGCGACATCTATGAATCACTGCCCTGGTTCAACAGTCATGTGTTTTACATTAAAAGGAACAGTATGAAGATGCAAGTCAAGTTTTAATATACCAGAGTGATGGACCTACAGTGAGTGAAAATCAACAGTATCTAGATAAACATGCACCCTGACAGACCGATTTACAGTTAATGTAAAATAGCTCTAAGTCAAAAGCATATTTGTGTGACTGTATTCATCTAAAAATCTTAACATCTTCACAAGACACCCTCAGCCAGTTTCAGCTGTTAGTCATACTGGTCTATGACCTGACCTGTCTAGCAGCTGTTCTGTACTACTGATGTCATTGTTTATGAATAACTATTAATTTCTTCTGCTAAGCATTCCTTTTAATCAGATTACAAGTATTGCATCCTGAACGCAAATAGATGTATGTAGTAGATTAATAGCCTGCTTAATCAGCTCAGAACACGGGCAGTTACTTGTCAGCATAGTGCTCGACTGTCCTTGGTGATGCACAACATCCCTAATTTTGCCTCACATTTTGCCCTGTCCTTCATATTTTTTCCCCCATGAATCACTAAAATTACAGTCATGTTAGAGATTAGATTTTGCATTGTATTCTTTAAAAAACACATTGATTAAAAACCTGAATTATTCAGTTTATTACATAAAAATGGTCTTCCTTTTTGGACCTTTGCCTTTCATTACTTTTGGCTCTCTGCCTGTTCACTGTATGAAGATATACAGACGAATCACTTTATTCTCCAACTGCCAGCACCCTTCTAAGCCCACAAAATCACAATGCATATGCCACTCCATCAATGTAAAAAAGTACCATAGAGAAAAAAAAAATCTAATTAATGTTGGATGCATTAACTCTGGCAATTATCTCATTTTCTACTTGGCAGCATCATGTTCACACTATCACCCATATTTAATTGGTTTACATACTCAAAAAAATTATGACATCAAAATAATTGAATATATTGCTACAATTGTAGAACAAGACTTCTATACTCTTTCCCCCAAACTTATGGCATTTGCATGATAAGCAAAATGCCCATTGCCTCATTAAAAAGTACACTCTTCCCATAGTACTACTGCTGCTTCTTAAGTACTTGTTTTATTGTTAAATTCAATGGTTAAACGTACACTAGCCATTGGCAATGTGCACATACCAACACAAAATTTACGCAGCACGAAAAAAATTTTGCTAGAAATCTCTCATTCACCACCCAGGCCACCCCAAGGATATCTCATCACTTGATGAAACCAAACTACCACACATTACCCACAAAGAAGTGATGAAAGAGGCTGTAAGATGAAAGTGCTTAGTCTGATTTTTATTTTCATGTTTAAAGTTTTAACTGATCATTTCATGATTCCTGGGGCTTACTTCACTGGCTTAACAATCACTCGATAACAGCAACCTTACCCCCACAAATAAATCACTTCAATTCTAGAGTTGCAATGCAATGTCCTATGTTTTTTCTCCAAGAAATATGAATAGACTCAGACTTGCAGGACTGACCATGTTAACCTAGCCAATGCCATACCTTCTAATGCTGCTTCTAACTATTAGTTGACATCCCTGGTAACACATGTATAATGTGAAACCCCACACCCCTATAACATGAAAGTGTCAGGACATTTTCTAAAACCAGAAAGGGATTGATTTCATAATGTACAATTTTCTACAGGCTCCTTATGCTTACTTACCTACTTGTTGAATCAAAATTATTTACTCTGAAAAGAAAAAAGGGCAAAAATTGTACAGCTAGAAGCAGCCTTGTCTAAGCTACAATTTTATGGCTGTCTCTGTAGTGTAGAGGGATGGAGCTCTGACTGCAACTCAGCCATCCGGGGTTTGATTAGCAGACCCTATACTGGAGCAGCTAGGCAAGGAGCACAGAGGCTTTGCCTGTCCACCCATTAAGGGATGGGCCACACTAGGAGGTGTAATGGGAAAAAACTTGGCCAACTGGCCAGGAGGGGACTGGTGATAGATAGGAAATGGGAGCAAAGTGAGCAAAAACAAAAAAGTAAACAAGTAAAAGTATTTGCAAATTTAGCAAAACTGCTATATGGTGAGAGAGACATGCAGGTGGTTGGTGTGACACAGCAAGATGCAGAAGACAGGAAAAAATAGAAACAGACGGGTCACAGTGGATCATAACGGAACACCCGAAAGAGGAGAGAGAGCACGCGACTGCTATGCACAAAACAACATATACTGTTGCTAAACTTATGTTTTAAGCGCACAAGTACATTAAAAACCCTGAAAGGAAAACATTAAGACACGTAGATGTTGTAGGCTGTGAAGCCCTAAATGTTGGGTACTAAAGCATTCCAGACAGAAATCACGATCCCACAACTAGAACAGCAATACTAGTTCCTTGGAGTTCTTAACTTCTGAACCAGTCTAAAAAGACACACACTTGACATCCAAAACACAGAAGACTCACATTAATCTTAAAATCCCCACGGATACTAACATTTATTCTCATATTACTTAAAACCTTTCTCCATTTATAACGGTCCCCGTTACCACCACTATACGACTTTGAGGACTTGTGATCACAAACAAGTGCTTCACCAACCTGATTACAGCTACCATAAAACTACCTGGATGCAAGCCACCAAGTTTGCTTTTTACTGAAATGTAACTTGCAAGTGAATATGTAGTCAGCAAATTGCACATCTGTGGTACAACATTACTGGAGATGAAAAATGCCACAAGTCTTAGGATATCAAACAGCATGCAAACAAGAACAGCACCCCAGCTTCAGCACGGTCCCCTTAAAAACACAGCAAGCATAACTAGCAGGCCAAAGCAAACAAATACTCCAGGTACAGAAGTACAGTTTCAGTGGACCAGACTTGTCTATGTACGCAGGTCTTCTTTTCAGTATAAGACAGCAAACAAATAACCCGTAATTAAACATGATTCAAAAGATTCTGATAAACAAAAGTTTTAACTTAGATGGACTTCTGGCATTATCTTAAGCATAGCAATGCCTTTAACATCCTTATATCAGAAGTCCTGCCCAGTACCACCCCTCCCCTACATTTCAATGTGACGACTGCCTCAGCAATGTGAGACTGAATCTCTGAAGATTAACTATCTAACAGTTGGAACAGAACATGTAATAGTTTTCTCGTGGAGAGGCATAATGCATAAGTAGTTAAACTTGAAACAAACCCAACAATTTTAAACCCACTATTACATGGATGCAGGAAAACAACACGCTAAAAGGCCAGAGGGAAAAAGCTCAACTGCCTGTCGTCAAAAAAAAAAAAAAAAAAAGAGACAGAGAGAGAGACGCACAATGCCACTGCCTTCTACGATGAACAACAGGCAACAGCCACCCCCAACAAGAGACAAGGTTTTTTATATACATGTACACAACATTTGGCACGTTTATTGTATATGAAGAAAAGTGCACTTAAGGAGTAGTATGATGGTGTTCCTTATATGAGAGACAGCAAATCAGTAAAAGCCCACCCTAATTTATGGGTACTCCAATATATTGAATGTTTTACAGCTGCAGTAAACTAGAAAGAGCACTACATCTCTTTTAGAAGTATTTTTTATCTAGATTACACCTTGCTGAAAATCCTGCTCCACTGTGTAAAAAAGATGAAGTACATTTTGTCCTAGTGCCAACATGCCTTGAGCACTAATGTGATGCTATCCTGCACAGTGCGATAATCTACTGCACAATTTACATCCACCATTGGTACCATTGGGGCATGTGCGCCACCTCACAAATAAAAACTCCGCTGTTTTTTTAGCATCTCAAAGATACCACACCTGCTGGAAGAAATTGATTAGCCCCTGTACTTGCTTAAACTATTGCTTCCTAAGAATGGCAAGTTAAACCAGGGAAATGGAAAATTAAAATATCTACAATAAAAAGATTGACATTCACGACTGAAAGCATACACCAGACACGTGGACCCTGTCCAATGAAACATTAGAATGGAATACAAGAATCACAGCTCCGCTACAGGCTAAATGCACAACTGCACCTCTGAAGTAAGAATGATTTACAACCAAACCAGCCACGCACCAAGAATCACATATAAATAAACAGCAACAAATCTAACATGTGAGGATGGAGAAAGTGCAGCACTCCAATGCAATTTACTTACTTTAACGATCCTAAAATACACGTATACAAGTGACTATACTGAAACAAGTACACAATATTGGGCAGCACAAACAAAGTACGTTACACGTAATACATGTCGCATAACTTTTGATCCTGGAGTAATCGCACTTTAGTTGCTTTCCGGAAAAGACCCAAACCATTAATGCTCTTTACGATACGTTGACCGAGACTGTGGTCTCTACAAGAGAAAGGGAACTTTAGCGATCAGATATGCAGTTTGAAAAACAGCTAGAACTTAAGCTCTGGCAAAGCCGTAAAATAGCCGTCCCGCAAAACAATAGATTTCCGTGCACATACAACAGTAATTGTCTTTAAAGAAATCGACATCATGAAGCGTGCACATTGCTGCCACCACACACACGCACGTGCGCAACAGCCAGAACCCACTACTGCACGCGCAGTGACACGCCCCCCCCCCCGTGTGGCTTTAAAGTTAACTCGAAGGATAAACAAGCTACGCACATGGAGACGAAATGGCTACTGCGCAGTAGTTACCCAGTTCCTCAAGGAGTGCAAGGAATGGGTGGGGCACAATGCATTTACAGTACTCTAAACTCATTTGCAAAAATGGAATGCCCGAAAGATTTTATAAACCAAGCGTCTTGTTCTGATAACTAGACTAAAAAGCGAAAGTCTGGCAGCTGTCAACACGCTCAATGCGCAGCCCCGAAATAAAGTTTGCAAGCGCCAAGCCCAGAGCAACAATACTTGCTTCGCCAACTAAGAGGGGGGCGGTAACCCATGCAGCCAGTTCGTACCGGTAACTACGCTTGATAAAGCAGAGCCCCCCACATACCACGGACTATTCGTACTTTTGGGTGCCTCGCTTATTGAATTTATGAGTGCAATGCCCCGAAATTGTACTCAGTTATCTACGAATAGTTCATCATGACAAGCAACGCAACACTCTACAGGAATGGCATGACGAAGGGGCGCGCCCCCTTCGTATTGCGAAGCTGTAAAGGCAAAAGAACAATCCTCTGTGCATAATGCACGACACTGAGACGAATGCACCCCCCAAGCTAAATGAAAAAATAAACGTACAATATAAATAAAATAACTAACCAAGACAGATTCGAACCAAAATACTACCACAACTCTACACAGCAAAGGTATGCCTGATCAGTAACTGCGCGGATGAAAGTGTTGAAAATAAATACACTCGCGTTATGCCCAAAAGTAAACCCCGCGGTCACCTCGATGTGCCAAGGCAACGCCATGTGTCTAACAATCCTGCACAACTTGCCAGCAGTTAACATGCATGGTGCGATTAAATATCCCAATGTAAAAGAACTGAATAAGTGACTGTCCCTGTAACCCAGCAGTCACTCACCTTCGTGTTCCCAATCCACAGTGAGTCTTCGCAGCTTCTGTCTATTCCCACCACCGGCAAACGTACTTGTTTTGAAAGCGTTTGCTCTCTTTTTTTTTTTTTTCCTTTAACCCGGCTTGGAGTAGAGTACAAATGGTCACGTACGGCTTTTGTGAAAACATGGCATGGAGTTCTGAGTAAATTACAGCACAGCGCCACGCCCACCTTTCTTGTAGGAAGATATTCTTAGTGTACCGCCAAATGCCGGGTGACACCCCCGCCCACAGCCAATAATCTGAAGTGGCAGCTGCCGGCTTTTCTCAGAGCCTGGAGTGGGAATCACGATGTCTTCTCTAAACACAACACTGGGCAGGACATTTTTGTGCTTTGGTAATGGACAGCCTCTGCTTACACATCTAAATACTTACTCACAGCACTTTACTGTGTAAATTCCTTTACTGGGGTAGGGCACTGGCCACAGACACGTAATTCCAGTTGGTGGTATAACTATTTTGTTGCGAAAAAGATATTATTGCCACCTTCCTCAGTGTTACCAAAATAAAGCTAGAGTTTTTGGATAGACATCGTGCCAAACTACTCGCTGATGGCACAGTTAAAATACAGTATTACAAATCAGTAAACTAGCGGCAATGTTATAATTAATCATAAATTAATACTCCAATGGATGCATCACGGCCTTGGCTACGTGAAGTAAAAATCATACGCATGTTCATTTAGTATGGCATACGAGCAAGGGAATTATGTAGAAACGAGAATATACAGAGCCGCGGTAGTTTTTCAAAGACAAGGAACGTACCTGTAAACTGACCAGATGGGGGGGGGGGGGGGGCAATTTTAAAATATTGCTCTTACAAACTTCGAAAACTGATAGAAGAATAACAGGTTTTACATAAGTGTGAATTTATTGCTATGAATGAAGGATAGCAAGTCTTAAATTAAAATGCCATTATTTTTTTTTACTTTAATCTTCAATTATTTGTCACCGATTTACTAGAAAACCACAATTTTGTGAAACACGAACCAAAGATATGAGGCAAGAATCTGGACATTCTGCGAAAATCTGTGCAATTGAGAGGTATGTGTTGAGTTTCACACATCATATGCTTCAGAAAATGTATGCTGATGCAAATCATGTTTTAGCAACTTTCTAAGTTTAAAGGTAGAATATTTAAAATCTGTCTCTATTTCTTGCAGATTACACCCGTCACTAGTTTTGGCTTTGCCCAGATTTCTTGGTTAAGAGGATGGCAGGCATGTTCATGGCCTTTGTAAACAGATATAGAGATCAGATGGCATTGCCCCTTCTTTATCAATACAGTTTGGTGTGCACTGATACTACCTATGGGTGTGAAATGCTGCCCTGGAAGGCAAGTATCATGCCAGCCCTATAGTGCCTTTTTTTAGGCAAGGTTCAAATGACAAATTCACCACCGTAATGGGTACAAGCAAGCAAAATCTGAGGTAATGCTAGAAGTCTAAACATCAAAATGCACTCACTCAGGCACTCCTTAAAATGGAGAACATCAACATCTGGGCTGTGACAATAGACCTGGTTCAAGGCTCCAGAGAGCACCCCTGCATTACCAGGCTATAATTCATACCACACCTTTCGGCCACCTAACTTGGATCAAAACACTAAAGGCGGAGGCATGTCCATATTAATTAAGGATATCCACACCTCCAGGCTAGTTGCTCAGCATAATGCATCTGAAATTATCCAACTGCAACTAACTCTGGGCAAGACCGCAATCCAAATGTTAGCTTGCTACAGATCCCCCCACCATGCCCCAGAATTCCCACTCCTCATTTCTTGATACACTGGAAAATATTAGGGTACAACCTAACACCCTAATAATGGACGATTTCAACTAACCCACCATTAGCTGGGAAAACTACTCATGTACAAACTCTTTCGCTCAACGTTTTCTGGAATTCATAAATTCCAATGCCTTGGATCAACATATCCACACTCCTACCAGGGGCAGCAATATCCTAGACCTCGTCATTACCAACATGGGCAACCGGTGTTCCACATCAGAGGTCAATTCCTCGTTGGTCAGATCTGACCACAAGCTAATCACGCTAGACATCCACATCCTGCTCCCACCCCCATTAGTAAAACCACCGTAAATAATTTCTCCAAAGCCAACTTCACGCTTCTTAAGACAGAAGTGGCAAAATTCACAACACCCATGCAGACGGACAATAGAGGTATGACTGCTGAATCCCACACAAATGCACTTTATAAGCACTTACATGAGTGCATGGATTGTGCAATCCCTAACAGAACCAAGATGCTATCCTCCAAAAAAGGAAGCCAATCTGGTGGTCCCCTGCCATAAACAAACTCTACAACAGAAGAAAGAAACTGTTGCAAAAAAGAGTAAAATCCCACGATTGGAGGAACTCCCTGGTCGGCCTTAGTAAGAAGCTGAGATCCCTCAAAATCCTCCAAAGCTAGTTACGAAAACAAAATCGCCACCGATTCTAAAGACATCCACAAAGCATTCTATAGCTATGTCAAGAATCTCAATGGCAACACTCAGATCTACTCTGAGTTACAGCACAATAGCACTAAATATACAGAACCAACTGATATTGCCAACATCCTGGCAGATAGGTTCAGTGCTAACTTTACCCCCTCTCACCCCCTAAAAGGCCCATCTCTATACCGGAAAAATGCAAAGTTCCTGTAATCAAGGCTGCACAGGTAAAAACCACACTCTCCAAAGCCAAGAACACAGCATCCATGGGACCTGACAACATCCCAGGCTGGATTCTACATGAACTAAAGAATGAACTGACACCTCACCTAAGTACCATAGGTTTTTACTAGGCTAATGACCACAAGGACCTTTTTAAGCCTAGCCATGCATTCCAAATCTCTGAGAAGTTGGGATACTCTTGAAAAGTGTAAGCATGGGCCTGGGAGATGAAACATTTACAGGTTACCTTTGTCCATTAGACACACAGATGCCAAACCAAGGATGAATTTCCGGTTTCCTATCCAATTGTCCAATATGCACTTGAATTGGGTTAGAGGGGAACTCTGCTTCACATGGATGGGGAGTCAATTCCATAGACGCGGTAGTCTCTCGGATACATACCTATCTCACAACAAGGTCCTATTTATATCACAGGCAAGGTTTAAGTATTTAGAACGGATAATTCTGGTGCTGTTTGTTTTGTGGATAAGCAGGAGATCCATCAGAGTGGGGTCTGACAATATCCTTTATGCCAAGCATATATCTCCCCTCAAAAGCCTGTAGGAGGCAGAATACAAGGATAGCTCCTCGAGGCAGACTGCACAGGACATTTCATTTACTTTCTGTATTCTTTTAGTGAGGAACCTCTGTGGACATTCCAATTGTTGGATATACTTGGTTAGGTATATAGCAATGGGGGCACTGTACTTGGCATTTGGGTTTAGTCCATGGCTCTGACACCAGTTGTTTCTGTGTCAGCCCCTCCTGGAGAACATTTGTGTCAGTGTGGGATTCAATGACATGTTCAGTCATAGCCTCACCTCAGGTTTTGTGCCCACTGAATGGTGCACAGCAACGGTTATCCCACTCCACAAAGGGGGAGCCACCACGGACCTCGGGGACTACTGCCCCATTAGCCTGATGAGCCTGGTTTGCAAGGCTATGGAATGTATCATCATGGAACTTAGAAACAATGACATTGGTAATCTCCAAACTCTAGACTCCACCCAGTTCGGGTTTGTAAAAGGCAGATCATGTCTCCTAAACCTGATAGACTTCTTTGAAGCAGTCACCAAAGCCGTAGATGAGGGTAAGGTGGTCACACAGTCTATCTAGATCTTGCCAAGCCTTTCAACACCATTCCCCCACTCTGGAATTATAGATAAACTCACTAAACTAGGTATAAATCCCTATGTCATATTGCCAATTGGGTCACGGACAGAACCCACACTGTGAAAGCAGCTGACTCTAAAGCCGACTAGGTATAAATCCCTATGTCATATTGCCAACTGGGTCACTGACAGAACCCACACTGTGAAAGCAGCTGACTCTAAAGCCGACTTCAGACCAGTAACAAGTGGAGTACCACAGGGTTCAGTCCTGGGTCCTCTCCTGTTTGGTATCTACTTCTCTAAAGTACAGGCTAACACAGAAAGTCTTTGGCTAACGAAGTTCACAGATGACTACAAACTAGGAGCCATAATCAAAACTCCTAACGATTTGGACATCCTACAAAAGGACCTCACTGAGACAGATGCCTGGTGTCAAAGCCATGGCCTCAAGCTCAATGCCAAAAACTGCATTGTCATCCCTTTTGGTAAAAACTCAGTACCCATGAACTACCACATAGGCGGTAGTCTACTTAACATCAAAAGTGTGATAAGAGACCTTGGGACACAGGTGGACAGTAGTCTCTCCTTTGATAATCACATCACCACAGTAGACAGGAAATCCTTCTACGTGGCACACCTCATCATAAAAGGTTTCTCTTCCAGGAAAAAATAGGTCATTGTTCCCCTTTACTCATCACTCATCAGACCCATTATAGAATACAGCGCCCCTTTTGCTATGTACCTCACAAGACATCTACAACAACTGGAAAGGCTGGAGAAATCTCTCACAAAAAGGACTACCGGCCCCAAACAGATGCCTTATGCAGACCGTTTCAAAAAACTCCAGCTTTACTCCATTGCATATCGCCTTCTCAGAGATGATCTCTGCCTAACATACAAAGCTATGTCTAACCCAGAGCTGTTGGACATGCTCCACTTAAAGAAATCCCAATCACTCTGAGCTACACACTCTAGGGACCTAAACCTTGTCACCACAATAAACAGAACATGCTGGAGGGATAGATTCCTGTCCCAGAGACTTCCCATACTCTGGAACAAACTACCTATCTATATCAAACAAAGCTCCTCATTAGCACTCTTCAAGAAAAATCTTGATGATTGGATGGGAGATGGGAAATTCACTCCGGGGATAACTTCTGTGGCTCTGCTCAATAGGGACACAGGAAAATAATTTTCTTGGGTGGTGAAAGCCAGGGTACCTTTTTGGCTAGGCTTATATAGGCCCTAGGGCCAACAGCCTAGTACCTACCTATGTTCTCCAAGTCACTTACAGTGTTGAATTGGTATGCTCAAGTTAGCAACCATTTTCCATAGTGAAAGGGCAAGCTTTTTACACTAATTTAAGTTTTATATCATAACTTTGAAATCATTCCTAATATTCTTTAACTCGTGTACATTATAAATATGTTTGTGGTGAAGTTCCATATATTTGCCTTTCCAATCTCACCTATGATAGTCTGCCTTAGATTTGCTTATTTGTCATTAACTGTGTGAAATATCTTACTGAATAAACGTCAGAGTTATGGCAGTGACTAAACAGAGATTCTTTTAGCAGAACTCATATTCCACTCATATATTAATGCCACTATACAAATTATTAGGGTCAGTGACTGCTGGTGACGTCAGAGCAAAAGGGGGAGGGGCTGCAGGAAGCAACTGAATCAAATAAGTGATGCTAACTGGAATTGAGTAAACGCTATTATGGCAGACCAACCTGTGATCGAACAATAGCTGGATCCAGTCAGTTACATTCACCGACTACCTCAGTACCCCTCATTCTAGACATTTCATTGACAACACACACACACTGTCCAACAATTGCAATAAAAATAATAGTAGTTGCACTAATGTATTACAGTTTTTTTTCCTCATACATACACTAGCCATGTCAGTTGAAGCCTGTTTATGTGATCAAATTACAGAAGTCAGTTTCATTCATAGATGGCCTCTGTGCCCTCAAATTAGACCAAGTTTGACTGGTACACCCTAGAGCAAACGAATGAACAAATGCATAATGTTCAAAGTATTAATAATCCAAACTCAGATCCTCAATAGACACTTTACTAGAGTTAGACTATTGTTAATGGAAATGTAAAAGCTTATTTCCAAAACAAATGTCTAATTTTTTTAAAATATTTGCAAAATGTGGACTGCTCTTATTTGTAATCCTATTCCATACAGAACCTGCTCTGTCATAAAAACAGTTAATCCCCATGCCAGTTCTAAAAGTTGGATAATGGACACAGTAATTCATTTTAGCTCATTCCTACCAGACACATACAGATCAATCCACTGCGCAGACTCCCCCAACATATGCTCTCATGCATATCCATGCACAGATGTGCCCAGCAATTACAGCTACTTTGAATGTGTATACTTCAGATGTTTGACTGAAATCAAATGAACAAATAAATACATTACTAATGGTCAAAGTAATGCATTTTGTCTCATTACTGTTGGAAGCATACTCTGCAACCCACTGCAAACCCTGTCCACAAAATTAAAATCTCTCACATACATGCTTACACCAGTTACAGTGACTTTAAAGGCCGTCCACACGTCAGACATCTGACTGTGAACAAATTAATAACTACATAATGGCTACAATAATATGTTTTAGTCCACCACTGTCAAACTCAGTGCAATCCCACCGGCACAAACACAGATGTTCCCAGCAACTGGAGCTACTGTTTTCACTGCATGCATTTTTAGATAATGAATGAAGAAATTAATACCTAAATAATAGCCACCATAATGCATTTCAGCTTGTTGCTGTCAGAAACATACAGTGCAACTCCCCATGAAATAACATGTGGCTGGTGTGGTACTTAATGCCACCTTCTATTTTACCATCTTCAATTTAGTACTTAGAGGAAGGATAGAGGAGGTTAAAGGATGTCAACCCTCCTTACAATATACATTACAAACATCTCTCTTGGGATTCATTTAAAATTCCAGGGAATGCAAATGTGATTGTCTGAACAATGAGACAAAGTGTGAAAAATGTCTTTGCAATTTAAGTCCAAGACTTTGGTGTCTCAGATTATTCAGTCTACTCCACAGTACAGCAAGTGTGCAATTTAAACATGTGCATGTGAGAAACACAGTTGTCTCTCCAGCATGTCCTATTTATGTTGCAGGCAAGATTTAGGTCCTTGGATTGAGTGTTCTTTGCACTATTTGTTTTATGAATGTGCAAAAGGTCCATTAGGGCTGAATCAAAGGATGGTTTGTAGGCCAGGCATAGGAGACTGAATATAAGGACAAGCTTTGAGGTGGTCAGCTTAGGACTTGTTTTCCAAACTGTGTATTTTTTGTGAGAAATCTCTGTGTACCAGTTGTTGCATATTCCTGGCCAAGTATGTACTGTACTCAATAACTGGTCTTATGAGAGCAAAGTACAACAGAATGATGACATGTTTGGATCTAGATGCCATATCCCTGCTTATAAGCTGTGCAACATAGAATGATTTCCTCTGTACAGTAGACATATGATGGTCAGATGCCAAATCATGGTCTACATTTGTTCCTATATCCCTGACTACAGAGTTTACTCTTAGGGGGTGTACTGTTATAGTCGTTTATTGGGGTGGCCATCTTTATGTAAGATACTATGATACATTTTTTTAGACCATGACTCTGGCATCAGTTATCAGTCTGTGTCAGGCCTTCTGAGAGGATATTTGTGTCTTGGAAGCTTCAGTGAATGCAATCATTTTACAGCTTTCTGTAAACTTGGACAGCCAGAGGCCTTTGACATTAGCCTTGACCTTGAAGTAGATGGGAAACAGGATTGGCCCCCACTCCTGAGCTCTGAGGTATCATCTAGTAGCTAGCTTTTTTGTGAAGGAAATCTCCCCTGTTGAAACTTCTTGGGTCCTGTTTCTAAGACAGCTTACTATCCAGCAGGTGATGTAGGGGGTTTATACCTAGTTTAGTAAGCTTATCTACAATGAAAAGTGGGGTATTGTGTCAAATGCCTTGGCCAGATTGAGGTAGGTAGCATACATCATTTTGCCCTCTTCCATTGCTTTGGTGTCATTCTTGAAGAAGTCCCCCAGGTTGATTAGGCAAGACCTGCCCTTGACAACCCTGATTTGGATTCAATGTTTGTTGTTTACCTATGTCATCATTTAGGATATCTGTGATTATTCTCTTCACAGCTTTGGATATCAGGCTATTCGGGCATATGGGTCAAAAGTTCCCTAACATCTGTGGATGGCCTACCCTTGTGCAGCAGGATAAAATGCAGGCATAATTATTTATAATCTAAAGTGCAGAACATATTGTTTGAATTCTTAACTAATACTGTGTGTCATGACACCATTGTTTGATTTTTTTTTCAGGAAACCAAACATTGAGTGCATTCTTGGAAATTAGTACATATCTTCCCTATACACATAGCAGATGGACTCCCCTTTTAGTATCAGTGTTAAAGCTGGCATTGTGAGTTTTTTTCAAAAAAAGCATATCACTATGGAGATGTTGGGCATTACAAAAGGAAATATTGTCAGCCTAGGTATCTGGAATTTTGTGAATAATATGATTTATATTATTACAGAGGGAGATACTACCAGCCCAGCTATCTGGAATTTTGTAAATAGTTGCGTCTCATTTGTGAATATAGACACGATTCATATGCTTGTGTTACAAATGTATTAGAACTGCATGTCATATAAGTTGGTTTGTACAGATATGTGTGTTGAAGAGATATGTTGTAGAGTACTCAACTTAAAGATGTATGCATGCACAGTGTACACTACTGGAAAAGAACAGAAATGTATATAAACTATTGTAACTGTGTAAATGTATATGTTTTAACAGTGGGAACTGGCACATAGAAGGTTAACTTGCAAAACTTCAAAAAAATAGTTGAAATTAAATTATTTTATAACCACGTAATAAAAGTGATGTTATCTTTCAGTTTCAGTACAACAGGAGACAATGTCTAGAGCTAGAAGTATTTTTGTATCGTCTTTAAATGTGGAGGAATGTAAATTATTTTACAACTTCCACCATTTGCCAAATGCTCTAATGTCTGTTTTCACAGGTAGATGCTCAAATCAATGGTTTTCACCTGGGATAGTCAGATGACAAGAAGTGATGTCATGCTGCAAGTATCCCAGCAGCAATATTTGAGATATTAATTTAAGAACTCTCTGACAGAGGTAGTGCATTCTGTATTTTTCTTTG
Organism: Protopterus annectens; assembly: GCF_019279795.1. NCBI lineage: Eukaryota > Metazoa > Chordata > Ceratodontiformes > Protopteridae > Protopterus > Protopterus annectens. The sequence goes on along the minus strand of NC_056728.1, from coordinate 1,831,299,884 downwards.
ACTTGACAACATCTGCTAGAAGATCCATTCACCACACTTGCCTTGCTGTAATAGTGAGTTTTTAGGGTGCAGTAAAGTCTTTTAGATATAGTCAGGAATATGGCGGAGCTTAATTTAAATGTTTTTCTTTCTTTATTTGAGAGTGTCCTGCAATGTTGTTTTACACATTTCCTGTGAATTTGCACTTTGAAGCAACTCTGATTGTTTACTGAGTATTTTCCTGTTCTTGTATTATTTATTATTAAATATATTTAAACCTTTCAATTGTGGCTGGCCTGTCTAGAGATAGTTAAGCTGTTAAGAGTACTTGCATATCTATCTGGTGACATTGTGGAGGCCACTCTTAATACCCTGCTGTTGGTCAAACTACCATTTGAAATAATAGTAAAATTACACAGTAAGGTTAAACACCCTTTACTAAGGGCCTTAAAGTAGCTGATAAGTAGTGGCTGGTGGCAGTGAAACCACCTTATAGTCTGGGCAGAAGAGGGGGATAGTTAGTAAACCTGTGTCAGCCTTTCCCAGGTGTGGTGTGTGTATAAATCAAATCTCAAAGAGTGTGTATGTGTCAGCTACTTGGGCAGGGACATGAAGCACTGGCTGGACAGAGAGGGTGCTGGAGGTTTTGGCCTGGCCACTCAGCTGAGATCTCAACTCAATATCTGCCAATGGGGAGTCTTATTGGGGATCTGGAGAAAGAGGAAGAAACCAGCCCCAGGCTGACTGTGGTCTCTGTGTGCTCTTAAGGGAAATTGCACTATGCTGTGTGTGTACTTGTCACCTTCCCAGTGTGTACATTCCTCACTTTTGCCAGTGGAGAGGATTGAGGTTCCTTGATTACTGGGCCAGTGGTGCAGCATCACACGGGGTATTGAACCCAGGGCCTCATACATGCAAAGCATGTGCTTTACCACTGAATTACATCCCCTCACACCAACACTATTCAGTGGCGCACACATTACCAACAATCTAACAAGCATGCTATGAAGTATAAACAACCAGTATGCAAGTCAAAAATCACTATTTTTTGCAGGGATGTCAGCCTGTGGCACCTTATACATCCCTTGCTACTTATATACACTAACATCAAGATCACACATTAGTAATGAAAGGGCAAGTTTCCCATCACCCCTCTTGCAGTGACCTTGCAACAGCATCATCAACCAGCTGGTTAGTTGACAAAATAGGGCTGGAAGAGCAGCTGTCAGCCATGTAACAATCAATCATCTTGGAGATCCCCAATATATGGATCTATAAAGATAGACAGATAAGTAGATACAGATACTTCACCTTCATAAAGGCAAAAACACATCACAAGACTCATAACACCAACTACCAATGATCAAAACCTGAAATAAAAGTGTAGTAAAACAAAAATCATCATTTCTGCAGGGAAGCAAGTCCCTGCTCCCTTCACCCCCACTATTTTAATATACCAAATATGAATTTTGCAAAACCCCAATCCCCAATGTACTGTCAACTGACACAAACAGCTGCTCCATTTTCTAACTTCAGCACGTTCAATATTACAAGCTGCTAGTATGCACATTTTGACCTTCTAAGCCTTAAGTCTTTGAGGAGGAGAAACATATTTGTGTGTGTATGCATGTGTTTTCATTTCCTGTCATATTTCTGAAGCAGATTTGATTGAAGGAAAGCTTTGCAACATTTTGTTGAACTGTATTAATTTGAATGCTGCTTTGTGGCAATGGAACTGTGTTTGACAGTATTCATTTGTTATTAATTAACAGTGTAATTGAAAGGGCACTGCTTATTTTAGCTAGGGTCAAGGAGTGGGACAGGGGTTATGGTTTGGGTGCAGGGAGTTTAGGGAGTATGAGGGGAGACTTAGTGTCGGGGAGCAATCAGGGAATTCAGATTTAGGGGGCATGAGGGAGACACAGGATTAGGAAACAATCTGGGTGCTTAGGGGTTTAGGAAATTAGGGGAATCTTAGGTTTAGGGAGTGGGAAGGGAATATTAGGGTTAGAGTAGGGGTTTTGGGATGGTTATGTAGTTTAGTAGGACTGGATTATGGGACAGATGTAATTTAGGAGGGTGTTGGTAGAGGTAGGGACTTTATATTTTACAGTACTCAATATTTTTAGTTGTTTTCAATGAGGTGGGATTCAAAGCTTTCATTGTTTCTGAACAACACTCTCTCTACATGTTTATATTTATACACACACACACACACATCCATGTATGGATGTATATGTGTTTGTGTAATATATCAGGTTGTGTGGAGTGCTGTTCTCCTATATCAAAGATGCAAAGGATTTTACAGTATCAAAACATATGATGAGCATCAGTATTTGCTCTACTCCTTCTCAGTCACTGTTTATATTTTGTAATTGTGGGACTTGCAGTTGTGGGTCTTACAATTACCATAGTGAGCCAGTCTTTTTAGTACACGAAAGACCTAGCTAATATATGCCACTCCTAATGTCAAAAAATTTCCACAAGGATACAAAATGCTTAGATTTAACAGGAAACACAAATGAGTGGACAGTAATGTCATCATATGCTGTGTACACCTCAGTAGTTTTTTGTCAGACAAACAGATCCCATATTGTGAGTGTAGGAGTCCATCTCTATTAATATCAACATTAGAAATACCTCCGTTATTATTCATCTGTCTTTATGATCAACTAGGCCCAAGGCTGACATATTGGTTGCCAACAATCTGTAAAAAAACAGAACAAATCATCACAGGAGATCTGAATATTTGATGGAAATACTCACTAGAAGATTTTATGTACCCTTCCATTTAACTTTACTGACTCTGTCAACTACTAACTCTTATTACATGAATAGATAACACTTGATGTCATGCAAAACAAAGAATACATTGTACTAGATTCTTATTACTGCCTCATGCAGCATTACTCTGTTACTGAGCATTTGCTTACATGTATTGTATGTGGTCACAGTTAGATTCACTGAAGTGCAAATCTTTAGATACTTCACAAATATGTGCAGGTTTGACTGACACAAACACTATTTAGTGTACTTATTTCTTAATGGACTTTACATGTTACCACTTGATGAAGGTGTAGGTTACTTCAGTTCAGTTTTCCCAGGAACACTAAATAACAAGGCCCCATTGCATTAAAGAAAACTATACCACCAAGACAATGAACAGTCCAACCTTTTATTACGTAGCGACTCAGCTATACAGCCTTCAAAGGTTGAGGTATCTTTGGGGAAATTAGTGAATTTCGATGTTAAGTTATGTAAAACGGAAACACTATATATTTAAGTTTAACGCTTTGGAACCCTTAGGGTTAAACAAGGAATGTGACTGGAAGTATGTGATTTAATTTAATTGATTAATTGCAGTGGGTGTGACTTGTAAATTTTATTTGTATATAAATCTGATGTTTTTTTTTGTTATTTTACTCTTTGAAGGCTATATAGCTGAGGCACCAAGTAATAAAAGGTTGGACTGTTCGTTGTCTTGGCGGTATAGTTTTTTTTTGTTTTGATTTTTAAAGTAGTATATATCCCATTGCATTAAAGACCTGTTTGGCTCCGTGGGGTAAGACATGCCCATCAGTCCAGGCTTGCAAGCAATTTAATGAGGTAAAGGGAAGGTACAACTCAAGTCTCTATACTAAGCAGAAAAGCGCAATTATGTGTATGACCAAAAGAAAAATGCTAACAATTTAAGATGGTCTATAGTGCATTATTCTTATTTTTCTAATCTTAATCATGAAGCAATTGCTAACCATAAAAACAACCATGTCACATAGGCGATGTCTTCCACAAACACACAATTTACTAAAAATGATTTTCGTAATTTTTGTTTCGCTTTTTAGTTTTTCATATGCTATGAGGTTGTAGATTGCTACCCATCTTGTTACGCATTTTCAGGATTTTGTTAAGCTGTTCATGTCAAAAGGGTGACAAATGCACTATTCCAACCCTGTCTTATTGTGAATGTTCCACTTTACAAAAAAATCTCATATAGTGTATTAGTTACTTCATAAGCTAAAATCTGGGTTAGTATCCATAGGTAAACTACTCCAAGAATTTCAGAAAGTACCTGTCAAAGCCATTGGGTGGCCATGGTGGTGGAGTGGTTAGCGTTGTCACCTCACAGCAAGAGGTTCTCCGATTCAATCCTCGGTTGGGGTGCCTTCTGTGTGAAGTCTGCATGTCCTCCCTGTATTCGCATGGGTTTCCTCTGGGTGCACCGGCTTCCTCCCAAAGACATGCTGTAGGTGGATTGGGCACTCTAAATTGGCCCTAGGCGTGAGTGTGTGCCTTCTGTGGAAGGTTGGGCGCTGGGCTGGCAACTCACTCTAAAAATCTACTGCCAATCATGAGCAGACAGGTGATCTGCTCTGGCAAACCCTAAATGGGAAAGGCAGAAAGATCTGTCAAAGCCATTATGTATTCTATCACAATGCATAATCACATAATTAAGCAACATTCTGAAGAGAAAGAGGGGGAAAAAGGACAGCTTCCAAAGCTTCAGCTAAAAACTTGGGGATGTTGCAAAACCTATACTCAGGGAATCACTGTCTTCCCTTGTTCTGTAACAAAAATAGAGAAATGCATTCACTCAGCTCCGTAAGGATTTGTCCAACAATAATCTAATTTCTAAGAGTTTAGATCTGGCAGTGGAACACACTATACTGCAGGGTATAGTTACTCTCACATCTCCCTTAGCAATGTAGTTGGATTAGTTTTTCTTGATCTGTAAAGGGCATTCAGCAATATCAGTGATGAGAGACTTATGACTATCTTAGCTATTCAAGGTTTCTCAATGGATTTAGATGGTTTACTGACTACTTAAAAAGCCGCCTTTAATCAGTTTGATGAAACAATACAATTTGTCTGCTATAGGAAATTGCACTGCCATAGCACTCAGTGTTAGGTGCTCACTTTTCCATTATCTTTATCAAATGTAGAGTTGGAAATGCCAACTACATATGATATGTTAATCATCTCCAGTGGCACAGAGGGATGAAGCCTGACTAGAACACAAATAATTAAGAGTTTGATTTGTGGCTCAGGCAAATGAAAGAGCTGTCAGGTAGGATGACATACCCATCTTGGATGGAGGCAGCATGCTGGCCTGAGTGGATCATTCATTGAAGCCCTGGTGGAAGCCAGGACTCAAATGACTGCAGGCTGGGACAGGCAAGGATGGTTTAGAATGCATGGTTATTCTAGGACCAAGGGCAGTCATGTCCTCATAGTCTTCCGAGTGTAAGTTGTGCTTCATTGCCTGCCCAACCTATATTAGCAGCATTAACATACTAGGGGTAGGTTCTAAATAAAGTAATATTGTAAGACATGGGATGATGGTTCCTCGTCTGGCCTTGGCCCTCTATCACCACCTGGAGAATTTGATAGTTCTGCTCATGTATATGGAATCTCTTGAGAGACCCCCCCCCCCCCGTGTGCTTCAAACTGGGTGACCACCAGGGATCAGGAATGGAAGAAGGGAGATAAGAAAGCTGAGTCTAAAGTTAGAAGTGGTAGGCAAAAAATAAAATAAATAACTTGTACAAAATGCTGATGACTCCATCTCCTTTGGTCATTTCTAAGATGCAACATATTTCTACGCATATATGGATATACAAGTAGTACTTCACCGTTTACAGGCAAAACTAAGATTGTGATTTTTGTTAGGAACAAACAAATGTCAGAACGTTCTTCATACATTCCCCTACAGTTTTAGGTTGTAATATTACTTCTGATATTTCAGCTTTAGAAGAAATTAGTTCTACCATATTACTTGGTCTAATATATAGCTAAATGGAACCTGCTAAGCATGTAAGCACTGTTCTGGTTAAGGGAAAAAATATTTTAATTCTGTGGGGCAAAACATTGTTAACAATGTGTGATCCTGGAGGTTTATATTAAATAAGAAGATGTAAGTCATGGGTTAGAGATCCACTCAAAAGTCCAGTCAATACTTATTTTCCAGGGCTATACTCCATTTTCATGAGTGGTGGTGCTGCGGTAGCGTTGTCGCCTCACAGTAAGACGTTGTCCGGTCCGATTCTCAACTAGAGCATCTTGTGTGTGTGTGTGGAGACGTGCGTGAATGGGCGTACCTTCGTTGAAGTTTGTGCGTCAGGACCGGCAACTCAGCACGTAAAAATCTACTGCCAATCATTAGCGGACCGGAGTTCCACTGTGGCGACCCCTAACCGGGAAAAGCCGAAAGACACAACAACATACTCCATTTTGATGAGTCTGCTCTCAACACTTGTGGCAAAATATTTTTTTTATTAGGTTGTGCTGTAATTGCTACAGCAACTATGCACTGGTTTCACTCACTTTTCTTTATGCATTTAATTTCTACACAAGTTTTCAGCCACCAGTTAAACTTAAATTTGAATAGGTAACAAAAGGTGAACTGGGTTTGCTACGTGTTACTATGGCATGGTGTGTTACCGTGCATCTCTTAGTAGTCCAAAAACTCTTGGCTATATCCAGAGATGGCTATGGGTGTCATAGTCTTCCAAACATGAAGTAACAGATACCCAAACAATAATTACAACACATGACAATCATCCAAAGTAAAAGAAAAATATAACACAAGGACATTTAAAAAACAGTTTAGAAAAATGAAATTTACAGGCTACAAAAACTGTATTAAAACTACTCGCAGCTACTAAATAATATAAAAAATGCAATGTCCCTTTTCTGTCCAAGCAACACATGAGAACTCATCATCAGAACCAAACAAATATATATTTTAATTTTGAACTACTACAAAAATAAACAGAAAACTAAGCTAATTTATAACTTAAACATGGAAATTAGTTTACTGTATAAACTACCATTTGTTACCTGCTTGCCATATGGTCAGTGGTGACACACACACAGAAATCATAGTTCAAAGCAAATTAAAAACTTCGAAACACAAATCTGTAGCATATTAACCAGAGGAATCCATAATGAGAAAGAATACACTACAGAAAGAGAAGAGGTACTTAAAATGTAAATTCAAATTCAGCCAAAGACATTTCCATAAACATCACAATAGAACGGTAATACCAAAAAGTATTATCCACAGAAGAACTGTGCCAGTTACTACAAGCTATTGAAAATTATGAGACATTTACAGAAGATGGCAAAGAGAATTACACAGTACTGCAAACATCAACCATGAAGAAAAGCTGGGACTAAACACAATACAAAAAGAAATGAATACAGACCAAAAGTTACAATTTACTCAGAGAAAAAAAAAGAACCAGTGCAAAAAGTGTCAAAATAGAAAGAAACAAACAAGCAAAGAAGAGCGTACACCAAATAATAAGCAAATACTAAATAAATAATACAAACACAAGCAAACAGTAGACAAGGAGTATTACCACAAGATGTGCACCATGTGAAAACACTGACTAACCTTTCTGAATGAATAGACATCAAAAGGACTGTGGTGGGGCTGTACTTGAATCCAGAAAAGTTACCGCAAGATGTACACATATTGTATACCTCACTTTAACCTTTATGAACCCCCCAAGAGCTCAACGAACAAAGGGAGAAAAAAAGTGAACTGATTAACATATTAAATCAAACAAACAAGAACAAAGTTGCAGTACAGAAATACATGCCAACCTACACACAAATACAAAAAATAAGGAGATGAGAAAACTTGAACTTTTTTAACAAAAAGAATTAAGAAACCACGATAGCACATGCAATGTCTGAGAATGACACTGATTCAGAATGTAACAGATTTGTGAGCTGCACTTGTGGTCTAAACCCTGCATTATAAACTAAAACATGATTTAGTCTGCAGTATGCATATTTTTTCAGTGGAAGGAAAATATATAAAAAAGCGTGACTTATTTCTAAGCAACATGTATTTTCCAGGGTCATAAAAGGATATGTGAATATGGGACTCTTTTCCATGAAATGTACAAAGTAGTATATGGAGCTTCTAATTGAAATTATAATTTCCTTCTGCTGGGGACTATAGTAATTATACAAAGGATATGAGCATGTAATTATTCTTCCCTATATTTGCACAATATGTGATGATTCCTATGTCAGGGAGTTAAAGAGTCATAAAACAGCAATTAGTTTTGTTAAGGAGACACCTGGCTAAGACCAAGGAACAAATTTGCTCATTTGTAAATAAATGCAACACTCTGCTCAGTTAAACTTGTATTGTGCATGGTTATAAACCAAACAGCTGAGAAAGAGAATTTGGGAAGGAGTACTACCTGGAGCTTGGGTTATAAGTAGATGCATTTCTTTCTTTGTAATTCTGTCTATTCTTGTGGTAGGTTTTGAAAATTAAGCCAGAAAACCTAGGGCAGTAATTCTTCCAGTAAGAGGTAGAATAAAAAAAATAGCAGTAGACAGGTATTTCTTATTGCTTGTAATATATTTGCTGAAAATAGTTATTTTATGTTTCAGTGTACAATGTTATATTTTGCTGTATATTTAACAGTTAAGAGTACTCTAACAAATTCTTTTCTAAATGAAGTATTTTATTTATTCACTCTTAAAACATTTGTGGCTGGTCATCAGTTTACTTATTTAGCAACTGATGAGGGTAGATATTGCTAGCCGGTAACAAACTGTTACCATCCACTTGTAACTGGACAGACAGACCACTCTCCTTCACATTATTTGTGTTTATAATGCTTATTAGTAAGAGTCAAACACTAACTGGGTGATCTGTAGCCTGATAATTTGAGGTGAAAGCAGTCTACTGCCTGAGTCATGGCTGAAGGTTGTAGTGTTGCAGAAAACGTACATGTGTGTTTGTATGTGTATTCAAAGTATAGTTACCATGGATGACTCAGTGAGTGAGCATGGGAAGGCACTACAACACAGACAGAATGATGAAAAAGGGATCTGAAGACATAGACCAAAGACTGTCCTCAGTGGGATATTTAGTGAGAAGATTATTTGTGACTGTGGATGATGCAAGGTCCATACTCAAGGCATCCATGCATATTTGCGGCATGCTGTTGTGGCCAGGTTGCACTTATGAAGTTGTTTTATATATATATATATATATATATATATATATATATATCAATGCACTTTTTTCATACTTTAACCAGTGGTGAGACCCAAGAGATCATACCCCTGGTAGCCATCTGATTTAAGATTTTTATATGTAAAGATTAATTTTACTGGAGAGCAGTGCAGCATATGCAAGAAACACTGCACCCTACGTCCACCTTCTTACTTTTTATAGTAGTCACAGCAGAAAATGTAAATGGCTAAGTCAACAGTAACATATAATTCAAAGTGAAGAGAAAAATATCATGAACTAGAAATCTCCAAAACAGCACCAAAGATGACCCAACTGTAGAACAAAACAAATGCTTCAGAACCATAAAAGCAACACAGAAAAAGAGAAAACAAAACCACAGAAAAAATTGAATGTATACCAACCAGTGAGGACACACACATATGTATGTGTGTGTGTGTATATATATATATATATATATATATATATATATATATACTTGTCTGTGTGTCTGTCTGTCTCCATAAAAAACACAGAGAGGATTTCAGAACAACACATATGAATTACCTTCAGCACGCTCATAAAAAAATAATAATTAAAAACTGAACTGGCAGTGGTACAAAACTACTGAAAAAAATATAAAAAGAGACAAGGACAATAAAGTTTATTTCACAATTCCGACAGGACACCTTTCACATATTCTTGCATTTAATGTATGAGCTGTGAAAAGGAAAAAAATAAAGACAGTAAACACCACAAAACACTGACCATTGTAAATACCCCATGTGTGTAGTGTTGTTGAGTCTTGACTGACTCATGGTAACCTTATGGACAGTTACGTGAACCATCCATAGTTTTCGTGGCAGAGATACAGGAGTGGACTGCCAGGCCTTGCTACTGTCTGAATTTCACTAACACCCAACCCATTATTAAACCAAAGTCATTAGTGTTGCAGGTAGCCATCTTGTCACAATACCAACTGGCCAACATAATAATCAGCAGTCAATATCAAATGATGAACAATTTATGTAAACAAGATTGGTGTTTAAATCAAAGTAAAAAACAGTTAAAGATTTGAGGAAAATTTAATTGGCCAAACAGCTATTTGTCAAACAGATGACCTCATTTATCAAAGTATTAGGACTGTTCAACTAGAAAACTTTAAGAAAATGTATGTGATTAATTGCTCTGCTTTATTTTTGACTTAAGGTGCATCAAAGAGGTCCAATATCTTTGGTGCAGGATTATATTGCTGCAGACAGCATACATATATTTTATTGGTTGGCAAGAATGGCCCAGTGACTCCCCTTCCTACTCCCAATTTATCCATCTGTTCCTCCACTGGGTAAAAGCCTTCAGGTTCAGTTGTTCTCCAGTGGAGTTAAGAGTTGGTTGTTAGGGAACAGGCCATTGTACAGATCCTTTGGATCATCTATCTCACCCCCTTGGCAGCCATACTTCTGGGCATGCATAAACTCCTGACCAAGCATCACACTAGGCTGTACATATTGCAGCAGTACATCTATATTCATGCAGGTGTTACCAGTGCAGCAAGTCAAGTTTCCTCCCTCCCCAGATGGTCAACTCATTGTTGGCCACCCACTCTCATCCACAGCACCTGGTCTCTCCAGTACCCATGCTGCTAGTCTAACAGATTAATCCCAGGCCTGCCACTTTTTATCAGTTCAATGACATACAGGGATAAAGCTGTGACTGTAAACCAGACACCCTAGATTTATCTAGTAGCCCGAGTACTGACAGGAATTGACAAAGTGAAGATCAGCTTGAACAATCAATGTTAGCTCAGTCATCCTGGAGGAAGGGTGATGGTCCAATTGCTGCAATGCTGGCATTTACTAGACAGCAGACATATAACATGCAGCACTGATCAAGGGACTGTGCTTGAGTATGCCAAAACAGTGACCGTAACCTCTGCTGCACGAGTGTAAAAGCATGCTTTTGCTGGAGAAGGTAATTGAAGGATGGTGTGGTAATATGAGTGCACACTAGCCAGGAGGGGCTAAGACTCAACAGAAACACCCCCTTAGCACTGAATCATGACTGATACAATTAAATGGGGCACAACTATTGGGTGGTTCTGTGACCTAGGAAACCATTACTAATTGGGAAGGTTCATCCTGAAACATTAAAATGTCACCAGCCTGATTTGGGGGAGGGGTGATGGGTGAGGGCTGAAACTAGGTTGTTAAGACACTGAAATGAAGACATGCTTTGTGCCTTTAAAGCTCAGCATATGGCAGATGCAGAGCAGGACAAATACTCCTACATATCTGCCTGGATGATGGGCCCCTATGGTAATCTCTCATGCTGCCAGGCAGCAGGACCCTGCTGGAAGAGAAAATAAATGGCTTCAATACCTATAGAAGTGAAGCTGATGGACACAAGCAGGGAAGTAATGTTTCTTTGACTGAAGGCATATATTTTCTATTTAGATCATCAAAGAAAGTTGGTTTAGTGGAGGTAAACAATTGCATCAACTCCTATGGATGCAAACTTAATTCGGCCTTTTCTTAATATTTTTGGCCCAGACTTTAAGGTCATCTCTTAGATTCCATTTCATGAACTACAGGAATACAACTGCAAAATTTGTTCTAAATTGTGATTTCACACATTGATTATGAAATCACCTACCAGAATGGAAATGCAAAGCACTACCATTGTTTGTGAACAGCTGCCCTACAAAAATGTATGCTAGAAATTTAGGACTAAATAAGTGACAAAGTTACAATCCTTCACTTCATTTCATTTTTTTATTCTGCAATTTAAATACCTCACCCCAAATTTGTAGATGTCAGAAATGTGACGTGTTGCATATTTGAAATGTATCCATTACTAAAATATTTTGCTTCTGCTACATGAAATCAGATTATGAACAAAACAGCACATTGATTCATAAGGCAATGATCTCCAGTTGCATTCCCACAACAGTCTGGTAAAAGATTGCCACTGTTTTTAATATTTCGACTTCAGCAATGTCACCCACACACTATTACCCAATGAAATCAGGACAGTTGTCATTTTTCAGAGTAAAGTCCCCTTTTCTCTTCTAACACAAACTTTCTGCTAGTACTGGAGGCTTAGCTAGATGGAGAAGAGGAAATGTTTTCATCATTGATAGCAGGGATATGGGATCAAGCAGTGCCTCACACCTACACAGCTAAATGAGTGGACAGGACACAGTTGCAGATGACTATTGACCATGGTTAAGAAAGGGTAAGAAGTGAATGCAGGACACTGCAGACTGGACTCTCAGCAACAGTAGCCCCTCAGATTATCATTTCCATCTCTGTTCTGTGGTTGCCATCAGCAGAATCAGACAGTAAAATAGTGGCTGCATGTACAACTCTATGAACAGTTACAGAATCCTTGTGCATGACTTCTAGGTATGACTATGGGCAGAGACCATATGTATGAAGGTTGCAGCAGACCTGCCTGACCATAGATCTTCAAGTGTCAATGCTAAAAAAAAAACCTCAAGCCCATATCCTACTCAAACTGTACAGCAGACATGAGGCAACCTGAGTTGCTTCCCCTCACAGTTGATCAAAACACAGGCTGCTAACTGAATGAAGGTCATAAGTAGAAGAGATGGTCACCTTGCTCATGTGTCAGCGGTCAAGTATTTCATCATTAGTTTTACAGTTTAGTGTAAAAAAAAAATCTGACAATAACAAGTGCATTTTCTGTTGTACATTTTACTGCCTGAACTGCCCAACAGATACATTGTGTGTGGTTGGTTGATGGGTATTAAATGTTTTGCTCTGAAATAATGTCTGTCTGGCTAGCTCTGAGGCAGACACTCTGGGAACTGTAGAAGCAGGCTGTGAAGGTCTGTGACAGAGCTGCCAGTGTCAGCTAACTCATCCTGAGGGAAAGGACTGTTGGCTGTCCAGCTGGAAATGCAACATCTGCTGAAAAGTCAGAAATGTTTGCACTGCATTTGCAGGCACATGGGAGTAAGAAGTCTAGACAAGAAGTGTATGCACTCTGAGCATTACAGGTGGGGAGTGTTAACTCATGCAAAAGCACGACACAGCAGACTTTGCACTGCACTTGCTCACCAAAAACAAGGGGAACAAAATTATATAAAAACGTCCTTGTCCTGCAAAAGATATTGGCCGAGATCCCTGGCTCTTGCCTTTGCCTTCTGACATAGTTCTATACGGGAGTATATCTTGACGGTGACGTAGAAAGGGCAAAGTCAGCATAAAAAATGTCAGTTGGAATAACTGGCTACAAATTAAACACCCTAAAAAATGACATTATGTTAATCAGCATTGCAGATTTATACCCAGTGTATGGAAACCTTTCCAAATTCTTTCACCATTTACAATATGCTTTGCATACTTTAATTTATTGTCCTCCAGAACAATTTTTTTCCAGTGAAGTTTGCTAAACATCCAAGTTCCTGCTACTCAGACTTCAGTTCTATTTAAGGTGCATTTCTGATTTAAGTTTTAGATAACTAACAATTCTAAAACTGAAGAAAAACAAACGGTCAAAAAACAAACCAAAAGGTTCTGAACCAGCAGGTGTAAAACTCCAACGGTTTATTAGGAAATGTAAAAGTAAAGCGCTTTTCGTCTCCCTTAGTAGGAAGACTTCTTCAGACAAAGGAAAAAATCATCAAACACAATTTAAAACCCAAAAAAGGGGTGTGTGTTACAAAATTACAAACAGCTGCCTTAATTGAACCCACTGACATACCTTCACATTTAAAGTTGTATTACATTAAAAGCATAAATAAATGTCCACTTTGTGTAGACAGGGTGTTGAACATAAAAAAGTTTTCAAAAAAGAAGCATGAACTTGATAAAAGTAACCAAGAATGTCTTGGTGAAGATTCATGAACCTAATCAAGTGTAAATACTGTTTGTTTCCCTTAAAATACATTTTAGCAAACAACTTTTCATAGGGTAAAACAAAAAACAACTCCCACCAGCAAGTTAAAAAAAAAAAAAGCTTGAGAAAGCTTTCTTCAAAAACCTGAAATAAGAACACCATGAATTTAGAAATTTCAAATTACACCTTAACACACACTGTCATACTGTACTGTTTCTGGTACAGAAAAGTACACGTACACTTACCATAATAGCAGAATGTTGGAATAATCACTGCTACAGTAGCCTAAGCTATATGGGTTATATCCTGCCAAGGATAAAACAGTAGGCAACTTTCAGGGCACCCTCCATATGACCAAAGTGTCAGACAGCTCAAGCTAAGCTGACTAAATGACAAGTCTGGGTGCTAAGCCCTTTACAGCTTTTATGCAAACAAGAGAAGAAGGCGGAGCCCTGAAGGGATAATGTTAGGAAGAATAAAAAATAAAATGACTACACCCTGGCATAAACAATACACCAAGAAACAAAGGGGCGGAAGGAGGGAGCTTCTACTGCAGCAGTGATCATTTGAACATCTACTGTTATGATAAAAAGAAGTTATGTCTTGCCATAACGTTCCATCTGTGTTGTAGATCTTTATTCATTCCTTACTGATAGGACTTCTGTTCCATCCTCGGAACAGACCCGGCCAATACACAAGCTCGCGCCAGCCAAAAACTCTCTAGCCAAGTCCTACCCATAGTGCCTCTCTTCTCCTCTTCAGATCGAGTTTGTCCACCCAGTATAAAAGACAGTGGAAATAATAGATAGTTGAGACAATGGAGGCCCTATCTGAGCAAATTCCTTATCAGGCAGACAGGACCAAATGATCTGCCAGGGTCATTAGGCAGGGGGATGGAGAGCGCGATGTAAGGAATGAATGAAGATCTACAACACAGATGGAACGTTATGGTAAGACATAACTTCTTTATCTGATGATGTAAATCTTCATTCATTCCTTACTGATAGGACCGAATCCCCAGCTACTTGCAACCTGGGTTGCCATATGGAAGGATATTCCCGAGCACCATTGAGCCCTAAGGATGCTATTTCCCCGGAGGCCATATCCAATATGTAATGTGTGATAAAGGTATGAGGGGATGCCCAAGTGGCCGCTGCACAGATGTCATCCATAGAAAAGTACAGTTTTGTACCTACCATAAATGTAGATGTTCGAAGATCCACATTGCTGCAGTCCTAACACTTGGGGTAGTCCGCTGTCCCAGTCGGCCCGAATACCAAAGTATAAGGCTGACGTCGGTCAAGGCGCATTTGTCTGACATCAGAACGTCAGGGTACAAATGTGCATGACCGACGTCATATCCTCAGTCTTTTCTTGCCCCAGATGTCAGAAGACCCTAAAAAGATAAGGCCAAAACCAAAAAACACCAAAACACCCCTGTACCTAATATATGTACAATATATACAAATTTACAAAAAATAGAACCTCACCCACACAACCACCCCTAAACACAGAGGGGAAGGAGGGAGGGAAAATTGGACTGCAGCAATGTGGATCTTTGAACATCTACATTTATGGTAGGTACAAAACTGTACTATGTTCTTCATCTCACATTGCTGCAGTCCTAACACTTGGGTAGAATCCCAAAGCAGAGGTAAGGGAGGATGGCTAAACTATAATGAAGCAGGAGCTGCCAAAATGCCCTGCAACACAGCAGTGGCAAAACCAGCCCTGGACTTAGAATAGAGAGGAAGGTGGTAATGCTTGGAGAAAGTATGCACTGAACTCCAAGTAGCTGCCTCCAAAATATCCTTAGTTGCCACCCGGCTTAGAAATGCTGTTGAAGTGGCAGTAGCCCTAGTGGAATGAGGCCTAATCCCAGCTGGAATCTCCTTGCCATGATGGGAGTAACAGAATGCAATGCAAAACCCAATCCACTTAGATATAGTTTGTTTTGACACAGGCTTGCCCTGGGAACTCAAAGCAAAAGAAACAAACAACTGCTGAGACTGCCTAAAATCCCTAGTCCTGCTTAAATAATAACGCAACTGTCTGTGTACATCTAAGGTGTGCAAAATCTTTTCCCCCCTATTTTGGGGATCTGCATAAAAAGTAGGCAAATGAATAGTTTGGTTTAAAGCCACACTAGAAACCACCTTAGGCATAAATGAAGGATTAGTACGTAATGATACCCTATCCTTATGAAAAATCAAAAGGCTCAACCGCCATAAGGGCCTGCAATTCAGAAACCCTTCTTGCAGAAGTAATGGCCAACAAAAAAGCAGTCTTCCATGACAAGTATTTCAACTCAGCAGTAGCCGCAGGCTCAAAAGGTTGTAGAGTAAGTTTCTCCAACACAAAATTGAGGTCCCAAGCAGGAGTAGGAGCTCTACGTGGGGGTCTTATATTCTTTGCCCCTCTAAGAAATTGCTTGAACAAAGGATGAGAAAACAATGGTGGGTCACAATCATAGTGAGCTGAAATTGCTGCAGCATGAATCTTAATGGAAGAGAAAGACAAACCCTTGTCCAGTAGCTCAGTAAGATATTGAAGAGCCACACTCAAATTAGCCACACTCAAATTAGGCTCAGAAACATCCAAATCCTTTGCTGCACTCCAAAATAAAAATCTCTTCCATTTTTCTGCATACACTTTACGTGTACTAGGTCTTCTGGCTTCCATAATCACATTCAAAACTTGTTGAGGAAGTTGAGACCTGCTGTGGTTCAAAACAGAATATGCCAGGCTGTTAGATGAAGAGAGTGAAGCTTGACATTGAGTAGATGACCGTCCCTCTGAGACAAAAGGTGTGGAATTAAAGGTAAAGGCCATGGAGGCTTTCTTACCAGATTCCTCAGTAATGGGTACCAGTGTTGCCGAGGCCAATCTGGAGCTATCAAAATCATCCTTGGCTTGTCTTGTCTGACCTTTAGGAGTACCTTTGGGAGGAGAGGTGGAAAGGCATACACATGAAGATTTTCCCAACTGAACGAAAGAGCATCCACTTTCCAAGCTGTGTGATGAAACCTTTTCGTGCAAAACTTTGGCAGCTGGTGGTTTAGTGGAGAAGCGAACAGATCTATGTCTGGAGTTCCCCATGACACTGTCAATTTTTGAAATACATGAAGATCCAGTTTCCACTCGTGGGGATCCATGATTCGCCTGCTTAACACATCTGCTAAGGAGTTCTGTGCTCCTGGCAGAAACCTTGCCTGAAGAGTAAGCTGCAAGCTGAGCGCAGTCTCCCACAAAATCATTGCTTGCCTGCATAGAGGATAAGAATGTGTTCCCCCTTGCTTGTTGATGTACCACATGACAGTTGTGTTGTCTGTTAGAATCAACACCTGCCCTGGAAGAAGTAACTCCTTGAAAGCCATCAATGCAAACTGGACTGCTAACATCTCCTTCATGTTGATATGTAGATGCTGTAGTCTGGCAGGCCACTTGTCTTGTATCCACTTTCCATTCAGATGAGCTCCCCAAGCTATGTCTGAGGCATCTGTCGTTAGAATCTGACTCGCCTCTGGCCGGGTCACAGAGAGTCCCTTGTTTAGGTGACATTCCTGAGCCCACCACAAAAATTCCTTTTGAATGCAAGGTATTATTTGAATGACAGTGTCCAGATCCTGGCAGTGCTGTGTCCATACAGTTTTGAGATACCATTGTAGCTTCCTCATATGCAGTTTGGCATTGGGAAGCACCAGAATACAAGATGCCATGAACCCTAATGCTTGAAGGACTGTCCTTGCAGTCAGCACGGACTGATGAGATAGTTGATGGAAGTAAAGGGATAGACTCTTTTGTTTGTCCGGGGTTAAAAGGCCATCTGGGCTGCTGTATTCAGTCTCACACCCAGAAAGCACATGTCTTGAGAGGGTACTAGACTGGACTTTATTTCGTTCACAGAATACCCCAGGCATCGTAGCACTGCTATCACATATTCCAGATGCTGAAGAAGCTCGTCCTTTCTTGAGCCAGAATCAGACAGTCGTCCAAGTAAGGATAGATTTGTATTCCTTTTAGCCTGAAAAAGCTACAACTGGAGCCAGAACCTTTGTGAATACTCTGGGCAGTAGATAAGCCAAAGGGCAATGCAGAGAACTGATAATGGGAATTTCCAGCTCGAAACGCAGATACTTCCTGCAACTGAGTCTGATAGGCACATGAAGGTAAGCCTCCTTGAGATCTAAAGTTACCATCCAGTGATCTTTGCCCAGCAGAGGTAAAAGCTGTTGTAACGTCAACATTTTGAACTTGGGAATGTCCAAATAAGTGTTGAGGATAGACAAATCCAAAATTGGTCTCCACGTGTTCCCCTTTTGGTACTAGGAACAGGCGAGAATAAAATCCTAGGCCCCTTTCTGGCACAGGAACCGGCTGAATGGCCCCTATCTGGAGCAACAGAGAAATTTGCTTGTGAGCCTCTTTTCTTTGTATAGGAGGAATGTCTGGCATGCCTTTGAAAGGAGGCAAGGTATGGAAATAAAACCTGTAACCGTGGTGAACAATATCCAATACCCATCTGTCTTGGGTAATAACACTCCAATTTTCTTTGAAAAGTGCCAGCCTTCCTCCCAAAGGTGCTGCCAGACGAGAAGGCTCTGGCAGCTGAAAAGGCAAGTCATTGGGTCTGCTTACGAAAGGACTGACCCCTGCCCTCACCAGAAGACTGGGCAGGCGAACTGCCTGTTCTAGGCCTAAAAGAACCTTGAGCTCTGCCCCTACCACGCCTAGATCTACCCCTAGACTGAGAATCATAAGAAGGATAAGTCCACCCCTTAGTAGGCCAATTTCTACTAAACTTTGGAGGCTGAACCTGCAAAAAATCTTTAACAGTCTGCATAGACTTAGCCTTGTCCTCCATTTTCTTTAAAACTGCTTCCACAGGCGCACCAAATAATACATCAGATTGTAAAGGAGCATCTAAAATCCTTGTCTTTACATGTTCAGCTAAAGTCTGATCCCTCAGCCAGGCGTGCCTGCGAAGAACAGAACCAGTGGCTGCCACCCTCGAAGAGGCCTGTACAGCATCAAAACCACATTGCAAAGAATGCTTACCCACCTGTTCAGAAACATGAACCAAATCCTGCAACTCTTTACACTCAATACCTTCCGCCAGAGCATCTACCTTAGACTTCAATTGTGAAAGGAGATAATTTTGGTATTTCAACATGTGAAACTGGCAATTCAAAGCCCTCATGGCTAAAGTGGAGGAAGTATACACCTTTTTCCCCCATCTATCCAAAGCCCTTGCCTCTTTATCAGAAGGAACAGGATTTTTAACAACAGAAGCCTTAACACCTTTAGGGCCCTGAGAAACAGTTTCTGGGTCTGCCCTAGGACTCTTAAAAGATACTTATGAGCTTCAGGCACCCTATAATACCTGTCCGGTTTAACTGGGGCAGGAGGCAAAGAATCAGGGTTCAGGGAAGCCTCTGCAAAAACATCCTCTACCACATCCAGAACAGGAGGTATAGCTAAAGGCCTATGCTGGGGTAGAAACAAAATTCCCTAAGCCTTTTCCTAGAATCAGAGAAATCTTGACCTTCCCATTTAAAATGCTCCCTCATGGAATGAAGAGTCTCTGAAAAAGAAAAATCCTCAGGAGGAGAAGCGCAAGGTGTAGAGTCATCTACATCAGAATCAGAATAAGGAGGATACTCCTGCAAGTCTTCAGCCAAGACTCAGAAGCCTCGAACACTGCTCAAAACTCTCAAGCTCAGGTTCCACCCTAGGCCTCTTATCAGGGGGGGGTAAAGAACCTCTAATCATAGTAATCAAATCTTCTGCCATTTTAAGCATATGTTTCTTAGGCAGAGACCCTGAAGAACTAGGGGAGACCCCCACTGAAGTTAACCCTGGCCGGCCTCTAGAAGGAGCCTTGGAAACAGAAGGGGAGGGCCTAGCCACCTTAGGAAGGGAGGGGAGAACAGCTACCTGAGAAGCCCCTTCAGCCTGGCCTACCTCCTGAGAGGACACATCTTGTAACAGTAAAGTCTCTCCCTGAGAATCCAAAGGAACTTCTGGTAGAACCACCGGCTCCACCGAGCCCTCTAAAGAACCAACGTCCGGGACAGACTGTTCTTCCACCCTAGGCTTCGCTGCTTTGTCCTTGCGCTTTTTAGACGAAGCGGGCGTCGGAGCATCCGACGGCATGTTGTAATTACAACGCTTCCCAAAAACTAACCTGGCACAATCTAATCTTCTCTTAATAGTGCGTTTGTTAAATCTAGCACAAGAGCGACAGCCAACAACGTCGTGCTCAGGCCCTAAGCAAGGTATACACAATGTATGGTAATCTCTATGAGGTATCCGTTTCCCACAAGAAATACAGTTATTCACTTTTTCTGACATCCGGTTAAATACTGAGGCAAGAAAAACCAAAATATTCCCCAACGGGGTACTTAGCCAACTTTGATTCGGTCTGAAACTCCGACTTCAGAAAATTTCAGAACGCCAACCTGCACTCGCAATACTGCTTCTGCATCGGACCATGCGGCAAAAAAGACTGAGGATATGACGTCGGTCATGCGCATTTGTACCCTGACGTTCTGATGTCAGACAAATGCGCCTTGACCGACGTCAGCCTTATACTTTGGTATTCGGGCCGACTGGGACAGCGGACTACCCCAAGTGTTAGGACTGCAGCAATGTGAGATGAAGAACATCCCTGGAATGAAATGCCACCAAAGTGGACACTGACCTCCTGGAATGAGCTTTGACTACAGCAGGCAAGGTCAATAGATTTAGATGGTAGATAAAGGTAATGCAATCTCTTAGCCATTTTAACAAAGTAACTTTAGAAACAGCTTTGCCCAGTCTGGGGCCTGAAAAGGCAATGAAGAGCTGGTCCGACTTTCTGAAGGATTTAGTTATGTCTAAATAAAACCATAGCTGTCTATGCACATCTAGCGTGTGCAACTGGTATTCACCTCTGTTAGAAAAATTCAGAAAGAAGACTGGTAAATCAATGCTCTGGTTTAAGCTTGAATTTGAGATAACCTTGGGTAAAAAGGAAGGGTTAGTTCAAAGTGATATTCTTTCCTTGTGAAAAATCAAATAAGGATGAGTAACACTCAAAGCCTGCAACTCTACTCTCCTAGCCGAGGTGATGGCTACCAAGAATAGGATTTTCCAGGATAAGAACTTTATGTTGCATGTGGCAGAAGATTCGAAGGGTGAACAGGTTAAAGTTTGTAGGACTACAGTCAAATTCCATGGTTCAATTGGTGTTCTAACAGGTGGTCTGAGGTGTATGACTTATTTCATTAAAGTCTTGCAAAGGCGGTGGGACATAAGAGAAGAGTCGTTAGAACTGTTATGAAAATTGGCAATGGCTGCTAGGTGTACAGTAATAGTTGAGGCTGAGGCTCCTGCATGGAGAATAGTTGACAGGTATTCCAAAACTCTATAAACTGGCATTGTGAAGGGGTCTTGTCTTTGTTGTTTAACCCAAATAACAAAATCTGGTACACTTGCTGTGGTACAATTTTCTGGTGGAGAGTTTATGGGAAGCCAGAATGATCTTTTGGACAGGGGAAGATAGGTTTATTTGGCTGGCAATCAGAGAAAGTGGAGAAACCAAGCCATCATTTTGAGGCTGTGAAGGTTGGGGTGAACCAACCCCTGTGGGTGAGATAAGAGTCCTGGGGTTGAGTCCAGGATCCATGGATGGTGAATCAGGAGAGGCCATAGGAAGGGGAACCAAACTTGGGAACAATGAGAATAACTTTGCTTCTCAGCTGTTGCTTTCTTCAGGAACTGTGGGATGAGGGGAATAGGAGGAAAGGCATACAGGAGACCTGGGAGTCAATTGTCAGTCAGAGCATCTCAGGGTGTCTCACGGTGACTCACCCTGAGGGAGATCAGGGCAAAGTAGCTGCTTCATTTGTGGTTCACGGGGGAGGCAAAGAGGTCACAGCAAGGCTGGCCCCAACAACGAAAAATTTGAGTCGCTACTAGTGGATTGAGAGACCACTCATCAGGCATTAGAATGTTCCTGCTCAGTTTGTCTGCAATCAGATTGGAATTCCTGGGAATGTGCATTGCTAGTAGAAAGTGTTTGGAAGCTATCGCCCATTGCCACACTCTCAGAGCTTCCCAACATAAGGGGTAGGATCTGGTTCCCCCTTGCTTGTTGATGTACCAGACTACTGATATATTGTCTGATTGGATAGCAATTGTCCCCAACGGAAGGGTTGTCTGGAATGCTTATAACGCTAAGAGCACCACCCTCAGTTCTGGGACACTGATATGCAGATTGGCCTCTAAGGGGGACCAAGTGCTTTGGGAGATCTTTCCTTGAAAATGCCCTCCCACCCTATTAGGGAAGCATCCATGGTCACTGTGGCCTTGGGTTGGGTGGGGAAAAAGGGTCGACACCACAAATCTTCTGGCTTCGTCCACCAAAGTAGATTCTGTTTGCAATGGTCTGTAAAGCGGAGGTAAGACATTGGTTGTGCTATGAGACAAATGAGATGGTAATAGCCATTGGGAGTATCCTCATGTGGAACCTTGCTAGTGGTACCAGTGGGATTGTCACTGCCATAGAGCCCAACAGTTGCAGGACCTGTCAGGCAGGGACCATTTTTTGAGAAAGTACTATCTGAAGTTGAGATCTCAGTGTCTGCGTAGAGGTAGAGCAGCTGTGCAGGAAGTTGTATCAAAATTTGCCCCAATGAACTCTAAGGTTCGAGTCAGAACCAGGTATGATTTTTCTAAGTTTATGGAAATTCCTAGATTTTCTGCCAGACTGTGTGTGTACAATGTGGCTTGGAGCAGTAGACTGGTTGGGGGAGTAAGGAGCCAATCATCCAGGTAGGGAAACAAGCGGAATCCTTGTAGTCTTAGGTGAGCTACAAATACTGCTATGTATTTGATAAACACTCTGGGGGCTGTGGAGAGACCAAAAGACAGTACTCGGAATTGGTAATGATTGGCTCTTAGCCAGAAGCGGAGATATGTCCTGGATAGTTTGTCCATTTTTATGTGGCAATATGCATCCTGGAGATCTACAGAGCACATCCAGTCGTCCTTTGCCAGGAATGGAAGAATGGACTGAACCATGACCATCCGGAATTTTGCTTGCTTGACAAACTGGTATAGTATATGAATACAGTTCCCACAAAAACATCCACAGGATCTATCAATGGCTTCGAAAATAACACTCGATGTCTATAAAAGTAAAAACTGGAACAAATGGTTTGGTAAGCGCTTTCGTGATGTAGACACATCACTTCATCAGACCTATAACTGACACAACACAACTATGCTTTTATTACCAAGTTCATTCAAAACAACCAGTCCTAGTGCCTCTCTTTTTCTTAAAAGGGCAGACTTAATAAATAAGGCATCTCCCTAGTGCTAACATGCATATGTATCAACATACGTTCTTACAACCTATACATGCTCAAAGATCAATAATAATATAAAAATCAGCATTATAAAAATACAATTTATGCACAATGCATAAAAAAACATGCATATAAAACATATATATATATATATACACACATTATATACACACACACACAAGAAAAAGACAAACGTGCATAGGAAATGTGTATAGATTGGAACATACTTCCTTTGAATACAAAACTTAACACTTTCTTGCTAGGGGTCTTGATTTTAATAGGGGTTTGAGAGGTACCCTATTATTCAAACCCCTCCCTTTGTCTGCTCTCAACCTCACTGTCCATCTACTCTCTGTAGTTTTGTTAAATTTACAATGTCCCCTCCTCGTTCATTTTCTTAGACCATTTCAATTGCCATAAATCTGAAAATGTTTGTAGTATCAGTTTTATTTACATGTTTTGCTAATGCATTAGTACCATCTGAATTTCTGATTTTTAACAAATCCTATGCCTAAACTTCCTGTTGGTTTTGCCAACATAAAAGGAAGAACATAAGTTACATATAGCCAGATAAACAATATTTGTGCTGTTACAGCCCACTCTGACATTGAACTCAAACTCAGTTTTAAGGTCAGGGTGGACAAATTTATTGCTTGTGTCAATGCATTTACATTGATTGCAGTTATGACAGGGAACAGTACCTTTCTTACCATCCTGTATTCCTATCTCCCTTCTATTCCTTGGAAAACATAACAATTGTTTGAGTGACTTTTTATTTCTATAGGAAAAGTAAGGCCTGTCACCTACAATTGGTCCTATATCAGGATCTTGAGTTAAAATAAGCCAATATTTTCTAATGGTATCTGTCACTTCCTTCACATCACTCGAAAATTCAACAGGTATTCGTACATGTCTGTTTGTCCTTCTCCTATGCTTAATGTTGCTTCCAACCTTTGTTCCTTCATCTAAGTAGTAAGGTCTCCCAACATTACATCTTAATTCTGCTGTATTAGATATTATCCCTCAGGTTACAGGGTCTCTATATCCCCTCTCCGCAAACCTCTGCTCCAATACATGTAATTCAGAGTCAAAAACTGCATCTTCAGTTGTTGAGTCTAGATACCCGTAATGTTTGCCCCTTCACTACATTTGTGAAAATGTGTCTGGGGTGCATGCTACTCCTGTGCAGGAGATGGTTCCTATGACACTCTTTCCTGTATATCCTTGGTGGATAGTTTCCCATCTCCATCCCAATACACACAGATATCAAGGAAATTCATCTCACTGTCAGAAAAATTAACTTCAAACTCTAAAAAGTTTGTGGTAGCATTAATGAAATCACAAAAACCCTTTAGCTCAGCTGTGTTGCCCTTCCACAGCAGGAACAGGTCATCCACAAAACGTTTGTAGAAAATTACCTGTCCCCACCTGTTCAATGACAGCACATGCTGATTCTCCCAACTGGCCATCACTAAATTGTCATAGCTGTTGGCACTCAAAGTGCCCAGAGCTACGCCCTCTTTCTGCAGATATATCTTATGTTCAAACATCATAGCATTATTTTCTAATATGAGCGTCATCAGTTGGCATATATTAGATCAATCTGCCTGCCATCATAGGTCTTGTCGATGTTCAAATATTCACGTAACATGTCTACCCCATATTCGTTCGGGATGCAAGTAAATAAGGAGCATATATCTAATGTAACTAACAACACTGTATCGCTATCTAAGTGCTCATTCATATTAAATTCAAACAAATCTTGTAAAAATTGTTTGGAATCTTTAAGTATATTCCTATTCTTATCAACTACTGGCCTCAACTTGCTCTCTACATATATAGATATCGGCTCGGTTACCCAATTCCTGCTGGAAACAATGGGCCTCAAGGGGGGGGGGGTGTGACTGGATTCTTATGGACTTTAGGTAGTCCATTTATAACTGGTGTTAAAGGTTTCACAATTTTAAAATAGTTATGCAAGTCAGAGTCTTATCGTGTGATCTAATAACGTCATACAAAATATACTCAACATTTGCTATCAATTTCCTAAGTTCAAATGGACTAATCAATTTATATACTTTAGTATCATTTAACATCCCAGACATGGTCTTATTATAGTAATCATTGTCCATAATTACTATCGGACCTCCTTTATCCGCAGGCTTTATGATAATGCCCATATCCATTTGTAACGTTCTCAAAGCTTCATTTTCCTGCTTACTCATATTGAAAAAGTTACTTTTTCTACTACCACTCAATTTATTGAACAGTTCAGTCTCACATAACTGCGAAAAAACATCTATAGCCGTGTTACTAGGTGGCATAAATGTACTAGGCTTCTTATACTTAAAATCAAAACAGTCTGTATCATTGGTGAACATTAAAGCAGGACATTCGTATTAAACATTTAGTTTCTGTTACCTCAGTTTTTCTTGAGGGTATAAATGAAAGTCCTCTATTCAGTAGATTTCGTTGTGCTTCATTTAAAGTTCTTGAGGAAATATGATACAAGGTCTTCCTTTAACCCTTCTCTTGTCGGCAAAACTGTCTCTGTCTCCATTTCTCTTGGTTCTTGTAATGGTTCAGTTCCTTCCGATGACATATTAGAAAAAAACATAGGTTCAATGAATCAGTCTGCTCTGTCCTGCATAACCAAAAATTTGTGCAAGTTGCATCTTCCTCTGGCCCCTCTGATTTGTCATGCCTGGATAGTTCTGTGAATACCTCCGTCTCACTCGATTCTTGCTGGTTTCTCTCAATTCTCTATTTGGTAATAGCTGTTCCAAATGTATGGGTAAAACTTGAAAAACCTGTGTCTCCTGGGTCTCTAGTGGCACCGCTGCCATAGATGTACTTGCCCCCATAAACGAGTTGGATATTTCCTTGCTCACATTCTCATTCCTTCTCTCAAGGTATATTTTCTTGTTTGAATTGTGAATGCCATATACTGTGTCATCCGTTGTCATCAGGGGTGAGGCGTTTGCTTTTTGTTTAGCACCAGGCCGCTACTCTGTATGTGTATCAAAAATGTCTATGATTGGTGTTAGGTATATCTTTTTCCTGAGGCTGGGTTGTCTGAGAGTTTTCATAACCAGCTGTGCAGTTTCTCGCCCACACAAACACATGGCCCGCCTTAAAATCGGCAATGTCTCTGTAGCTTACCGAGTTTCTGCCTCAACAGTCTGTTTTCATAGGTATGTACTGAATCAAGAACATTTTTTAATTTCTCTTCAACTAATGTACGTGGACATGTACAAAGTAGCTTGTCCCTTTGAGAAACAATATGCTGCATGATCTAGTCTTCCTCTATCACCAAATTCCATTTGAACTTAGGAAACTGATAGCATATGTTGTTAGTTACATTAGATGTATGCTCCTTATTTACTTGCATCCCGAACGAATATGTAGTAGACATGTTACGTGAATATTTGAACATCGACAAGACCTATAATGGCAGTCAGATTGAACTAATATGTCAAGTGATGACGCTCATATTAGAAAATGCTATGATGTTTGAACATAAGATATAGCTGCAGAAAGAGGGCGTAGCTATGGGCACTTCGAGTGCCAACAGCTATGCCAATTTAGTGATGGCCAGTTGGGAGAATCAGCATGTGCTGTCATTGAACAGGAGGGGACAGGTAATTTTCTACAAACGTTTTGTGGATGACCTGTTCCTGCTGTGGAAGGGCAACACAGCTGAGCCAAAGGGGTTTTGTGATTTCATTAATGCTACCACAAACTTTTTAGAGTTTGAAGTTAATTTTTCTGACAGTGAGATGAATTTCTTTGATATCTGTGTGTATTGGGATGGAGATGAGATGAATTTCTTTGAGATCTGTGTGTATTGGGATGGAGATGGGAAACTATCCACCAGGATATACAGGAAAGAGTGTCATAGGAACCATCTCCTGCACTGGAGTAGCATGCACCCCCGACACATTTTCATGAATGTAGTGAAGGGGCAAAAATTATGGGTATCTAGACTCGCAACTGAAGATGCAGTTTTTGACTCTCAATTACATGTATTGGAAAGAGGTTTGTGGAGAGGGGATATACAGACCCTATAACCCGAGGGATAATATCTGATACTGCAGAATTAAGATGTAAAGTTGGGAGACCTTACAACTCAGATGAAGGAACAAAGGTTGGAAGCAACTAGGCTCATAGGTAGATACTAGGCTATCTGCCCTAGGGCATTTATAAGCCTAGCCAGAGTGTATTTGGCTTCTGCCTCCCTATTAGATTAGCCTACTGTGCCTCTGCAAAGTAGGTCACAGAAGGTACCCTTTTAAGATTAGTTTACTGTGCCTCTGTCTAGCAGGGACACAGAAAAGATCCCAGGGGTGAATTTGGGATTTCCCATCCATGCGTCCAGATTTCGCTTGAAGAGGGTCAGCGAGGGGCTATGTCTAAACATGAATTGGGATTCTATTCCAGAGTGAGGGGAGCCTCTGGGAAATGAATCTGTCCCTCCAGCATGTCCTATTTATTTTTGTGCTGAGGTTTAGGTCCCTGGAGCATGTAGCTCTAAGGGACTTGGATTTTTTGAGGTGGAGCATGTCCATTAATTCTGGGTTTGACATGGCTTTGTATGTCAGGCATAGATCGCATCCGAGTAGGCGGTAAGCAACTGAGTAGAGCTGGAGTTTCTTTAGTCGAGCTGCACAGGACATCTGTTTGTAGCCCATGATCCTCTTGGTGAGGTACTTTTGGGGTCTCTCCAGTTGCTGAAGGTGTTGGGTAAGGTACATCCCAAAAGGGGCATTGTATTCAATTATGGGCCTGATGAGTGACGCGTAGAGGGGTGCAATGACCTCTCTATCTAGATGCGAACCCTTTCGTGATAAGGTGGGCTATATAGAAGGTCTTTCTAACCACTTTGGCAACGTGATTATCAAAGGAGAGATTACTATCTACGTTGGTCCCCACATCTCTAATTACTTCTTCCGTACTTAATGGATTACCACCTATGTGGTAATTTGTGGGCACCTTGTTTTTCCCAAAGGGGATGACTATGCACTTTTTAGCATTTAGCTTGAGGCCGTGGCTCTGGCACCAAGCATCCGCCTCTGAGAGACCCTTTTGGAGGATGCTTGTGTCAGCTGGAGATTCGATTATGACCCCCAGTTTGCAGTCATCTGCGAACTTTGTCAACCATAATCCCCCCGCGTTAGCCTGAACCTCAGAGAAGTATATACCAAACAAGAGAGGTCCCAGAACTGAGCCCTGTGGGATGCCACTTGTAATTGGTTTGGATTCGGACATGGCACCTGCGATTCTGACCATGTGGGTTCTATCTTTGAGTCAGTTTGCAACCCATCTTGTGATATAGGGGTCAATATTTAAGCTGGTAAGCTTATTTATGATGCCCGAGTGGGGTATTGTGTCGAAGGCTTTTGCGAGGTCCAGGTAGGCTGTGTGGACTACCTTGCCCTCATTTATGGCTTTGGTAACTTGTTTCAAGGAAATCAACTAGGTTTAAGAGGCAAGAACTGCCCTTAAAGCCGAATTGGGTAGGGTCCAGTGTCTGGAGGCTCCCAATGTCTTTGTTTAGGAGTTCCATGATAATACGCTCCATAGCTTTACAGACCAGACTAGTCAGGCTTATGGGGTGATAGTTTCCAGGGTCCGTTGTGGCACCACCTTTGTGGAGTGGGATCACTGTAGCTGTACGCCATTCTTTGGGTACATATCCTGTAGTAAGGCTAAGTTTGAACAGTGACTTAATGTGAGGGATCAGTTCTTCTTGGAGCTCGTGTAAGACACAGCCCGGTCCCATAGATGCTGTTTTTTTTTGCTTTGAAGAGGGCAGTTTTCACCTGTGCATCTGTGATCTCAGGGAGATTACATTCAGTTGGGATAGGCATTTGCTCCTTTGGGGGGGGGTTGGGGGAGAAGTTTGCACTGAATCTGTCTGCCAGGATGTTGGCTGTGTCTGTAGGTTCGGTATATTTTGTACCGTTATGCAACAATTCGGAGCATATCTGGGAGTGTACGCCCATGTTCCTGACATAACTAAAGAAGGCCCTGTGATTATCTTTAGTGTCTAGGGCAATTTTTCTTTCGAAACTGGCCTTTGATGATTTTATGAGGGATCGAAGTTTCTTGCTAATACTGATCAGAGATGCCCTCCCTTTTTGGGATTTTGCTCTGTCATGTAGTAGCTTCCTCCTTCTGTTGTATAGCTTATTTATGGCCGGGATCCACCAGACCGGTCTCCTGTTTTTGGAGGAGTGAGTCTTGGATTTATTTGGGATAGCACGATCCATGCATTCCTGCAGGTACTCACAGAATGCATCTGTAAAGGATTCTGCGGATTGGGCTGTATTATCCTCTGGCCCAGGGGTTTTGAAGGATTCCACTTCAGTCTTGAGAAGTGCAAAGTTGGCTTTTGAGAAATTCTTTACAGTGATTTCCTTGGCTGGGGGTGGGGACAGGATATGGATGTCCAGGGAAATTTGTTTATGGTCTGATCTTACCAATGAGGGGTTTACCTCAGGTGTGGAACAGAGTCCCCATGTTGGTGATGACCACATCCAATATGTTGTACCCTCTTGTGGGAGTGGTGACCAGTTGTTCCATTGCGTTACAGTTTATAAATTCAAGGAACCATTGGGCGAGGGTGTTTGGGCTTGAATAGCTTTCCCAGTCAGTGTTTGGGTAGTTGAAGTCACCCAATAACATAGTGTTTGGAGAGACCTTCATATTTTCCAGTGTTCTCAAGAATGCCAAGTGGGGTTCCTGTAATAGGGATGGTGTTCTGTAGCAGGCTACAAACTGAAAGGCAGTTTTGCCCGCTGTTAGTTGCACACGGATGGTTTCTGATGCTTCGTGCAGTGCCACTAACCTGGAGGTGTAGATATCTTTGATGAATATAGATACTCCCCCTCCTTTTGTGCTTCGGTCCGAGTTTTGGGGCTGAAACGCATGGTATGAGTTATAACCTGGTAGTGCTGGGGTGCTCTCAGGAGCCTTGAACCAGGTTTCTGTTACTGCACAGACATCGATTTTCTCCATACTGAGGAGAGCCTTGAGTGCATGCATATTGAGGTTTAGACTTCTGGCATACAAGTCTTTTCAGGCTTGCTAGTTGTTGCTGAAGCACCTACCTACCAAGGGGAGAAAACGCTGAGAGAAGAAAAGGAGCCACTTTTGTGATTTTAAGTATTTTCTTCTGATTGTTTGTTACGTTTTACTGCTTTGCCACCTACTTTTTGGCATTTTCCAGCTTGCTAAAGTTTATATCTGTAACAGTAACAGTACTTGGAACACATCTAGAGCCTGTTTACTGCATTTCCTGTGTTGCACTTAATTTAAAATCGTTTTTTTCCTCTAAAAACTGCATTTTACCTGATTTTGGCCTAGCACTCAAGTGTGGGGTCATTTATTGCACTGTTGTGATTATTTTGCTGCTTGTGTAATATCCCTGCTACCTTTAAACTACAACAAAAAGAAAAAAAATCATCTTGCTTTTTTCCCACTTTCTGAAAGTTAAAAAAAAAGTTCAGTTACAGATTTTCTGTTCTGAACTGTTTGGAAGTTTCTAGTAGGCCAGTGCTTGCTTGGGCTAAAGGGAAGTCTCTGTGTTCATCAGTGGGAGTGGTTAACACTGAACAGCCTGCCTGTCCCTGGAGGAGTGGTTACTACCTAGAAGCTGTAGTTTTATTGGCCATTTTGGGTCAATTCTAAACTCCTTGATCTCTCTCTCTTAAAACCCTACAACTCTCTTTTTGCGCACTGAGCAGCGTCGGGCAGCGCCGCCTAAACAGGTTTAAACTATTCCATGCTCCACAAAGTCTGCTCTTCACATTTTCCCTTAGAACTGTTCAAACTTTCAAAGTAATCACTCTATGCTCTTTCTAAAGCCCTGCACTTGCTCAGCTCTTATAAGGAAACACTAACTAACTAAAGCACTACACCCTCCTTGACTTCTCATAAGTATTAGCCTCCTGATTGGTCCTTCCTGATAAAGTGAAAAATCAGTTCCCTTCCCTAATCTGATCAGTAAAAAAACAGTTCCCTATACTAATCTGGTATGTCCAAGGGTCAGTTTCAAGGTTACTCTCCAGTCCAGCTGGTGAATCTGGGAATTTTGAGGCAATGTTACAACTGCCTTATGTACACAGACAACCCTCTCCTCCTTCCAACAAACTCTAATACATGTGAGAGATGTAGTTACACAGCCAAACTGGAGGCAGAGCTCTCTCATCCCAAGACTGGCACAGTCAGTCAGGAGGAAAAGGTAACCACCCACACCACAAATCCAGTCTCACACAGACCTATTGCATCTGCATACCCAACACACAAACACAAAAAAACATACTCGGAGGCTCTAAATAAAAATCTGCCTAAACAGCAAAGACCTCCTAATCAGATATCCAAGCAACAGCCACCCCTCAACAATACCCACGAATCACATATCTCACAAAATCAGTGTGCCTCACAGTCATAGCCCTTAAGGCCAAACATCACACCAAATACACTTGTTATAGGGGACTCTATTGTCCGGCACACTGGCTCACCAGACTGAACAAGGAGAAAGTAACTGTAAGCTGCCTGTCGGGTGCCAGGATCCACCACACAATGCACGCACTCAGGTCACTCCAAAGCAAGCACAAGTATGACTGTGAATGACCTGAGACGTACCTCCCTGGACTACATGAAAAGAGACAGAGGAGCTCTCTGACCATGTAGCCCAGGCTGGTATGACCCTGACCTTGAGTAGCATCTTGCCCTCACCAAGAATGATGCCACAGTATAAAGACAAAATGATCAGTTTCAACAACTGGCTAAAGTATTGGTGTCATTCAAAGGGGATCCAGTGTCTGTCAGCCTGGGGTGACATGCTCGACAAGCCACGTTGCTTTGCTAGGGACGGCTTGCACCTGTCACCCTTAGGCTTTCGCATACTGGCCAAGGCTCTTGCCACCCCCATAGTGCCTTTTTTAGGCAAGGCTCAAAGGACAAACCCACCCCCATAGACAACAGCACAAATATTGTTTATCTGGCTATATGTAACTTATATTCTTCCTTTTATGTTGACAAAACCAACAGGAAGTTTAGGTATAGGATCAGAGAGAATTTGTTAAAAATCAGAAATTCAGATAGTACTAATGCATTAGCGAAACATGTAAATAAAACTGATATTACACACACTTTCAGATTTATGGCAATTGAAATGGTCCTTCCCCAAAAGAAATATCCTCAGGAGGGGAGGCTGAGGGAATGGAGTCCTCTGCATCTGAATCCTCATAGGTCTGGAAGCGCTCTTCCTGGCTTTCGGAGTGAACAGAGTCCTCAGAATCTTCATCTGAAGGGAGAGGGTCAGAGGGTTCAACCCTGGGCCTTTTGTTAGGAGGAGGCTGGGATCCTCTCTCAGGATGGGCCTGGGAACCTCTGATCAGGGAAATTAAATCTGCTGCCATAGACATGATTTGTGTTTCAGGAGTAGGCTGAAGTAAGGTATTAGCAGTAAGATGCTTGGACTTGCTGGCTACCTTAGCACGTGTGTAGGCCTTGATAGACATGGACATGGGAGGCCTAGCTGCTCCATGTGCAGGAGTGACCTTAACAGCAATGGTCTCAGGCATTTCCTCGGTTTCGGTATCCGGAGGAAAATCAATAACTGGCGTTGGAGTGGCCTCTGGTATCGGAGGTATCGGTAAAGCGGTGTCTTCGGTTCGGAGCGGTGGAATAACCAACTCAGAGGGAACCGGGGCACTCGCGGTTAGTTTTGTTGTCGTGTCGGTGGAAGACGCGGGCCGAGGATGTCGGTCCCGGTCTTTTCGTTTCTTAGGAGTCTGTGTTGTCGGTTGTTCCGACGGCATTGTATAATGAAATTTGTCGCCGAAGTCTTCTGCGAACTCCACCCGGTGCCTGAGAGTGCGCTTATTGAAGCGAGCACAGGCGACACAGGCCGAGACGTCGTGGTCTGGGCCAAGGCAAGGGAGGCAGTAAGAGTGGAAATCCTTATGAGGTATTTGTTTACCACAAGACAAACAATTATTTACTTTTTCAGTAATTTCTGACATCGGCTGAGGCAAGAAAAGGTCCCCAACGGGGTACTTAGCTTTTTTGATGACTTCGGTTTCGAAGAATACAGGAGCTGACCGACCGGCACTTGCCAACTGCTTCTGCTTCGGGCACCGCGCGGCAAGAAAGACTGAAGAAGATGGCGTCGGCTGATGCTTATATACTCCAGCCACCCTGACGTCGGAGAGAAATGCGACATCATACGACGTCAGACCCAGACTTTGGAATCCGGCCGACCGAGGGCTGCCTGAGGCAGGACAACCCATATGTTATGACTGCAGTTGCATTCTTGAAGGACATTTGATATTACACACACTTTCAGATTTATGGCAATTGAAATGGTCTACGAAAATGAACGAGGAGGGGACATTGTAAATTTAACAGAAACTACAGAGAGTAGATGGATAGTGAGGTTGAGAGCAGACAAAGGGAGGGATATGAATGATAGGGTACCCCTCAAACCCCTATTAAAATCTAGACCCCCTAGCAAGAAAGTGTTAGTTTTGTGTTCAAAGGAAGTATGTTCCAATCTATATACATTTCCTATGCACGTTTTTCTTTTTCTTGTGTGTGTATATATGTTTTTATATATATATATATATATATATATATATATATATATATATATATATATATATATATATATATATGTATGTATGTGTGTGTGTGTTTTATATGTGTTTTTTATATGCATGTTTATGTATTGTGTATAAATGTATTTTTATAATGCTGATTTTTATATTATTATTGTTAATCTTTGAGAATGTATAGGTTTTTAGAACTTCTGTTGCTACATATGCATGCTAGCACTAGGGAGATTCCTTATTTATTAAGTGTACCCTTTTAAGAAAACGAGAGGGAAATTGCTGGTGTGCACTAGGATTGGTTGTTTTGAATTAACTTAGTAATAAAAGCATAGTTGTGCTGTCAGTTATAGGTCTGATGAAGTGATGAGT
Organism: Protopterus annectens; assembly: GCF_019279795.1. Taxonomy (NCBI): domain Eukaryota; kingdom Metazoa; phylum Chordata; order Ceratodontiformes; family Protopteridae; genus Protopterus; species Protopterus annectens. Next base: position 1,831,265,715 of record NC_056728.1, on the reverse strand, counting down.
CTACATCATGAAAGCGCTTACCCATAAATTTGTTCCAGCTTTCACTTTTATAGACATTGAGTGTTATTTTCGAAGCCATTGAGAGATCCTGTGGATGTTTTTGTGGGAATTGTATTCATATACTTTGTCTAAGGATCCAGTTTTGCTGACCACTATTTGTTTTGTGCTTGGAAACTTGTTTAGTATACTGAGATCCAAAACTGGTCTCCAGTCCCCCGTCTTTTTTGGCACTAAAAAGAACCTTGAGTAAAATCCAGATCCTATCTGGTGTGGTGGGACTAACTGAATGACTATTTCTCTTAGCAGCTTTTGAATGTCTAGTGCTGCTGCAACCCTCTGATTGGGTGGGAGATCTGGGATTCGCCTTAGAGGCTGAAGGGAATAAGGTAACCTCTGGTCATTATTCTCTGCACCCATGAGTCCGATGTTATCGATTGCCAGGCCAAGTGGTGCAGAGAAAAACATCCCCTGGCTGCCTCCAGAGGCAAGCAATCGGGCCGCTCCTCAGGAGCGCTGATAGGGCTGACCAGAGAAGGAATCTCTGGAGCCCTGTTTTCATGGAACCCCTCTGCCCCAAAAGGGGCGTCTCCTAGAGGCATTCCCCCCCCCCCCTGCCCCGGGGGGAATTGCTCACCACACGTGTCGTGGAAAGGTCCTTGGGATTTCTTGAACCACATTTTCCCACCCTTTTGATTCCTGGAGTAGAATTGCTGAGGGGTTGAAAAATGTATGCCCATGGCAGTTAGGGTCTTTCTGTCTTTCTCACACCTGGCTAACGTGTCCTTAATTTTTGGGACAAATAAGGAGGATTCATCAACAGAGCATTGATGAAGAAGGACTTGAAGGGATCAGCGAAGTCACGTAGTCGCATCCAGGCACGACGTCTCATGACTACACCTGAGTGGCAGCTCTGGCTGCGCCTTCGGTTGTGTGTGCTATCAACCGCATGGAGGAGTTGGAGATGGACTCTAGGGTGGCCAGCTGAGAGGTGACCTTGTCACGCACCTTACCAGGTATTACCCCAGCCAGAGTATTACCCCAGCCAGAGTACCTGAAAGTACTGTGACCAGGTCCCTCTGGAGAAGTGTAAAATGTGCCATGTATCTCAGAGACCATATGGCGATGGTCGCTGAGGCGTAGGTCCGCTTCCCTAGTCTATCATCTGGGACTTCCTGTTCAGAGAATGGGACAGCGGAGCTTTCTTCCTCTAGTTCTTTTTTAGTGGTCGCCACCACAACCATTGAGTCTACTGCCAAGCCTCTGGACCAGTGTGGATGGTCTTCTGGAGGGGAAAGAATTGTGTCAGGCTTCCGGGGAATTGGCTCAACGTTGTCAGGAGACTTCCAAGCCCGCTGCACAATGAGTTTAATCAACTCATCTTCTGGGGGGTGTCACCCAGAAAGTAGATGGCCGAGCACTGAAAGCTTGCAAGAATACAGACTCCTCAGTAGAAGGGCTGATGGGCTTTCAGTCACCCCTCTGTTTCAGGATCTCAAGTAGGTCATCATCAGGGACTGACCGTGGGGTCCCTTCTCCCTCATTGCAATCCATATCTTCAGTGACAGATTCCTCAGGGGAATCAAGGTGTTTCCTCTTTCACATTCTCTTTCAGGGTGGCTCCTCGGTGGGATCTTCCTAAGAGCACCCTAAAAAGAGTGGGTTCCCTGGAGCAGGGTTTTTTGCCATTCCCATGGTCGGAGTCCCTGTGTAGTGGGTGATGGCAAATGCATACTAGAGGAGGGTGAAAGATTAGGTTCTGATGCAGGGGGTGCCAACTGCAAGCTTGAAGAAGCAAGAACCTTCTCCATTACCTGAAAGGCAGGCCCACCAGAAGAGGAAGGGAGCCCAGAACAGAGAGGGACAACCTCGGAACTGGAGTCACATCCAGTCCTGATGACCCCACCTCCAGGATTGGAGCCCCGAGAGGACTAGAAACTGCTGGAGCAGCCGGAGCCGTAGACAATGCCAGAGAAAAAAATAGGCGCCGAACTTAGGGTCACAGTGCCAACAGACCAGTCACGGTCCCGAAGGTGGGTCAACTTTGAATGGAGTGATGGCCAGAGGAAGGCTTCAGAACCCTAGACGTGATTGTCATCGGAACTGAAAGTGTAGGCAGCGAAGCAGGCATCGATACAGAGTGCTCCAAGGTCTGTGAAGAGGCTGAAGGAGGATATGTTGGGGGTCAATGCAGAACATACTTCAGCTCCAAAAGGAAGGGAAGTCTTGGTAGAGGTCAGAATTCCTCTAGCTGCCAAGAGCTGATCAACAAGCCGCATTACATCAATTTCATAAAGACTCCTGGTGGATGTAGTTGACATTCCTGAGGGGGGAGTCTGGTCTTTCATGAAAAGGCTATACTGTTGTCCCAAAAAAGGATCAATAATAGAAGAATACCTAGTTCTAGGCAAGAGTTCAGGTTTCAGCACCGAGGCAGGAGCCATAGGTGAAGTCACAGTCAGTGTCAGTGAGGTGTCTGGTACCGAAGATGCCATCGGTACTGTAGGAGGTATAAGAATGGTCGGTTCCATAGCCTTTACTAATAATAGCTTTGGCGCTATAAAGCTGGTTCCAGGTGCAGTGGCTGAAGTAGACAGAGCAGATTTTGGGAACCTTGGAAAAGGCAGTCTGTGAGGTTTTTGGCTCCGAAGAGCTCGGGGAATTGGCTTTTCTTTTTTCTATGTTTCCTGGGAGGTGGCGAGACCTCCACCTCAGAAAGGGTCTCCAAAAATGGGGGTTTTAATAGACCCTTGAGAATCAGTTTGTTATTGCACTCTGAGTGTGCGAGAACTACAATTTTTACATTTCTCACAAAGAGGTTGTAAATGGAGATGAGGAACTCCAAGACAGTACACACACGAAAAATGCCCACCTGAGTTAGGCATCTTTTGCCTACACTTATCACATTGTTTAAAGCCTGTCGTCCCTCTTTTGTCCGCACATATATATATATATATATATATATATATATATATATATATATACACACACACACACACACACACACACACACACACACACACACACACACAAAATTTATAAAAAGAGGAAGAAGGGAATAAAAACAATGGTATGAACAGCTACCACAGGGGTAAGGGGAGGGCCATACCAACAAGGTACAAAGTTTACCACAAAGGGTAGGAAAAGGGGTCGTAGGGGTAACAGATTAGAAGGAAACTATCTTAAAAGAAAAAACAAGGACTGTAAAGGCTATAAAGTGAAAAATATCCAAAGTATTTAACATATATATCACTTAGCTGAGAGAACTGGCTTGGTACGTCTTGAAACGTACGTAGCAAACAAGATTTGAAGAGAAGGAGAAGAGGGGCACTATGGGTAGGACTTAACTCGAGAGTTTTTGGCTAGCGTGAGCTTATGTATTGGCCGGGTCAATTCTGAGGATGGAACCAAAGTTCTATCAGTAAGGAATGACTGAAGATTTACAACATCAGATGTTAACTTACACATCTGTACTGTGTTCTTCTTATTGATCACTGCTGAAGTAGCCTGTTATATGGGTAGATCACCATAGCTTACAAATTTTGGGAGGTGGAAGAAGAGTCCAGGAACTCCTGGAGAGTTGTCCTAGCAAAACCTGATCTAGACCTAGAGAAGGAACCAAGTTTACAATGTTTTGTAAAAGTATATACAGAGGACCAAGTTGCTGTTCTAGAATACAACATTTTCCAAAAAAGCCACAGATAAAGCCAAGACCTTGGTAGAGTGGACCTTGGCCCTGCCTGGAATAGCTTTGCTGTGGTGAAGACAAGTTTGCTTTGACACAGGTTGTCCTTTCTTAACTTCACAAGAAATGAACAATCAATCTGAAGATGTGAAGGACTTAGTTCTGTCAAGTTGTCTGTGGACATCCAATGTATGGAGTATCCTTTCTCCCTCATTTTTAGGTTCAGGAATGTATGGAGTATCCTTTCTCCCTCATTTTAGGTTCAGGAAAGAAAACAGGGAGATAGTTTGGCTTCAAGTAAACTCGGACACCACTTCAGGCATATAAGAATGATTAGTTCTCAAAGAAACCTTTTCCGTTTGGAAAATTAGGTAGGATTGACTTACCACAAGAGCTTGTAACAAAGATCCTTCTTGAAAGGTCAGAACAAACAGTAAAACTGTTTTGTGTTAAGAACCTCAAGTTAACTAGGTTAAATGGTTCAATGAAGCAAGTGTTAGCTTCTTTAACACAAAATGAAGATTCCAAGGAGAGAGTAACCATGGACAGACATGGTGAAATGGCCAATAAATGAACCTTGACAGAGGAATAAGAAAGGCCATTGTCTAGTAACTTACACAAGTACCGTAAAACCAGAAAACAACTAGCCTTGAATGGGTGCTAGATATGTTGTTGGCACCAGCTAAAAAAAACTTTTCCTTTTGCTAATGTATGATTTTCTTACAACAGGCTTTCTTTCCTCCATTAGTGCCTGCTGCTCTTCCTCATTTAACAGTGCCTAAAAGGAAATAAGACCCTATCATCCAGGCAGTCAATTGATATTGGTGTGTATCAAACACCCCTGTTCTTCTACAAGTAGATCCATTCTGTGAGGAAGCTTGTCATAATTGCCCCTGACCATTTCCAAAAGCAGGGTGAATTGCAGTTATGTGGGCCAGATAAAGTCACCACAATGATACTGGAGGATTCCTTCTGAATCTTCATATTTACCCTGGATATTAGTGGAAAAGCATACAGGGACATTTCTGTCCAATACAAAGAAAATATTAGGCATCTCCCTTCCATGGCTTCTTGCATGAAGCCTGGAGCACAATCTGGCCAGCTGACTGTTTGGAGAGGATGCAAGGAGGTCTACTTCCCCACAGAGGATCAAATCTTGGAAGACTCCCCTGATCTAGTTTCTCCCCTGATCTAGTTTCTATCAGACTGTGCGGTGAAGCTATATACCAAGCTAACATGTCTAGTCTGCACAGAGGGTATGACCTTTTTCCTCCTTGCTTGTTGATGTACCACATAACTGTGGTATTATCTGTAACAACTTGAAAAGGTCCTGAGGACCAAAGATGATTCAGAGATTTGAATGATTTGAACAGGGCAAGCATCTTTTTTATATGCTTGCATCTGTCCTTAGTGTCCCAGAAACCTTACACTTTTATCCCTCTTGAAACTGCTTCTCAAGCAGGTTGAGGCATCTGTGGTGACAGACTGCTTTGGAACAGGGAGGGAGAAGAAGAGCCCTGGATTTAGGAATATCTGTCTGTTGTCTCAAAATGATTACCCCTCTGACAAACTCCAGCACTGGGATCTGAAAAGACAAACCCCGGGATTCAATAAAGCCTACACTAAGTGTACACTTTTCTGCATGAACAGAAAACACAAAACATAACTCACACCTTCTTCCTCCTAATTTTAGTTTTCCTATGGATATTCTTGCAGCTTTAAATAATGACAAGGATTCATAAAGATTACCAAAGTGTAGACTGCATATACACTTAGTGTAATCTTTCTGAGTGACTAGAAAACACAGTGTGGTAAAAATTATTGAATACATATTATGTACACTTACTGTAGGTGTTCTTAAATCTGACCCAAAGGGTGTTGGTGCTGGGACCAAAGAGACTTCAGATACCACTGTATCTTTTTCATGTGGAGTCTTGCCAGGGGTATCATGAGAATCATAGAAGCCATGAGACTTAAAATCCTGAGGTATTCCTTCACTGAAAATTCTAGAAACAGATTTAGACATATCTTTTTTTTCCCTGTGGGAGAAAAGCTGTTTAAACTGTGGTGTCTAGTTGACAACCCAGAAACACATTCTTGTGTAATGTTCTCTTGGTAACCTAGCTTGGGAGATCTTTCACACAAGACAGAGGTTTCTGACACTTGGAAAAAGTCTCTGCAAAGATAAGCAAGTCATATAAATATGGAAAAACATGGATACCCTGTAGCTTGCAATGAGTTACAAATGGAGCTAGACAGTTTGTGAACACTCTTGGTGCAGTGGGTAGTCCAAAGGGCAAGACAGAGAACTCATAATGTGATCCAAACACAGAGAATCTTAAGAAATACTCAATGTCTGAATTAACAGAACTGTGATAAGCATCTTTTAAATCTAATGTTATAAGGAAACTTGTGTCAGTAAGAAGAGGTAGCAGGTTATGAAGTGACATGGTTTTGAATTTGGGCACTATCACAAACAGGTTTAGGAAAGAAAGATCCAAATCTGGTCTCCAAATAGTTTCTTTATTTGGCACTAAAAACACCCTTGAATAAAACCTGTTTCCCACCTGGGAAGGGGTAAACAGGTTCTATCACTCCCTGAAACAGCATGCGATGAAAGACAGGTGGAAATAGTCTGGTCTGTAAGAGAAGAGTTCTCTCCCACTGTCGTGTGTCATCTTGAAGAATTATCTTCAGAACCCATTTGTCTCAAATTATCTATCGCCAAAGAAAAAAATGGAAAGTCAGACTTTCTGGAAGAAAAAAAAGGGCTTCCAGAGTGGGTGGAGAGGGAACAAAGTCAGTCATTCTGACGTTTTGGACTATCCTTGACTTGGGAAGAGTCTAGAATTCTTCTTGGAACCCACTTGACATTTGCTTACCTATATTTTGTTGAGACTGTTTATTTTGTTTCTTACCAAAATTGGATGAGGAGTTAAAGAATCCCTTGGAAAACCTGAAAGGGGGGGGTTGAAAAATCATAAGAGATACCCTGTAGCAGCTTACCCCTTTCTTCACACTTTTTGATCACCTCTGTAGCAAAGGAGCCAAAAGCTTAATCTATATTCAAAGGAGAATTTAAAATCTCATTTTAACATGATTCGGGAAGTTCTAAGAATACAGCCATGCAAACCTCTTCAAAACAGTACCAGTGGCCATAGCCCTGGAATAAGTATCAGCAGTCGTACACACACTGCAAAGAATGCGTAATGACTTGAACAGAAGTAATTAAATTAAAGCATATTTTTCCACAAAACTGCACAAACCTTAACATTTGAGCCTGAAAATTCAAAACTATAAAAATCTAAATTGCAGAAGAATACACCTATCCCAAAATGCACCTTCCCCATACTTGACAATAATCTTCCTGTGATCATCAGTGTAGGGGGTTGGAATTAAGTGTTTAGCAGATGAAAGATTAATTAAAGCAACATCTGCTGAATCAGATTTGGGAAGAGTGTATAAAAACTTAAAAGCCGGCCTCAAACAGATGCCATATGCAGACCATCTAAAAAAAAAACAGCTCTACTCCATTGCATATCGCCTACTACACTTAAAGAAATTCCAATCTCTCCAAACCACATGTTCCAGGGACCTAAACCTTGTTTCCACAATAAACAGAATATGCTGGAGGGATAGATTCCTGTCCCAGAGACTTCCCATACTCTGGAACAAACTACCCATTCATGTCAAGCAAAGCTCCTCATTGGCCCTCTAAGAAAAATCTTGACGACTGGATGGGAAATAGAAAATTCACCCCGGGGATCACTTCTGCGGCACTGCTTGACAGGGGCACAGGAAAATAATTTTCTTGGGTGGCGAAAGCCTGGGAACATTTTTGGCTAGGCTTATATAGGCCACAGGGCTGACAGTCTAGTACCTACCTATGAGGAACTTTAAACATCCTATCTGCCTTTTTAGGAGCAGCCAGCTGACAGTCAGGTAAATTACAGGCACTAACACACATCTTCCAAAACTGAGATAACTGGAGGAATATGTGATGGTTCTGGAAATTCTTTCTGTAACAGTTCATAGCATTTTATGAGGAAATAAACCTCAGTATTCTCACACTGAAAACACTGGCACATTTTAAAAATAGTCTCAGAGAAGACACACCCCACAGTGTAAGTCAGAAACCAAGCTCTCCTCAGAGATGAAATCAGAAATCTAAGGAGAAAACCCTATTATCTGTCCTTGCATCCTTCCATCTAGATTCAGAATCTTGAATAGCTTCAGAAAAAGAGGTATTCCCTATTTCTTTTGCTAGGGACCACTTTACAAAAAGACCCTGAGCCAGTTTTGAGGAGGAGTTGATACATGCCATTTCTTTTTGACATGAAAACTGGGACCGACAGTGGTATTTATGGCAGCTGCAGCTTCCCCAGGTATGGGCAAACATTCTGACAAAGCAGGTAAGCCTTCCTTGTTCCCTCTCTCAGGAATGACAAGAGTGGCTCTCCCCACCCACTGAGGGGACCTCTTCAGCTGCAGAGGACATGGCTAACCCCTTGTCCATAGTGGCTACACCACAGGGATCCCGAGGTAAAAGATAAGTGGTCTGAGATACAATTAATGGCCAAAGCAGAGTTACCCGCATGTGGCTGAGGCAAACTGCTAGCCTGCTGTGATAGCAAAGGCTGGTTTGCCTAACTTCTTCGTTTTGTGGCTGGAAGTAGGACCGACTGTGGGACCAACAGACTGCTCCATGGTCAAGCTGAAAATGGTTCCTCTCCTACGGAAAGCAAGCAGCAAATGCTGGTAAAAAACAAAAGTCTTTAAAATTCACTTTTTTCAATAATACAGTAAAAAGCACTTTAAAATACTTTAAAGTAAAATAAACACAAATTCTCTACAAAAAATGATTTACAGTTACTATAAACTTTTAAAATTACAAAAAAAAAAAAAAGCGCTCCCATTTAAAAGTATAGTACAGTTTTTTGACTGTCTGTTAAAACACAAACTCCTAGCATTAAAATAACCTTCCTGAAGGAAGTTTTCTTTTCCCCAGTAGGGACTTATTTACCCAGCAATGGAAAGGCCCAAAGCATACAGTCGACCCTCGAAAGCCTCAGGGGAATGTCCATCGAAAGCCTCAGGGGAATGTACTCTTCAGTGGCTGTACAGCTCTGAAGGGCTTTGCGCACAAACTTGTCTTTTAGTCAGCTTAACTCGAATTGCCAGACAGTTTGAGTGTACGGAAGCTGCCCTGACACTTCTGAAGCTGGATGGCTGTTATATCATTGACAGGATATAATCCATATACCTAAGGCTACTACAGCAGTGATCAATATGAAGAACATAGAATTTTTTGTGTTTTACCTTCTCCCACTGTGTTAAAGTTACAACCTTCCTTCAAGACAACACAGGGGTGAATTGTTTAAACAAAGAGAATATATTGGCAGTACCCAGATACCTCAATATCTACAGTAGTGCATAAGCTACTGTATTTTTGGGCAACCTGCAGCCACAAGAGACTCAAAACTCCACATAATAATACACTATCAAGTGCATACTGAAACTAACCTACCTTAACATTAATTTTATAAAGTCTTAAAGTACTAGAGCCAAAACTTAAATAAAGGCCTTCACATCTGAAGAAATAACCTGGTTTTATTATCCATGATTACTATTATTTATTTTAGTTGCATATGAAAGTCTGTCTGGGTTAGATCCCATTTTCAGTGCAGGACCGTACAGAAAAGTTCCACAGAGAGAGAGAGTATATACAATTTTAGGCAGCTTTAAAATGGAATATTAAAGTTGAATAAGGATGCTGTAAGGCTGTACAAAGTGAGAGTACAGAGTACAGGTGTAGGCAGAGGAGTAGGGAGAGAGGACAGACAGATAGCCAAGAGGCTGTAGATGGTGTAAGAGGAAAAATGAGGTTTAGTAACAGAGAATATGGTTAAGCATGCTAAAAGTAAAACTAGTCAAGAAAGATAGAAATAATAATGGTGGGTGGGAGAGGATATACTATTATACATAGTGTACATTTAGTTAGTTAGTGTTAATTAGGTTAGTAGTAGTGGTGTTTTGTTTTAAGGAAGGTAGGGGTTATGTCAGTATGAATGTGTGTTGGTATTGAGTTGAGATGAGGTGATAAAACAGTGGGATGAGAAAGATGTAGAGAAGTATGATGTGGGGTGATGTGTAGTGGGGAATTAAGAATGCAGGTGGAAGAAGGGTATGAGATAAAGGCAAAGTGATGGTACAAAGGTAGGCGATAACTTAGAATTTCAGAAGTTGTTGTTAATGGTTAAGAGTTGATAAGCTGAAAAGTGTTTGCTACAGCTTACCAAATCTTAGGCAGTATTCACATGACATCATTCCGAGGACATGGGTATAGGAAAAACATGGGCACAAGATAGACTCTAAAAGATCAAAAACTAAACTCAAGGTTTCCGTTTTACAGAATAAATTGTAGCATCATCATCCACGATACAGCTACTAATAAAATAAAATGTTCTGCTCCAAAAAGATGAGGGGCAACAACAGAAGGAATAATGGTAGTGAAAATAAGAATATAGATGTGATAAGCAAACTGACACAGCTTATTGAGACAGTGAAGGAACCAACTAAAATAGATTTAAAAAACGTATGTTTCTGTGATTACTACTCCTCAACGTGTTAACACTGAAGGTGGCAGTCTACTTTCTGGATGACCATCAACAGTATAAGCAGCTGTGAGTCTGAGCATATATACTGAGGAACGGAGGAACTACCTGAAACAAAGTACAGAACACATTGGAAATCAGCATCAATCACACCCCAGAGAATAGATGTTGATCCAGTAAGTTTGAATTTCACTGTAATACTGTCAACACTTGGTTAAACACACTTGTACACAACATCTGTTTCTGGTAACTACCAGCTAGTTTGCCGATTGAGGAAGACTGCCCTTAAATTTAGTATTATACAGTCTAGTTTACTCTCCAGTCCTGAAGCACCCTTAGTCAGCCCACTGTTAACCCATGTAGAGTACCCTTGCAGCTCACCCAATAAAGGGCCTGACATCATGGACATGCACTTTCCCGATTAGTCTACAGCCATTTTGGTGGATATGGGCATACTGAGCCAATGCAAGAACTGTCTAATGTTCACCAACAACCATTTAATACTCCAAGAATCAAATGCAGTACGTGGGAGATATTTATACAGAATGTCTCTGGAGGCAAAACTCTTAAAATCACGTCACATCCACCACACATAGATCTACTTACGCTGAGACCTCCCAGACATTCCACCTGCAAAAATTATCCTCAGCAAACCTAAAAGTTCTCAACAGAAACACCACCAAACACTACACATATAGCCACACCCACTGGTGCCTCAACTTCAAAGCCCATAAGGCAAGATGATACACTAACCAGGACTCTAGTCATACGTGACACCATTTTACAAAGTACTGATGACCCACTGTTTAGGCTGAAAAAGGAGAAAATATATGTCAATTACCTACAAGGCCCAGAATCCGCTAAGTTACACATGTACTCAAGTCACTGCACCACAGGTACCAGTATGATTCAGTCCTAGTCCTTGTAGGTGTAAATGACCTGTGTCATGCTTCCCTAAACTATATGAATGGAGACATTATGGAGCTCTCTGAATATGTGAGACATGTATGTGCTTAGCACTGCGTAGCATTCTACCTTCACCAAGGATGATGCTAGAATATAGAACAGATGATGACTGACTTTAATAATTGGCTTAGTTTTTGGTGTCATTCAAGGGGGAACACCATTTGTCAGTCTGGGAGGGTATGGTTAACAAATCACATTGATTTACCAAGGAAGGATGGTCTGTACCTGTCCTCTCTAAGCTTTTTAATATTGGCCAAGGCATTTCCCTCCCCCATACAGCCTTCTTTATAGGTAATGCCAGTTTGACAAACCTTCCAACATAGCAAAATTTACCCAAGGGAATGTAAAGGTGTTACTGCTCAATGCCAAGCGTTTAAACAAGAAGCTCCACTCACTCCATGCTCTCTTCACTTTGTAGAATGTGTACATCTATGCAGTTACCAACACATGGTTTAAAGCCACAGAGTGTGCTCTGGCAGTGCAAGGCTTCAGTGTCTTCCACACATTTAGACCAGCAACTCCACAGACAGGGATTAAAAGTGATGGCATCTCAATCAACATCAATAACAAGCATATCTCTAGGCTGGTTAAATAGGTTGACACCCTGGAGTTCCATGATTTATTTATTGACATTTGATTACCAGTAAAGTCCGACTGGGTAGGAGCCCATTTTCAGCAGAGGTCCGGGGAGAAAAGTTCCAAAGTATTAAAACATTTGAAGAAATAATTTTAGTGTCTTTAAAAATACAAAAAAATGACTACAATTACAACAAATAAGACACAATACGAAAACATTGATTAAGAAAAACATTGATTAAGAATACATACAGGTTTATAGGACAAGGACTTAATAGTAAAGGTAAGTTAGTACAATAAAAACATAAATTGCAATATGAAGCGACAGAAAAGCAGGCTTCTGGTATACTTGCCAGTGCAGAGAAACTAGAGAGTGAAGAAAGGACAGTAAGGAGATACAAGGTATGAAAGGGTATTTGTTCACATATAGGGATATAATTTTCCTCTTGTTGAGTAAGAACAGAGCCAGATTTTGGCTAGGAAGTCTTTCAGCATGGTTTTGAAGGATGGGAGGGAGGCTATTGATCTGATGGATAGAAATACGGAGTTCCAGGCTTTAGCAACATAGTACCAGTACAGACAATGAGGCGGACAACACCAGGTCCAGATTACCACAGGTTAAGTCCCATACCATATCCTAGCAAGCTATAGGTCACTCTTAAGTACCATGAAACCCAGAGCTCATACATAGAATTACTGGAAGCACTCACCATGCAACCAAATTCCAAATTCATGGGGGGATTTAATTATCCCTCTATAAACTGGGAATTCTATATGACCCTAATTTGCAGGTACAGGGATTCCTAGGCTTTGTAAACGCAAACACCCTGGACAAGTTAGTGCATACCTCTACTAGAGGTGCAAACATATTCAGCCTGGGTCTCACAAATATGTGAAAATGTTGCAAAACACCACCCCCATATTTTGTCCTCTCTCAGGTAAGGTTAAACCAAAAAGCAGTCTCCTTTGAAATATGAATCAATTCTGTAACCCCAGCAAACCCTGTAACAAGCTAGGAAATTACTCCAAGACAAACTACCTTTTATTAAGCGATAACCTGTCAAAATTTCAAGCCTTTCCAAACCCAAACACAGCAGCCTATGTGGAGTTGTTCACTGAAGCTCTGTACAGTCATGTCAATGACTGCACAGAGAATACTATGCCTAGCAGAAATAAGCCCATAGCTAACTCAAAAAAACAAACCACCCTGGTGGAATCCAAAATTAAACAGGTTGCACAACAAAAGAAAAAATGTCATAGCTAAAATTAGGAAGTGTAACACCAAAAATATAAAAATTCTTTCATCAAACAAATAGACAATTAAGAGGATTTTGAGGTAAAGATAGCATCCAAGGCCAAGGATAACCACAATGCCTTCTTAAGCTATGTCAGAAACCTCAAAGGTAGTACACAACAGTCTGCCGAACTGTTGGTAAATGGAACCATATTCACAGACATGGGAAATTGAGCAAATCTTCTGGTTGACAATTTTTTTCCAATATTACCACCACACCCATCCCCAGATGCCCCCCCAGAAATACCATCTAACACAACCTCTCCAACTATCAGTAGGGCACGGGTCTTAGATGCGCAATATAGCTTCAGTGGGCCCTGATAATATTTCAGGATGGTTCCTAATTAACCTGAAATATAAACTATCACAGCCACTGGGATCACTATTAAACCACAGTGTCCTTATCATGGAAATGATTAACAATGGTACAGGAAAGCTTCAGGCACTGGACCCAACCCAGTTTGGTTTTATCAAAGGCAGGTCATACCCTACTGAACCTGGTGGACTTCTTAGAGAAGTTTACAAAGGCAATAGATGAGGGCAAAATGGTGAATACTGTCTACCTTGACCAAGCTAATGCATCCGATACAATATCTCAGCCGGGTATTGCAAACAAACTCATGGAATTAGGCATAAACCACTATGTAACTCGCTGGTTAGTCAGCTGGCTCATAGACATGATCAAGGAAGTTAGGATTGGAGAAATCACTTCCACAAAGAAACTGATTATCTGTGGAGTCCCCCCAAAGGCTTGTGCTGGGTCCACTCATCTTTGGCATTTATTTGTGGAAGTTGAGGCCAATATCAAGTGCCTTTGGCTTACCAGATTTGCAGATAATTGGAAGCTAGGAACAATCACAAAAAGCCGCTAAAGATACTAGTATTTTACAGGACTGTCTAACACAGACAAGAGGCTGGTGCCAAGCCCATGGCTCTTAAAACTCGGAGCCAAGCAATACAGAATATTGCCTTTTGGAAAGTCTGTCAAGGAAATTGCCTTATTGATAAAACCTCCCCAAAAGTAGACACAGTAGTGTGAACTCATGTAGATACTAACCTGGCTTTCAACCAACATATGTCTAAGGTTGCAAAAAAATCTTCTATGTCACTCAACTTATAACAAACTGCATGGTATCTAGGTCCAGGGAAGTCATCCTGCCACTGTACTCGGCCTTCATTAGACCCATCATTGATATAATGCCCCCTTCAGTATGTACCTGACCAGGCACATGCAACAACTGGAATCTCCACAGAGGATCCTCACAAAGAATACAAGGCATAAACACAATGTCCTGTACAGATCGCCTCAAAGCCCTATCTCTATACTTTGCTTCCTACAGACTACTGAGAGGCTATTTATGCCTGGCACAGAAGGCATCCTTGGATTCTGCTCTTATGGACCTTTTGCATATACACAAAAAGAGCAGCATAAGAACTATTACATCTGAGGATTTAAATTTGCTTGCAACTTAAATAGGACATGTTGGAGGGACAGGTATGCATCGCAGAGAATCCCTACTCTCTGCAACAGGCTTTCCATACATGTGAAGCAAAGCCCTTTTCTAACCCCATTCAAGTGTAACCTGGACCAGTGGATGAGAAATCGGAAATTCAACCCGGTCTGACACCTATGCCTCTGATGGACAGGGATAACCATTAAATCATGTCCTAACATTCAGCACTTAAAATAACCACTCAGACACAATAACTCATGGGATGCATTTGGGTTGCACAGCTAGGCTTATAAAAGTCCTAGTGGTCATTAACCTACTTTTCATTTAAGAATAAGCAATAAATAAATAAAGAAAGAAAGAAAGAAAGAAACTAGCCCTCTTTCCACTCACGACTTAGATTTTAATTTTCCTTTCTTAAACAGTCTTCAAGATCTTGAATTTTAGTCCGTAAAGACAATTCACTTCATATGCAATTTCCACCCTTGGAAGTAAAAAGCATTACATAGATGTGTGCCAGTCAAGTTGTAAGGGACTTCTGTGAACAACTTGAACTTAACTACTCAAGATATCTTCCATCACAGATGGTGATAAACTAGTTTGATGAAAAAACAACTGCATAGCCTTTTGTAAACACAATTGTAAGGGTTACAAACACAAAGTTATAAATGCCCAAAACATAACTACAAACATTAAGAAATGGCCCAACTCCTTAACTGTTCAATATATGATACAGTAGGGGTTCAACATTATTGGCACTGCTTTCCCTTGAAACATTTTTAAGCATTGGACTTACAAACAATATAAAAGAATGTGCCCATGAGACTACAAATAAACTCAGAATACATAATATATCTCTGTTATATATTAATACCAAGCTAAAAAGTTTTGTGCAGAAAATTATACAAGTGTAGATAAAATTTACAGTTGCAGTGATTATCCAGTACTCATTTCCTGTAAATACATTGCATGAAGACAGAAGTGTATACATAGAAGAAAATTCAAACACGATTACATAAAATAATAATGAAAAGACAAATACATTTAGCAACCTTTCAAGGAAAAAATGCACACAGATGCATATGGCAACAGTACTGTCAGCAGAATGTCATACAGTGACTTGTAAAGTTAATAAAAATGGTGTAAAGTGAATATATTTCACTTGTCAACTACTTCTTTTAATATTGCAAAGTTTTCTACAAAATCACCTTAGACCAAATGACACATTACGAAATCATTTAAAAATAAAAACAGTTTTCTGAACCTGATAATTAACATTCCATAATCACAAAGTAGCAATGGTAAATGTCATTATGTCATAATCATGTCGCTGATTATACTCTTGCCGTTAGCATCTCTGACATTCCCTTAACGGATAACAGAGGATACAGGTAGGACTTGTAGTGCAGAGGTTAGCTTCCGGGGTCTGCAAATGCTGACTGTGAACAGCGTGAATGGAAAGACAGAGGAATATGATGAAACTTAGCTGCAGGTAGTCACAGCAGCAGAAAAAGAGAGGAAGTTGGACAATCATATGGAATAATATTTAAAAGGAGCCTCATCTCCCAGAAAATGCAAACATGATAACAGCTGCACTAAACTGTGAGAGGTGCTTACACATGTAGTACAAGAGAGGAAGCCACAGCAGAACACCTGTGACCATGTTATTTCAGTGCTGGGAAGCAGGATACAAATTAGTAAATGCAGCTGTTGGCATTTACTAGTTAGTAAATCTATGTAACGTGAACATTAAGAGAAAAGGATTGGTCTGTATAGCACAGAAATAGTTTTTAAGTTAACAAGTCATTGGTCTGTACAGCACAGATACAGTTTTTAAGTTAACAAGTCAAGGGGGACGAGCCTAAAGAACTAATAAAAGACAAGAAAATGTTCCGTGACTCACATTTGTGACGAAGCAAAAAGTAGGAGGCTCCAACTACAGTGTATCAAAAGAAGCAACAAAGACCCGATTACTCCAGGTACATCCTTAGAACCCCAGCAATTCTAATTAAACTGGAATAACACAGGGCCTTGGAAGGTCAATAAGGGACAAGGAGTTCTTTCAGATGAGAGGGACCCAGATTATGAAGGGCTGAGTAGACCAACACCAAAACTTTAATGAGGCTATAGTTTTGAATCCACAGCCACAGAAGATGCCATGGAACTGACATAGTATGTTCTTAACAAAAGGTACAATCACACATTCAGGCTGTGAAGTTCTGAATGAGCTGCAGCTGGTCAAGTTCTAAGTTAGAAAGCCCCACATAAAGGTAATTACAGTAATCTGTGAAGAGGCCAAGGTATGCACTACCACAAGGAATTCCTCAGCTGGAGGAAGGTGCTTGAAGTTGGCTCCTCTGATGCAACAGGAATTCGTGAGCATAGCGGACATAATTATGTGCCTTACTAACCAAGTCCAACCAGTCACCCCTGATAAAAAACACAGGGCTGAAGTCAGTAGAGAGAAAGAGTGAAAAATAACTATTCAAACAGAAAAAACTTTTTTGGTCACTGATCTGAACAGAAGTGCAGCACGCAGTTTCATTTATTTATTTATTTATTTAGTTGATTGCATTTTGATGTCTGACTAAGTCAGAAAGTTCCACATTAGAAATACATGTATTACTTATACTGCAGTATAGCACAAGGTGCAATGATTCCACAGTGGCATTATAAATGATTACGCACAGTTTAGACGCAACTTAATGAACAATACATTTCAACTTACAAAAGTACTATCTGCAGCTCTGAAAATGTATATACACACTGGACTATTGCAAAATATAGACAATCACAAGCATTTTTTTATTAAAATGATATCTCAGCACTGGAATAAATAATTAATATTCTGGATACAATACAGATTGCGTGTATCTGTAGATTCTTGAAAGAGGGGAAAATACAGTTCAAGTATTATTCTAAAATCAGAAAGACATTAAAACTAATGATAACTAGTGGATGTGCTTTACCTGCATAGTGTGTGTGTGTGTGTGTGTGTGTGTGTGTGTCATCAGCACCCAGATGAATATTGTATATCCCCTGAGCAGCTTGCTTAACTCCATATGCTCCAAGGTCACCTCTAAAAAAGGTACTTCTAGTGCCAGTAGTCAAACTGGTTATTAAGTGTTAATAGGATCTGTAAATATTACAGAATGTTTTTTATCATATATCCCCCCAATGCATTTTAAATATTCAGAAGACTATAATAAATACAAGCATAGAAGACTGTTACATTCTATACAGTAATTCATTAACAGCAACCAGTACATAACCACAAATACTAGCATACATGTTTACAAGTGTTTCTTTCACTGAAGAAATTTAAAATCTTAGTAAAATACTGAACATTACCTGCATGTCAAACAGTACTACTGTGAATTTCATTATACATTTTCAGTGTAAAATTAAATTTATTTTGTAAAGGCATTTTACTAATTTCATTCTTGAACATCTGGTCATGGGTATTTATACTTGTATGTAGTTTCAATAAATACTTTAAAATGACTGAGTTAAGTCTTCCAGCAGGACCAGATGTTGCAATTAGTCTAGGCGATTACAGTACAAAATGTAAAATAGAAATAATATTCTATTTTCTATAGCTATGTTTTGTCCTTACCTTTGCAGCAAACTTATTTCTCTGCTTAAAATCATAACTATGCAAAACCTGTAAAAAGTCTGTAAAAACAGCTGACAATGTTACTAGTCAATTAAAAAAAGCTGTCAGTTCTGAAGAAAGTAACGATGCATTAATGTCCATTATAAATAAAACTGATTTTTTTTTCAAGTCCAGTGACATAAAGAACTCATGTTCATTGCTACAATGGCAGCAGACTTTCTATGTTCAAGATATATCAGACTTTGCTTGCTGAAAGTGGCATCTTGGTTTACAAGAGCAGCACATGCATCACATATCCTTTTGCTGTTTCACTACAAGTCCAGATCTTGAAGATTCCCCCAGCTTGGACCCATTTTCACTTTAACTTTAAGCTTAACTGACAATCTTACTGCACCTTCCATTTCCTTCTTCACAATCTGTGCCACCTGAATTACATCATCTTCTGCCACCTCATAGATAAGCTCATCATGCAGCTGTAGAACAAAGTACGCCCCACAGGTTGGTGAATGAATGCGTCTATGTCTCTTCCTTTCAGATGCACCTGCATTAATAACACTTTCCAAGTGGGTGTGTGATTTTACCATAGAGGGAAATGTTTCTTCAAGTCGATTCTGAATATTTATTGTTGCAGTTTTCACAATATCGGCTGCAGAACCTTGAACAGTTGTATTGACCGCCTGGCGCTCAGCATGAGCTCTGCTGTGATAATTTGGGTCTTTGATTGCAGGTAGATACCTCTTTCTCTTTAGAATGGTCTGGACATAGCCATGTTTCTTGCAATTCATCACTGTCTCTTGCAGAAAGTTCTGAATCCCTGTGTACCGAGACTTAAAACTTTCAATATAACAGCCTGCATCATTCTCATCGATTCCCATTTGTTCTCCAAGGGATCTGGCACCCATTCCATATATTATGCCATAGCAAATCTGTTTGGCTTGCTGTCTTAAGCCATCTCCCACAGACTCAGGATCAATCATCTTCCACTCAGCTGCAATGCTCTTGAAAACATCTGTTCCCGTGTTCAGAACCTGAATAAGGCGTTTGTCACGTGAAAGGTGAGCTAAAATTCTCAGTTCCAGTTGACTGTAATCAGCTGCCAGGATTAATCCCCCTGGAAATGGGACAAATGCATGCCTCATACTAACAGCAAACTGCATCCCTTTTTCTGTAGGCATATCAACAAGATCCTGTGGACCAGAAGGCAACATAAGCCTAGCTCGTTTCCTACCTCTGGTTCTAGATCCAAAGGCCATGTTGCAACTATTTTGTTGTGAAGGAGGGCTTTCTGCAACTAAGGTTGGCATTTCAATCTCAAAATCCTTTGGCACATTTTGGATATTTGGTTCAATGAAAGAAATCCGTCCAGTAGCTGTATGACTTTGTGCAACTGGGTAAATCCTCTCCATTCCCAACTGCTTATGCCACTTTTTCTCTCTCTGTAATGGAAACACTACTTTTGTCATGGCATTGCTGATTCTTCTCCATTCCAAGATCAGACCAGGTAAGGGGTGCAAATTCTTCAACTTTTCCAAAACATCTTTGGTGGTACTAAACTGTTTAGCTGGTCTGGCCCTATTTCCTGATATTGCTGTCCTTCTTGTGGCACCAAGTGTTTTCTTGTTCATCTGCCCACTTGACTCCCCATTGGGGGGAAGTCTCAGCTCTAGAAAGAGAACCTCAGCAATGTCATCTGGGCTTGTGATTGAAAAGCTATGCCCAGCCAGTTTATATGCCTGTGCTTCAATGCTGCTTAGTTTGGCCTGCATTATGTGTTTTTGAGCCTCACAATCTGCAGTACTGAATCCAATTCCATTCAATTCCAAAAGGGTGAGGCAGTACATCACAGGCATTTCCACATTACAGAACACATCACAGATACCTTCCTTCAATAATAATGTACTCAGCTGATTCATTACATTAAATACAAGGACTGACTCCACTGATGCTCTGAATCGACCTGAATGATCAGTACCTGCACCAAGTCCAAGACTTTGAATGCCCTGTCCAGCTCCAACTCCTTCTAGCAATGTGAGATCTTGAGGCATGAAATTAGTTACCATATTATGTAGGGTTCGTTCTTTGGCACTAGGATCTAGAAGCCAGCAAGCTATTTTTGGATCCTCAAAGCTCCCTTCAAGAGAAATGCTACAAGCCAGCAAAAAGGTTTTATAGTGATGTTTGAAGTCATACATAATAATAGAATGTTTGGTTCCCTGCACTGTTTTTTGCTGAAGGCAGCACCGAACATTCTTTAAGCGCTCATTAACCGACAGGGCTGGGTCTAATGGTGGAGCAGCTAAACTGGGACTGATATCCGAATCATTTTGCTCTTGTTGCAGTGAAATGTAATATGCATCCTTTCCACCCCAACAGACAGCTAGACCAATTACCACAAAATCTTCATTGCCACTCACAAGAAAGCCATCAACTTTTGCCGGGTCTTGAAGAGTCTTGGGATGTTGGAATCTGCCTCCTATAGCTGAATTAGGAGATAAAACATGCTCTCTTTTTTCACAAGCTACAGATACTGAGAACCTTTCTGTGCTAGCCCATTCCTTGACAAATGTTTGGAAAAGGGTTTGGTCACTTGCCACATCAATGATGCTTAATGTCTCTGTGTTGCTAAGCGCAAGTACAGCAGGAGAGGCATCCTGTGACAAATGCAAGGAAAATCCTTCATCAATAACAGAGGCATCAATTTCTGAGTTGCCCTGTGGCACAACCAAGTCCGTGTTTAACTGTGGGATTTCTCTATGTGGAGAATTAACAAATTTGTTTTTCTGTGCTGAAAATATGGAAGAGTTTTCTCTCTGAACTACAAATTCCCCATTTTTTCCAGAATGAATGGAGGATTCTCTTATTTTTTGTCTAGAAACCAAAGACTCAGATGGAGGTGTTGGAAAAACAAGACTGTTTGGACTTTCTACCAAAGGATCATTTTCTTTATCCTCAACTAGGCGTGACGACAGATCAATTGGGTGTGTTGATATGGTGCTTACATTTGTTTCACTTTCTGGATAAAGCAAGTTTTTTTGCTGGGGTTGCAACAACATAACTTGTTTTATGTTAACAGCATTTCCAGTTTGTAACTGCAATTTACTGTGCTCTTGTGAATTATGCTTCCCTACGGTGTTAATGTTTTCTCTCATTTCAGTACATTTACTATTTAATGGACTAGACCACTGATCTAAAATATTCTGAAGGCCAGGACTTAAATCAAATGAAGAATCCAGAGAAAACTGCAAAATGGCACAGGCCTCAACTTTACTTTTAATAGTTTCAGCACAACTAGTTTCTTTTGTGTGACTGCTTGTACTTTTTGCCTGGCAGACAGTATTCTTAGGATCTTCTGGCTGAGTTAAATGTTTCTCGTTAACATTATCAGTAGAATCATAATTTTGTACACTAGGGTCAGACTTGCCAGGTTCTTGAGCTTCAGCAACGTGAAATGAGTCAGTGAAATCTGAAAAACTGAAAGAGGACTCATTCCACTGCATTTCTCTTCTCTCAAGAGGCAGTCCTAGAGGCTGTATCTGGTTCAGGATCTTTGATTCTTCTTCACCAAAAAACTTATTTGGAGGTATAATTTGAGGAGGAAGGCTATCTCTAGTGTCTACATCTTTTTGCAAGTTAGAAGTAGTCCTAGTTCTCTCTGTATCAGCATCACAGAGGGCATCAGAAAAACCTTCAAACAATAAGCTATCACTCATGTCAAGACTCATTTCAGTAACAAGATGGGGAACAGCATTTCTTTGCAAGTTAATGTTTTCAGTGTCATACGCCTGTACTATCTCTGCCAAAGATGATCTGCTTGGGACAGCTGGCAAAAGACTCTGTTCAGTGGAAGCCTGTGTATGGTAACCTTGAATAAAGCTTTCCAGCTGAGTGTCAGTTAATGAAATATTGCTGTGTTTTTGTAAAACAACACCCGTATCACTGTATTTTGAAGGAAATGGAGGAGAAGCAGAAGCTAGGTTACTTTTATGTGCACTGACTTCGACATTACCAACCATGTCGTTAGAGAATCTTGATTCACATTCAGTGGAAACATATCTTTTATTGCCAAAAGATTCTGCATAACCAACTTCCTCAGATATTTTATGCTCCTCTACCACAGCTGGCATTTCCCTGCTGTCATCTTCTTGTGCTAACAACTGTTCAGTTAGGACCTGTTGTTGAATTATTCTCTCTGTCTGAGTATCCAGCTGAAAACTCTCCTCGAATTCTCTTGTAAATGAATGGAGTTTAAGATGCCCACTGGTCATGGTGTTCTTAGATTCTAGTATGTTTTCAGCCATGTGCTTAGACTCATTGTTATTCACCATCAAAGGCATGTGTCCCTGGTTTCTTTCATCCTCTGCTGCCTTTTGATGATGCTTACTATCGGTGATCCTCTCCTTCTCCGATGATAGAATACTATTTTTTCCAGCAACTGAGCAAACGGTATAATGTTCTTTATTATTCTCTGTTCCTATACTGCTACCTTTTATTTCAGCTAGACTCACAATTACACTATCCTTTTTGGAATAATTAGTCTTTAGAATGGCTTTGCTGGTTTTAATGCTGTCCTGCAGAATGGTTGGCATTTCATTCAGGCTGACTTCTTCTACAGTGGAACTGTTATTACTATTACAGCTTAACTGTCCTTTGGTATTGCTGGCTCCACTTACTGAAGAACACCTGGGCAATGATGAAGCAGTGTCTTCCATTTTGTTGTCTGCATCCAAGAAGGCTGGTGTCGCTTTTTCTGTTCCGCCATGTTTCACTGTGATTTCTGATAATACTTCACCTCTCCAATGTTTGGAAATAGAAGCATTTGTAATTTTATCATTACTTTGTTTATACCCTTTCATTTCTGATCTAGTGTTCTCAGAATCTGAAATAGCTGGTAATCCAGCACTGCATTTAGAAACATCACAGACAGAATTGGCACTATGAGACTTTCTTTCCTTTGTTTCGGTCCTCAATTCCCTATTTCTGGGGTCTACACCTAAACTTGAACTATGCTTCTTTTTTTCTTTAAATGTGGAAGGTGCAAAGCATGCTTTCATATTTTTGTCTAGCAGATCCGACAGCACATATGATTCAGCTTCAATTGTTTCATGACTTAATTTATCATGTTTGAGAAGATTTGATTTAATATCTTCATTTTGTTCAATTATTCCAAGTTTCACATCTGGACTCATACAGTCAGTGTTAAAGGACAAAGCTGTTTCAAGCTTTTTAATCTCGGAAACAAAAAGCCTTTCTCCTTCACTGTTCCTGAAGCCTGAAGGCATCCCACTGAAATCAGGAGTATCTGAAGATTCTATAATATTTTCCAGATATTGGTTTGGATTCACTGCAACAATGTCCTTAACTGGAATGTCATTTGAAGTTGTAAGTACACATTTCTCCTTTACACTGGTCTGATTTATGTTTTTAATTTGATCAGGGTTACTGCTGGAGGACTTAGCACATATAACATCCCCTTCTCCTACAACTCCCGTGTTAGCATTCTTGATGCAACTGAGTTTGTCATTGTGTGTACTCTTGTCATTACATGCATGTATGTCTGACGCAACTGGCAAGGCTTCACTAGTAAGTTCGCCAGAGCCTTCCACATCTTTCTTCTCCTCGCAAGCTGCAGAAATTTCAGTTGTGGCTACAGAAGGCACTGGTTCTGGTACAAACCCTGGATTCCACTGAACTCCCATCAAAGCTAAGTCCTGCTGAAACAGTTTTCTGGCTTCCTCCACAATCCTTGCTGCAGCTTCTCCCTCCGTTAGACTTTTTTTACCACTCACCCAGATACAGTAGCTGTTTTTGCGCTCTTGGGCATCTTGTTCATCTTCATCTACTGCCTTACGTGTACTTTTAAATGGCACAGCTTTCTTCAAAGCTGCTAATACATCAGTTACATTTCCTTGTGCTACGTCTGATATAGTGACAAATCCTGCATCATAGAGTGCTCTGGCTCTCTGGGCATTCAGTAAGGAAATTCTTACCAGCTCACAAAGCTCTCTTTGAATACCAAAACTCAGACGGCTCTGGAACTGAGACAGCAGCAACTCCATATTGTGCCAGCCTAATCGATTACAGAATACTGTGACCATACCTGCGTAAGTTGCAGCCGACTGTTGTAAAGACTGCAGTTGTCCCCGACTACAGCCATACTTCTTAGCAACAACTCCAAGGGGAACCTCACTGATTAAATCCATCAATACAAGGCTAGTAAAAAACCTTTTATGAACAGCTAATTGTCTCTGCTGCTTTTCTGTTTTGGCTGTAACCTTTCCCTTAATAGAACGAGCCAGGAATCCTTCTTCTATCCCAACTAATTCAGCAACGCGCTTTAAAGACGTAGACAGCTTTTCCCACAAGCAAAAAAATTGATACCAGTCAATTGTTGTCCATTCTTCATATAATGGAGTAACCTGGTATAGAATGTGTAGATCATTTTCTAAAACAAAACCCTTCATAGCTTTTTGAAGATCAGCAAAGATTTCAAGAGCATCAGGTGGGGACAAAGAAGAGGCAACAGTAGCAGCACCAAGTTGGGTGGTGTGGTATTTCTCAACTTTATTTCCCTCATTTTCTTCCTCCATGACCTGTATAAATTCATTCTCCATTAACCACCCGATGCAGGATTCAATGCAACTGCCCTGGATCCTGGTTTTATTAGCCTTCCTGTCGACTTCCTGTTCATTCTCACTCAGACTGGCAAACAGAAGAGTACAAGAAATATAGACTTTGAGAGCTTCTGGTGAATCTGCAACTCCATTCACTATTATTTCAAGGATAGCCCTGATCATGCTAGTAGTAATCCCATCACCTACTTTTCTTATCAAGCAGCTCTGAACTGCTTTAAGTGAGCCTTGTAAAAGGCTAATTCCTTTTGATCTCTCCAAATTCTTGCACACTAAAATGCTCTCGCCTACTGTGTCAACACCTTTTCTGCCGGCTCTCCCAGCCATTTGTTTGTATGTCAGTATGTCAAGTAGTCTGCCATTAAAAACTGGGCTCCTGATGATTACCCGGCGAGCTGGCAAATTTACTCCAGATGACAGAGTGGAAGTAGCTGCCAAAACTCTTATATATCCATGTCGGAAAGCTCCCTCAATAATATCTCGTTCATCAAATGTCAATCCTGCATGATGGAAAGCTACCCCCCAGGATATACAGCGTCGAAGTACAGGGTCCAATCCAGAAGGAGAACGTTTCAACTGATCAAGGACTTCCTGTATCCCATCTCTATTAAATTCTAATGGCATCACATCAGAAGCTTTCACAAAACCAGTAGAATGCAGTGCCATCTGTTGCAAATTGTAGAACTCCCTTGCTATGGTGTCTGCCAGTTTTTCACACCAATTCTTGGAAGGGCAGAATAACAGGACAGAATGTCCACTGCGAACAGTCTCATAGCAGAGGCTTACAATATGGTCTTCATCTCTCTCAACTTGTAATGCCGGTTGGAACTGGCACACTACAGTCATTGAGGCATCATAAATAATGTTTCCAATCTTAACTCTTTCCAGCAAGGGCACAGGGCGGAAATCTGTATGATACAGTTCTGCATCTAGCCAGGTTGCCAAAAGTTTGAGATTTGGGAGGGTAGCACTCATTCCCACAATCTGAACACCATGTGAAGTTTGGCAATTTTCAGCCGATTCTTTGTGATGGAGCAGTCTTTTGTGTGTGACGTATAGGATTTTAGTAAGTAAAAGCTCTAGGAGATACCCACGGCTAGAATCTCCAACCATATGCAGTTCATCTACAACAATGGTACCAATAAGCTCCATTTTGTCTTCCTCTATTAATCGATTTACCAAGCTATTGGCCTTCTCAATAGTACACATAGCAACATCGAGGGAAGCAAAACCTCCAGCAGGGGAAGAGCTGCCCATATAGCCATCAACTCTTACACCTGCCTCCTGAAACATGTTCTGCAAATAATACATTTTTTCTTTAGCCACAGAAACAAATGGGAGAATGAAAAGTGCTTTTGTGCGCATCTCTAAAACCCTCTTCAGTATGAGAAGCTCTGCAACAAGTGTCTTACCAGCACTAGTAGGAGCTGAATAAACTAGATTTCTTCCTTCCAATACTCTTCCAAGCATAAGACATTCTGCTTGCCATTCAAACATCTGTACTACTCCAACACTGTGATATTTATCCAAAACTGGCTTTGGAAGACCCCAGCTTGATAGCAGCAACTTATCATACTGATCAGTAGGAACAGCCATCTTAACAGTTTTTCCTGTAGCTGTTAAAGTGTCATGTAGTCTACTGTTGTCTGTTATAGTAAGATCTAGTCCAGGTGGTACATTCAAAACAGACACTGACAGATTAAGTCTAGGGCACTGTTGTTGTTTTTGCTTTTGTAATACAGCTGCCTGGTGACTAGGGCTAAATAAAATGTAATTGTTGCGGACGATGCCGTTATTCATTTTTGGTGAAAAAGATTTTCTCTTTTCTGCAACTTTTTTCAAACAGTATCGGTGGACAATCGCTGAACGTCTAGAGCTAAAGGATTTCAGACGACGTTTGGATCTTGATGATTTTTCTGGTGATGGACTTATAGAATCCTGTGACTCAGGAGAACAAAGAGAAAGTGGAGGGCATTCTTTTTTTTGCCTTTTTACATGCTCTAAATTTGAAGGATCCACATTATCATAAGACGCATGCTGCTGCTGTATGCCAAATAAAAGTTTAAATGATAAATCTTTAGCATCTTTTAAAGTTACATTTTCATTTGAAGGTTGAACATCCTGAGCTGCCTTGGAAGTACTGGGAGATGTATCTGCATGGCTTAGCTCTGTATTGGTTTTATTGTTGGAATTGCTGCGCTTTGGCACATTTACATGTTCTGGTATCAGGTAGTTAGACCCAAGAGTAGAGGTGAGGCTTTCTAACTGAAGTGATTTTAAACACTCTCTTCCCTGTGTAGACTTCACAGAATCTATAACCTGCAGTTCATCATCAAAAGCCAAAGATGAATCGGTGATGAAAAGCCCAGTACTCCTTAACTTAGAGGCTCCTGAACGACTGTTTTTATTTTCCTTTCCCCCGGGCTCTTCCTCAAACTTTTTTTTTTTCTGTTGCCAAAGGTCAAGGCATCGAGGTGGTAAACATGCAGCTTTTGCAGTACTTTTATTGATGGTCTGATTTTGCTCAATGCAACTCTTCTTAATAATCTTATTTTGTCCATCACAGCACTTTTTGTAAGTATCATGATTCGTCTTATTTTTGTTGAAATTCATTGCTTTTATTTCCCAGCAAATTGACAACAAACATCAGGACAGCTCTTTAGCTCATTTCCATGATTTGTCTAAATAAAAATGCTGGAAAAATATAGAAATAACACTTTAGATATAGAAAAAAACAGCAATTTGCAGGCAATTTACTACATCTCACAAAAAAGCAAATTATATTTATTATTTTACAAAGTAAAAATATTAATAAAGTTTCCAACCTTAACTCTGTCCAGCAGGGGTAAATGGTAAAAACTTATATGACACAGTTCTGCATCTAGCCATACTGTCAAGCAGCCATATGAAGCACTTGAATATAAAGTCTACTATTACCGAAAGGAAATGTCTACTGAGGTACCACAGGCTTGTAATATTTAAACTGAGATACTAATGAGAACTCTGTGTAAGGTGTCTGCTGCGCCAATTAAATACAATTTAGCCTCATATGTTTATATTTAAAAATACAGTACTTTAATTTTCTTCATAAGCAGTACATCTTGCCTGCAACAATCAAGATGCATATTTGAAGCAGAAAAATCCAATTCTGACCATGCAAAAAGATAAGCCAGTCTGAAGGCAGTGGTATGGAGGGTGAGCTACTACCTGCAACTGGAATTCAATTCACAGATCCAACATTATGATAAATGCCCATAACTTTTTTTAATCTGATTTTGTAAAGCTCCCATTAACTGGGAAAACTACTCGTGCACCAACACCTTTGCCCAGCGGTTCTTGGAATTCATAAATTCCAGTGTCCTTGATCAACTAATCCATAGTCCCACCAGGGGCTCCAATATCCTAGGCCTGGTCATTACCAACATGGGAAATCGATGCTCCACACCTATGGTCACCCCATCATTAGTCAGGTCAGACCATAAGCTAATCACCCTTAACATCCACATCCCCCACCCCCCAGTAAGGAAACCTCCATAACAAACTTCTCCAAGGCCAACTTCATGCTACTCAAGTCAGAAGTTAGACTTCATGACACCCATGCAGACGGGAACTGGAAGCTCAACTGCTGAATCCTACACTAAGGCACTGTATGAGCACATCCACTCATGCATGAATTGTGCCATCCCATCCCAAATAGAACTAAGATGCTCTCCTCCAAAAAAGGGAAGCCAATCTGGTGGTCCCCTGCCATAAACAAACTGTACAACAAAAGGAAAAAACTGTTACAGAAAAGGAGGAAAATCCCAGGATGCAAAAAACTCCCTTACCAGCCTCAGTAAGAGGCTGAGATCCCCCATAAAATCCTCCAAAGCTAGTTATGAAAATAAAATTGCCAAAGATTCCAAAGACAAGCACAAGACATTCTATAACTATGTCAAGAATCTGAATGGCAATGCTCAGATCTGCTCTGAGCTACAACAGAATGGAATTAAATATACTGATCCCAAGGATTTTGCCAATATCCTGGCAGATCAATTCAGTGCCAACTTCACCCCCCTCTCACCCCCTAAATGGCCCATCTCAATACTGGAAGATTGCCAAATTCTGGTAATAACAGCCAGACAGATAAAAAACGCACTCTCCAAAGCTAAGCATACAGCATCCATGGGACCAGATGACATCCCGTGCTGGGTACTACATGAACTACAAAATGAACTTGCACCTCACCTAAGTGTCATGTTTAATCATACCCTCACCTCAGGCTTTGTGCCCACTGAGTGGCGCACAGCTACAGTTATCCCACTCCACAAGGGGGGGGATCCACCTTGGATCCCAGGAACTACCACCCCATCAGTCTGACTAGCCTGATCTGCAAGGCCATGGAAAGTACAGTTTTGTACCTACCATAAATGTAGATGTCCGACAGGAATGCATCTGCAGTCCTTACAAATGGGTTGTCCTGTCGTCAGGCAGCCCTTCGGTCGGCCGGATTCCAAAGTCTGGGTCTGGCTTCGGCTGGTGTCGCACTTCACCCGACATCATAGCGGCAGTTTTTCGGGTATAAAGGCATCAGCCGACGCCATTTTCCTCAGTGTTTCTTGCCCCAAATGCCAGGTGCCCTCTTGGATGGCTAAATTTGGATAAATGCCAAAGTTTCCAAATAGTAGAGAGCAAACACATAAAATAAGCATGTATGTACATATATACAAACAAATACACCATAATAGATCCCCCCCAAGCTAGCTGAAGGATGGCAAATACCCTAGGAGTACCTCAGAGGGGAAGGAAGGTGGGTAATCCTGACTGCAGATGCATTCCTATCGGACATCTACATTTATGGTAGGTACAAAACTGTACTATGTCCTTCAAGGATGCATCTGCAGTCCTTACAAATGGGTAGAATACCATAGCTAAACTAGGGGAAGAGGAAAAGAGTAGAGATTATGGTGTAGTTAGGATCCCTTGCAAAACAGCAGTGGCAAAACCTGCTCGGGATCTAGAGTATAAAGGTAAATTGTAATGCTTGGCAAATGTATGCACGGAGGTCCAAGTAGCAGCCTCTATAATGTCCTTGGTAGCCACTCCTCGTAAGAAAGCTGTGGTAGTGGCTGTAGCCCTTGTGGAGCGAGGCCTGATGTTCTCTGGAGTTTTCTTTCCATGGTAGGAGTAACAAAATCTAATGCAATTTCCTATCCATTTGGAGATTGTCTGTTTTGAAATTGGTTTTCCTTCCTTTCCTGTTGCATATGCTACTAGAAGCTGGTCAGTTTTTCTATTGGTTTTGGTCCTGTCCAGGTAGTAGCGTAATTGCCTATGTACATCCAAGGTATGCAAGAGTCTTTCTCCCCTGTTCTGTGGGTTGGGGAAGAATGTAGGTAGGTGGATAGCCTGATTTAAAGAGACTCTGGATACCACCTTAGGCATAAATGTAGGATTTGTTCTCATGGACACTCTATCTTGATGGAAGATCAGGAAGGGTTGCACTGCCATTAATGCCTGTAGTTCAGAGACCCTTCTTGCTGAAGTTATTGCCAGCAGGAAAGCAGTCTTCCAGGATAAGTATTGTAATTCTGCTGTTGCTGCTGGTTCGAAAGGGGAAGTGTCAATTTTTCTAGCACAAAGTTCAAGTCCCATGCTGGCAATGGAGGTTTCCTGGGAGGTTTCACATTTTTAATTCCTCTCAGAAACTGTCTGAGCAGAGGATGAGAGAAGACAGGAGGATCCAAGCTGTATTCTGCTGAAATGGCTGATGCATGTATCTTGATGGAAGAATAGGACAGGCCTGTATGGAAGAGCTCTGCCAAGTACTCCAGGATGTTGGCTATGTTCACCAGGGTCACATCTTGCCCCTTTGCAGTACTCCAAATGAGATATCTTTTCCATTTTGCTGCATAATTCTTTCTTGTTGAAGGTCTACGAGCCTCCAGGATTATGTCTTTAACCCTTTGGGATAAATTTGGGTTAATTGCTGTTATGTAATGTTCCAGGCAGTTAGCTGCAGAGTTTTCAGGTTTGGATGCAAGATGTTGTAGTTGTTCTGTGTTAACAGTAATGGGATCAGGGGTAGTGTCCATATTTGTTCCCGAGACATGCTCCTCAGCAATGGATAACAATGTTGTCTTGGCCAGTCTGGAGAATGATCTTTGGACGTTCCTCTTTGATCTTCAGAAGCACCTTGTGCATCAAAGGAAGTGGTGGGAATGCATAAAGATAGGGAGTCCACCTTCCAAGCAAGAGGGTGGTACATCCTTGTGCAGAATTTCTTTAGCTGGTGATTGAGTGGGGATGCAAACAAGTCTATTTGTGGTAATCCCCATTCTGTTGTGATGGCTTTGAAGATGTCCGGATGCAGCATCCATTCGTGGGCATCTGTGGTAGTTCTGCTTAATATGTCTGCTAGAATGTTTTCCTTTCCCGGTACAAATATTGCTTGTAACTGAATGTTGTAGCTCAGAGCCACATCCCATAGGTCCAGTGCCAGCCGGCATAGAGGATATGAATGTGTGCCTCCCTGTTTGTTGATGTACCACATAACTGTGGTGTTGTCTGTCCTTATCATCAACTGACCTTCTTGGAGAAAAGGTCTGAATGACTGGATTGCCAATTTTACTGCCAGCATTTCCTTTAGATTTATGTGCAGGTGCAGCTGGTCTTGAGTCCATAGGCCTTGAATGCACTTGCCCAGCATGTGTGCCCCCCAACCGAGGTCTGAGGCATCTGTCGTGATGGTTTGGCTTGGTTGACTGTTGCAGAAAGGCAATCCTGTGTTTGATTGACAGGCCTGAGCCCACCATAGGAACTCTTGCTTCAGGCATGGGCTAATTGGAATTTGGGTTTCTAGGCTGTGCTTGTGTTGAGACCACAAATTCTTTAGGTACCACTGTAGCTTTCTCATATGCAGTCTGGCATGAGGGACCAGTATTATGCAGGATGCCATGAAGCCTAGGGCTTGTAGCACTTTTCTTGCAGTTAGATGGTTCTGCTTTGTTAATGCCAAGAAGTAGAGAGGTAGTTGCTCTTTCTTTTCTGCAGTTAGGAATGCCATTTGTTTTGATGTGTCCAGTTCTGCACCCAGAAAGGTTATTCTTTGGGATGGAATCAGCCTTGACTTTTTTATATTGACTGTATATCCCAGGGCTTGCAGCAGGTAAATGACTCTTTGTAAGTCTTCTGTTAGCTTGCTTTTGTTGTCCGCTTGTATCAGGCAGTCGTCCAGCTAGGGATAAATTTGAATCCCCTGAAGTCTGCAATGAGCAATTACTGATGCCAGGCATTTCGTGAACACTCTGGGCGCAGTAGATAAGCCAAAGGGCAATGCTGAGAATTGATAATGCTCTGATCCTGCAAGAAATCTGAGGTATCTTCTGCAAATTGGTCGTATGGGGACATGCAGGTATGCCTCCTTGAGATCTAGAGTTACCAGCCAAGACTCCTTGCCCAGCATGGGAAGAAGCTGCTGTAGGGTCAGCATTTTGAATTTTGGAACAATGAGGAATGTGTTTAAAGCGGACAGGTCTAGAATAGGCCTCCATTTGTTTTCTTTTCTTGGTACCAGGAAGAGTCTGGAGTAAAATCCCTTTCCTTGCTCCATAGATGGTACCTTTTCCACAGCTCTCATTCTTAAAAGTTGAGATATTTGCTTTAGAGCTTCTGTCCTTTGAGTAGGTGGTAGGTTTGGCATTCCTCTCTTTCCTGGTAGAGTATGGAAATGGAACCTGTAACCTTGGTCTATAGTTTGCAAAATCCATTTTTCCCTTGTGATGCAATGCCAGTTCTTTGAAAATAAGGTTAGCTTTCCGCCTAATGGTGCTTCTAGTTGTTCCCTGGTAGGCGGTGCCACCGCCAAGTCACTGTGATTGAGTTGTTGTAGTGGTGGTGGCTGCATCCGTGCCTCGCTGGTTGTTACCTTGCCACTGGCGTCCCCTGTAGGCACCCCTGGATTGGTTTCTGCCTCTAGAACGCCTGTTCCTGCCTCTTTGTGTCTTAGAGGAGTCCGGAAAGAACCAATTCTTGGAGGGCCAGTTCCTGCTAAACCTTGGAGGTTGAACCTGTAAGAAATCTTTCACTGTTTGTACAGATTTTGCCTTCTCTTCCATCTTTTTTAGTACCTGCTGTGCAGGGGAACCAAATAAATTGACCTTGTCCATGGGTGCATCCAAAAGCTTTGATTTGACATGGTCTGGTAATGCCTGTTCTTTCAACCATGCATGTCTCCTGATAACTGTGCCAGTCATGGCTGATCTAAAGGAAGCCTCCAGTGCATCATAGCCACATTTTAAAGAATGGTTACTAACCTGCTGTATGTTATGTACCATTTCTTGAACATACTTTTTATCTAAAGATTCTTCAGAGGACAGCTTTTTAGTTAACTGGTCAAGCATAAACTCTTGGTATTGAATCATATGAAATTGGCAGTTCAAAGCCCTAGCTGACAAAGTAGCAGAGGTGTAAACATTTTTACCCCATCTCTCTAAGGACCTGGATTCCCTTTCAGAGGGGAGGGGGTTCTTAGTAGAAGTAGCTGCTACAGCTTTAGGGCCCTGGGAGATCGTCTCTGGATCTGCAAAAGGAGCCTTGTATAAATGGTGATGTGTGTCCGGGACCCTGTAGAACCTATCGGGCTTAGCAGGAGCCGGAGGTAATGAATCAGGAGCAGTGCAAGCATCATTAAATGCATAGTCTACAACTGAAAGAACTGGAGGTATAGCTAAAGGCCTATGTTGTGGCAAATGTAGAAAGGTTCTAAGCCTTTTTCTGGAGTCTGAGAAATCTTGGCCCTGCCACTGAAATTGTTCCCTCATAGCATGTAAGGTTTCCCCAAAGAAAAATTCCTCAGGCGGAGAGGCTGAAGGGATGGACTCTTCAGCATCAGAGTCTTCGTAAGGAGAATAAGGAGCCTCAGGAGGGTCTGTATGTTCTGAGTCATCAGAGGAATCATCTGTGGATACTGGCTCAGGGGGCTCTGCTCTAGGTCTCTTTTCTGGAGGAGGGAGAGAGGCCCTGTCTGGATGAGGCTGGGATCCACGAATTAAAGAAATGAGATCCTCAGCCAAAGAAAGCATATGGGAGCTGGTGCTGGGCCTGTGAGAGGGGGGTTTGGCAGGCACCGTTTTTGATGCTTTGGCTGCTTTAGCCCTGGCAAAGGCCTTAATAGACATTGCTGCAGGAGGCCTAGCAGCTCCACGTGCAGGGGTTGAAATATCCAGGGGAATAGTGTCTGATAATTCCTGTGAAACCGCAACAGAAGGTTGGATTTCAG
The DNA here is from genome assembly GCF_019279795.1 of Protopterus annectens. Classification (NCBI taxonomy): domain Eukaryota; kingdom Metazoa; phylum Chordata; order Ceratodontiformes; family Protopteridae; genus Protopterus; species Protopterus annectens. The sequence goes on along the minus strand of NC_056728.1, from coordinate 1,831,231,628 downwards.
AAGCCGATTCTACCAGGTTAGAAGAGGTCTCGGTAGAAGGCATGGTTTCGGCTGAAGAAAGAACCGCTTGCTCGGTTTCAGCCGAAACAGAGACACTCGCGGTTTGCTTAACCGCGGTTTCGGCCGAAACCACGGACCGCGAGTGTCGGTCCTTTTCTTTGCGTTTTTTGGTAATTTGCGTTGCCGGAGGATCCGACGGCATAATATAGGCAAAATCAGAGCCGAAAATTTGTTCAGCAAACTCCGACCGACGTCTAAGCGTCCGTCGGTTAAAAGAAGCACAGGCTAGACAAGCTGCTACGTCGTGGTCTGGGCCTAAACAATGTATGCAGTAGGAGTGGAAATCTTTATGAGGTATTTGTTTCCCACAAGATAAACAGTTATTCACTTTCTCTGACATCGGCTGAGGCAAGAAAGAGTCCCCAACGGGGTTACTTAGCTTTTTAGAAGTCTTCGAAGTAATATTCGGTAGTAGTAATCTCTGGATCTGACCGACCGGCACTTGCGAACAGCTTCTGCTTCGGGCACCACGCGGCAAGAAAGACTGAGGAAAATGGCGTCGGCTGATGCCTTTATACCCGAAAAACTGCCGCTATGACGGGTGAAGTGCGACACCAGCCGAAGCCAGACCCAGACTTTGGAATCCGGCCGACCGAAGGGCTGCCTGACGACAGGACAACCCATTTGTAAGGACTGCAGATGCATCCTTGAAGGACATCATATTATCATGGAACTTATAAACAAAGACATTGGCAACCTTAAAACACTGGACCCCACCCAATTTGGGTTCGTGAAGGGCCGATCTTGTCTCCTAACCCTTACTGACTTCTTCGAATCTGTCTCCAGAGCCATGGACGAGGGTAAGGCAGTCCACACAGCCTATCTAGACCTTGCCAAGGCCTTTGACACCATCCCCCACTCTGGAATCATAGATAAACTTACTAAACTGGGCATTAATCCTTACATCACTTGATGGGTTGCCAACTGGCTTACTGACAGAACCCACACTGTAAAAGTAGCCGACTCCAAATCCAGCTCCAGACAAGTGACAAGTGGAGTACCTCAGGGTTCAGTCTTGGGACCTCTCTTACTTGGCATCTACTTCTCTGAAGTACAGGCCAACACTAAGAGACTATGGCTAACAAAGTTCACAGATGACTGCAAACTGGGAGCCATTATTGAATCCCTAAATGATGTAGATACTCTACAGGGCCTTACAGAAACAGATGCTTGGTGCCAGAGCCATGGGCTCAAGCTCAATGCCAAGAAATGTATAGTTATCCCAGCTGGGAAAAAACATGTACCCGTGAATTATCACATAGGTGGCAGTAAACTAAACACCGAAAGTGTGATAAGAGACTTGGGGACACAGGTGGACAGTGGTCTCACCTTAAATAACCACATCACTACAACAGTCAGGAAAATCCTGTGAGAGACACCTCATCACCAAGGGCTTTTCATCCAGAAAAAAGGAGGTCATTGTCCCACTGTACTCATCCCTTATTAGACCCATTATAGAATACAATGCCCTATTTGGTATGTACCTCTCAAGACATCTGTAACAACTGGAAAGGCCGCAGAAATACCTCACTAAAAAAAATCACAGACCTAAAGCAGATGCCCTATGCTGACCGCCTTAAACTCCAGCTATACTCTGTTGTATATCGTCTACTTCGAGGCGATCTCTGCTTAACACATACAAGGCCATGTCAAACCCAGAGCTGTTGAACATACTACACTTAAAGAAATCCCAATCCCTCAGAGCCACACGCTCCAGGGATCTAAATCTTGTCATCACAATAAACAAAACATGCTGGAGGGATAGGTTCCTGATCCAGAGATTCCCCAGACTCTGGAATAGACTGCCCATATATGTCAAGCAGAGCACCTCTTTGGCCCTCTTCAAAAGGAACCTTGATGATTGGATGGGAGGAAGGAAATTCACCCTAGGGATCACGTCAGTCGCCCTGCTAGACAAGGGTCCAGGGAAGTAAATAGTGTGGGAAGAAATAGCCAGGGAATTGTTATGGGTAGGCTTGTATAGGCCCTAGGGCCGACAGCCGAGTACCAACCTATGAGAGAGTCCCAAATCAAACCTGGTTAGCTTTCTTTAATGAAGTTTCCCCTTGACACCTATGGACACTGAAGAATAATTCAACCGAGAAGTCATGTGCAAACTGTAATGCTTTGTAAATGTGCAAGGGGGTGACATGTTCCCAGTGTGCAAATTCCATCCAGTAAGTCACTACAGGAAAAAAAAAAAAAAAAAAAAGGCGTCATGATTAGAAACAGCTCTGGTAAAGTATACATGACCTGTTCTTTTGGCTAACAGGAAAAGGAATGGTACGGGGTTTTATGGGGAATGACCGGAGGTGATTAAGGGGTGAAATCTGAGTCGAATTTATCAGCCAGCAGGATTGCTATTTCTTCTGGCTGAGTATAGGTATTGCCATATACAGCCAGCTCAGCACATTGTTCAGTGTTTCCTTTAAGATTTCAGGCATAACTAAAAAATGCTTTGTGGTTATCCTTTTCTTGGGAGGCTATTTTTAGTCTCATATTTAGCTTTTAATGAACTAGTTCCCTGATTTGCCTGTTGAGAATAATGAGGGATTTTTTTTCTCTGTTGTGGCCCCCCCCACTTACCTCTAGACAAGAATTTCTTTCTTCTGTTGTACAGCTTATTTTTGCCAGGGGTCCACCAGGGTGAATTGGTTTTCCAGCTAGACCTGGGTTCAGTTTGGTTAGGTACTGCCATTTCTAATGAGGTTTAAGTGGTTGCACAGGGCATTTATGTATAGGGGTTGTTTTTTTAGGGTTTGATGGGGATATTACAGACACATTTGTTTCAAATGTAGACTAAATTTATGATCCGATCTTACTAATCAGGACATTAAGTGAGGAGAGGGCAACAACACTGTCTCATATTTGCAAGTACTATGTCAAGGATATCTGAGACCCTAGTGGGAGTGCAGACCAGATGTTCCAGAACATTTGCATTGACAAAGCCCATGAATTTTGAAGCCTGTACATTCGTGGTTGTATAAGTTTCTCAGTTTATGGAGGAATAGTTAAAAATTGCTCATAAGTAGTGTGTTGGGCTGAATGGCAAGTGATTCTAGTAACTCCAAGTATGCGTAGTGGTTTTGATGACTCGTGTTTAGGGACCTATAGCTAGCGATGATATGGTGGGGGGTTTTGCCTGTGCTGGACATGGAGCAGCTCAAGCGAGTCATCGTGCTGGACTAATCTAGAGGTATGATTGCTTCTCATGTAAATGGAAACACCTCCTCCTTTCGTTATTTTTTTCCTTTTCAGAGTGTGGTCTGAGTGTGTGAGGCACTGTACTCTTGTGCTGCTGGGGTGCTTTCCACAGCCTTGAACCGCATCTCTGGAACTGCACAAACATCAGCATTCTTCAGGGCAATGAGAGCACCCAGGGAGTGCTGTTTCTTGTTAAGACTCTCAGCATTTTGCAGTAGCACTTTAGCTTGGCATTAGAAGAATTTGTAATGTTGGTAGGTCTGTTGGTTTAGCACTGCCTAAAAAGGCACTATGGGGTGACTAATGCCTTGGCCGGTATTCAAAAAGCCTGGCGGCGACATGTACAGACCATCTCGGGCAAAGCACCATGGTCTGTCAATCATGTTGTCCAAGGCTGACAAACACTGGATCCCCTTGGAATGATGCCAGTAGCTAAGCCAATTACTGAAGCCAATAATTTTCTGTTTGCACTGTGGTATCATTCTTTGTGAGGGTAGAATGTTGCTCAATGCCAGGCTCATACCAGTTTGCAACACGTACTTAATGAGGTCCACCATGTCTCTCTTCATACAGTCCAAGGAGCTACATCTCAAGTCATTCACACCTAAATCAACTATGACTGAGCCATACGGATACTTGTGGTTGAGTGACCTGAGTACCTGAGTGATCTGGCGAATCTTGGCCCCTAACGGGCAACTGACTGTAACCGTCTCTTTATCCAACCTAGTGAGGGGAGTGTCTGTGGGTCTCACGACTGAGTCTGCTATGACCAAGATGTAGAATGTGCAGTGTTTTGCCTTAGGGGTTTACTTGTGGAGACACTGTGATGTGCATTTTTATATGTAGTGGTTGGCGTTTACTTGGTTTTGTTTGCATGTGGTTTCTGACGGCAGTGCACTGGAGGCCTCCAAGGTTTTAGTAAGTTACTTGTCAGATCTCCGCATATGTGTGTCCAGACCTTATTTAGTAAGGGAAAGGATGTGTGTGTGCTGACAACTTGTTTGTCGTTTGATTTGTCAGTATGTAAGAGTCATGTCTCAATTTTCATAATGTAACATCTCTCACATAAAGGTGCTGGCAGGGCTAGATGGTCAAACCAGTGGTGGTGGGGGGAACAAACAGTCATAACCGACAACTCTCTAAAGAGCAAAAGGCTGCTGCTACCAAAAATGAAAAAGTGCTACAGCAACTTTAAGGCCTGTAAACTAAACTACTTTACTTAAACAAAAATGTTTCAATCACTCTCTTAACAATATTATTTTAATGGTTTACACAGCATTCCTTATAGAGCAAGAACTTTGTCAGAAAGTGGCTGCACTGATGCCTTCAACTACAGAGGTGGTACCGAACATACACCCATTTCCCTACCTAGTAGACAAGTGACAGAGCCTATTCAACCAAAAGCTTATTTTCCCCAAGAAAGACGACATTTTCCACACAGGAATAACAGCAAAATATAAAATTCAGAGGTAATAATATACATTGTACTGAGTGTTTTTAGATTAAACTACATAAACCATGAAATAATATATAGTTAACAATAGCAGTTGACATATACAACTGTAAATGCCCTTTTATCGCAATATTCAATGCTAGAAATACAAGAACTGTGTAAAAAAGCAATGAAAGGTCATAATATATAATCAGTGATTTACAGTGAAGTGTTTATCTGCGAGTTCCAAGTAGTGTGGAACTATGGTGGTACTGCTGAATTACAGCACCGGGGTGCTCCTTGGGTACTACAAGCATAGCAGAAAGCAGCAGTGGTCAAAGTCAGCAAAGCAAGTAGGAAAGTTGTATTCTCTAACTGCACTCTGCGCTTCATATCCAGTAATCTGTATTCATTTTTTTGTATAATACAGATATGATACCACAGTTGTGGATTTGTCAATGCTAAGCTGTTCAACAACATTATGAAAATGTACCAACTTAACCAGTCATTTCACCATTCCCATTGAAATGTTTATTTCTCAGTCCTGAGTATAAGTATAGTACAAATCTAAGTAAGCTTCTCCAATCCAGTAGCTCAGGATAAGACAACACTTTTTTAAGTGTCAACGATACTGCCAGGCCACTTTGGTATACATTTTTCAGTTTGCTTATATCAAGATCATTGTTCCTTTTCAAATAATTTGATGCAGTTATTGTGCAGGCCACTGTATACAAACCACATAACTTTAGATCAACTTCATATTTATACACTTGTCACATTACTGGACAAGTACTGCCCTTATCAGCTATTGTCTGGATGACTATATCTTAAAACAACATTTTAGGACAGGTCATACACCAGAATAACTGCAATGTCTGTCAGATTTATCAGAAGACAAGAGTCAAACTGTCTCCACTAACACTGACAGAACATATACATACCACCACCATGTTTTTATAGAAATTATTTAAATCTGTAGCTGGCCAAGTGCACTGCATCTCCACACCTATTCCAAGTTCATGGTTACATAGTTGCAAGGAAAGACAAACATCTTCAAAAAGGCAGTGTGTTGTCACAGTCTGTCATCAGCATTCTGAAACTAGCCAAGGGAAACTCAGACTTCAGTTACAGTTCTAATCAATCATACTATACAGCAATTGCAACAAACACATATACAAAGAAAAACAAAAAAAATTACCTCCACAAAGAAAACTCAACCAACACCTGCAGCATACAATTTACACTGCAAACAGAAACAACAAACAAGCACAGAGAAGCAAAAACAAAGTCAGTGCAACTTCACTATACATACCCCACAAAGATATGATTTTGCAGGTGACACTGACATTCTTGTATATGAAGAAATTGCATGCTCCCAACTACCGATGGCTTTGTCTTAAGGAATATCGTCTGCTGACAAGACACCACTTTTGTAGACCACTACCTGTTATGGTAACATTTAAGTCTGTCTCGATTCTTTACAAAAACAAGTGGTTACTAGCTATTTTTGTTAACTACAACTTATACCTCAAGAGGAGTGCCTCCACACCTAAATAAGGGTTTACACAAAGCTCAAAACCTGGACTCTTCCCCTTGTTGTTACACAACTACCCAGTGAACCCCAGTCTTCATACTCCCATCATATGCCCCAGACCTGATTATTACATAAGCTATCTCTGAAAAAAACAAAAAAAAATCTTGCTTTTTTCCCCACTTATCTGAGATTTTAAAAAGTTCAGTTACAGGCTTGCTGTTCTTGAACTGTTTGTAAGTTTCTTGGAGGCCATTTTTTGCTTGGGCTAAAGGGAAGTCTCTCTGTTGATCAGTGGCAGTGAAAAAACATTAAGCAGCCTGCCTGCCCCTGTGGGAGTGGTTACTGACTTGAAACTGTAGTTTTATTGGCCATTTTGGGTCAATTCCAAACTCCTTCATCTTCCTCTCTTAAAACCTGGTTGCCTCGTGGTTTTGGCGTCTTTTCAGGCTTGTTGGCTGTTGGTGAAGCACCCACCAAGAGGAGAAAACGCTGAGAGAAGAAAGGAGCCACTTTTGAGATTAAGTATTTTTCCTATGTTTATTTGCCAAGTTTTTCTGCATAGCCGCCTATTTTGAGCATTTTCTGGCTTGTTAAACTTGATTTCTGCATTAGTAACTGTATTTAGAGCACAACCTAGAGCTGTTTACTGAATTTCCTGTTTGCACTTATTTTTTAAATCATTTTTTTCTCAAAACTTGCATTTTATCTGTCTTTGGCCTAGCACTCTTGTGTGGGGTCATTTACTGCATTGTTATAACTTGTTGATACTTGTGAACCTCTGCTATCTCTGAAAAAACAAAAAAACAAAAAAAATCTTGCTTTTTTCCCACTTTTCTGAGATTTAAAAAAGTTAAGTTACAGGCTTGCTGTTCTTGAACTGTTTGTAAGTTTCTTGGAGGCCATTTTTTGCTTGGGCTAAGGGAAGTCTCTCTGTTGATCAGTGGCAGTGAAAAACATTGAGCAGCCTGCCTGCCCCTGTGGGAGTGGTTACTGACTTGAAACTGTAGTTTTATTGGCCATTTTGGGTCAATTCCAAACTCCTTCATCTTCCCCTCTTTTGCGCGGTTTTGCACGTTTTTGTGCATATCGCAACAGCAGGCAGTGCCACCTAATTGGGTTTAAACTATTCCTGGCTCCACAAAGTCTGCTCTTCACTTTTTCCCTTAGAACTGCTCTCTCAATTTAAACACCATATTCTCATTCTAAGGCCCTTCACTGGTCCAATTAAGTAATCCTACAAGTTAGCACTATTAAACCATAAGCACTACTTACTCTTATACTCTCTACGATTACCCTGTCCTCTATTGGTCCGTCTTAAATTCAGTTTCCCTATATTACTCTAGCATGTCCAAAGGTCAGTCAATGGTTTCCTCTCCAGTCCAGCTGGTGAATCTGGGAATTTTGAGGCAATGTTACAACTGTCTCATGTACACGGACAACCCTCTCCTCCTCCAAACAGGTTCAAATATATGTGAGAGATGCAACTATTTAGCCAAATTGGAGGCTGAGCTCTCATCTCAAAACTGGTGTAACCAGTCAGGAGGAGAAGGTAACCTCACACAACACAATTCCAGTATCACATAGTCCCACCACATCAGCGAACCAAACACATAAATACACAAAAACATACTCGGAGGCTCTAAATAAAAATCTACCTAAGCAACAGAGACCTCCAAAGCAGACATCCAAGCAAACGCTACCTCAAAACAAAAACACACACAACACATAGCCCACAAAGTCAGTGTGCCAAGCAGCCGCAGCCCTTAAGGCTGAATAATACACCTGATACTCTTGTAATAGGTGACTATTGTCAGACACACTGACGTCCCGCTCACCAGGCTGAATAAAGAGAAGGTCACGGTGAGCTGCCTGTCGGGTGCTAGGATCCGCCACATAACGCAAGCACTCAGGTCACTCCAAAGCAAATACAAATATGACTCAGTCATTGTACATGCTGGTGTGAATGACCTGAGACGTACCTCCCTAGACTACATGAAAAGAGACAGAGGAGCTCTCTGATCATGTAGCCCAAGCTGGTATGACCCTGACCTTGAGCAGCATCTTACTCTCACCTAGAATGATGCCACAGTACAAAGACAAAATGATCGATTTTAACAATTGGCTAAAATTTTGGTGTCATTCAAAGGGGATCCAGTGTCTGTCAGCCTGGGATGACATGCTCGACAAGCCACGTTGCTTCGCTAGGGACGGCTTGCACCTGTCACCACTGGGCTTTCGGATATTGGCAAAGGCTCTTGCCACCCCCTTAGTGCCTTTTTTAGGCAAGGCTCAAAAAGTCAAACCCACCCCCATAGACAGCACAAGGAACAAGAAACTAAGGGTAATGCTGCTTAACGCCAGAAGTCTTAACCTCAAGATGCATACACTCGAAGCTCTCCTCAGTATGGAGAACATCGATATCTGTGCAGTGACAGAAACCTGGTTCAAGGCTCCAGAGAGCACCCCAGCACTACCAGGCTATACCTCATATGCTTTTCGACCCCAAAACCCGGACCGAACCACAAAAGGAGGGGGACTTTCCATATTTATCAAGGATATCCACACCTCCAGGTTAGTGACATTGCACGAAGTATCCAAGACCATCCATGTGCAACTAACAGTGGGCAAGACTGCTTTTCAGTTTATTGCATCCTACAGACCACCCTCTCAAAGTCAGGAATCCCACTCGGCTTTCCTGAAAACATTGGAGAACATGAAGATCTCTCCGAACACCATTATATTGGGCGACTTCAACTACCCAAACATTGACTGGGAGCACTACTCAAGCCCCAGCACCTTAGCCCAAAGGTTCCTGGAAATTATAAACTCAAATGCTATGGAACAACTAGTCACCACTCCCACAAGAGGGGACAACATACTAGACCTGATCATTACCAACATGGGGACTCTATGCTCCACACCAGAAGTATATCCCTTGGTAAGATCAGACCATAAATTTATTTCACTGGATGTCCACATCCCGACCCCACCCCCAGCCCAGAAAACCACAGTGAAAAACTTCTCAAAAGCGAACTTCTCACTTCTCAAAACCGAAGTGGAATCCTTCAAGGCCCCAGTGCCAGTGGAAACTACAGCCCAAACTGCAGAATCCTATATAAATGCATTCTACGGACGTCTCCAGGAATGCATGGATCATGCTATCCCAAACAAAACCAAGACCCAATCATCCAAAGGCAGGCGTCCAGTCTGGTGGACCCCTGCCATAAATAAACTGTACAACAGAAGGAGGAAGCTAATACATGATAGAGCAAAATCCCTAATAGGGAAGGCATCTCTGATCAGTACTAGCAAAAAATTACGATCCCTCATAAAATCCTCCAAGGCCAGCTTCGAGAGAAAAATTGCACAGGACACCAAAGACAATCATAAGGCTTTTTTCAGTTATGTTAGGAACCTGGGATGCAACTCCCAGACTTGTTCTGAGTCGATTCTAAACGACAAAAAATACAATGAACACAGACATAGTCAATATCCAGGCAGACAGGTTCAGTGCAAACTTCTCCACCCCCTGCCCCCCAAAAGAGCAAGTATCTATCCCGGCAGAGGACTGCCTCCCAAACATCTGTGATGCTCAGGTGAAGGCTGCCCTCTCCAAAGCAAAAAAACGCTTCTTCCATGGGACCAGATGGCGTCCCAGGTTGCGTCCTACATGAATTCCAAGAGGAACTAATCCCTCAAATAAAACAGCTATACAATCTCAGCCTCACTACAGGATATGTGCCCACAGAATGGCGTACAGCAACAGTGGTCCCACTCCACAAAGGTGGAGCCTCTACGGACCCTGGAAACTATCGCTCCATAAGCCTGACTAGCTTAGTCTGCAAAGCTATGGAGAGGATCATCATGGAGCTCATAAACAAAGACATTGGGGACCTACAGACACTAGATCCTACCCAGTTCAGCTTTATCAAGGGCAGATCCTGCCTTTTGAACCTGGTTGACTTCTTCAAAACAGTCACCAAAGCCATAGATGAAGGGAAGGTAGTCCACACAGCCTATCTGGACCTTGCAAAGGCATTTGACACAATACCCCACTCGGGCATCATAGATAAGCTATTCAGCTTAAATATAAACCCCTATGTCACAAGATGGGTCGCAAACTGGCTCAAAGACAGAACCCCAAGAGTGAGAGTTGCTGGAGCCATGTCAGACTCGAAACCGGTCACAAGTTGCATCCCACAGGGTTCTGTCCTGAGACCACTCTTGTTCGGTATATACTTTTCCGAGGTACAGGCAAACGTGGGAGGACTATGGCTCACCAAGTTCGCAGACGACTGCAAACTGGGCACCATAATCGACTCTCCAGCTGACACAAACATCCTTCAAAAAGGTCTCACAGAGACAAATAACTGGTGCCAGCGCCATGGTTTAAAGCTAAATGCCAAAAAATGTATAGTCATACCCTTTGGCAAAAACAATGTGCCCACAAATTACCACATAGGCGGAAACCCATTAAGTACAGAGAAAGTTATTAGGGACCTGGGGACCCAAGTTGATAGCAATCTCTCCTTTGAAAACCAAATTGCCAAAGTGGTTAGAAAAACCTTCTACATAGCCCACCTCATCACGAAGGGTTTCACATCTAGATCAAGAGAGGTAATCATGCCCCTTTATTCATCCCTCATCAGGCCCATCATAGAATACAATGCCCCTTTTGGGATGTACCTTACCAGACACCTGCAGCAATTAGAAAGACCCCAAAAGTATCTCACCAACAGGATCAAGGGTCTCAAACAGATGCCATAAGCTGCTCGGTTAAAAAAAACTCCAGCTCTACTTAGTTGCATACCGCCTACTTCGAGGCGATCTATGCCTGACATACAAAGCTATGTCAAATCCAGAATTAATGGACATGCTCCACCTCAGTAAATCTAAATCCCTTAGAGCCACACGCTCGAGGGACTTGAACCTCAGCACAGAAATAAATAGAAAGTACAGTTTTGTACCTACCATAAATGTAGATGTTCGAGGATCCACATTGCTGCAGTCCTAACTATTGGGTAGTCCGCTGTCCAGTCGGCCCGAATACCAAAGTATATGGCTGACGTCGGTCAGGGCGCATTAGACTGACGTCAGTACGTCAGGGTACTAATGCGCATGACCGACGCCATATCCTCAGTCTTTTCTTGCCCCAGATGTCAGAAGACCCTGAAAAGCTAAGGCCAAAACCAAAAATTCCAAACATACCTGCACCAAAAATATGTACAATATATACAAAATTACCAGAATATAACCTCACCTACACAACCACCCTTAAACACAGAGGGAAGGAGGGAGGGTAAATTGGACTGCAGCAATGTGGATCCTCGAACATCTACATTTATGGTAGGTACAAAACTGTACTATGTTCTTCATTCCACATTGCTGCAGTCCTAACTATTGGGTAGAATCCCAAAGCAGAGGTAAGGGAGGCTGGCAAATCATAAGGAAGCAGGAACTGACAACATGCCTTGCAAAATAGCTGTGGCAAAACCAGCCCTAGACTTAGAGTAGAGAGGAAGGTGATAATGCTTAGAGAAAGTATGCACTGAACTCCAAGTAGCTGCCTCCAAAATATCCTTAGTGGCCACCCCTTAGAAATGCTGTAGAAGTGGCAGTAGCCCTAGTGGAATGAGGCCTAATTCCAGCTGGAATCTCCTTGCCATGATGGGAATAACAAAATGCAATGCAAAACCCAATCCACCTAGAAATAGTTTGTTTTGACACAGGCTTGCCCTCTTGAACCCAAAGCAAAAGAAACAAACAACTGCTGAGACTGCCTAAAATCCTTAGTCCTGCTCAAATAATAACGCAATTGCCTGTGTACATCTAAAGTGTGCAAAATCTTTTCCCCTTTATTTTGGGGATCTGCATAAAAAGTAGGCAAATGAATAGTTTGGTTTAAAGCCACACTAGAAACCACCTTAGGCATAAAGGAAGGATTAGTACGTAAAGATACCCTATCCTTATGAAAAATCAAAAGGCTCTACCGCCATAAGGGCCTGCAACTCAGAAACCCTTCTTGCAGAAGTAATGGCCAACAGAAAAGCAGTCTTCCATGACAAATATTTCAATTCAGCAGTAGCCGCAAGCTCAAAAGGTTGTAGAGTAAGTTTCTCCAACACAAAATTGAGATCCCAAGCAGGAGTAGGAGCTCTACGTGGGGGTCTTATATTCTTTGCCCCTCTAAGAAATTGCTTGAACAAAGGATGCGAAAACAATGGTGGGTCACAATCATAGTGAGCTGAAATTGCTGCAGCATGAATCTTAATGGAAGAGAAAGACAAACCTTTGTCCAATAACTCAGTAAGATATTGAAGAGCCACACTCAAATTAGGCTCAGAAATCTCCAAATTGTTTGCTGCACTCCAAAATAAAAATCTCTTCCATTTTTCTCGTACACTTTCCTTGTACTAGGTCTTCTGGCTTCCATAATCACATTTAAAACTTGTTGAGGAAGTTGAGACCTGCTGTCTTTCAAAACAGAATATGCCAGGCTGTTAGATGAAGAGATTGAAGCTTGACATTGAGCAGGTGACCGTCCCTCTGAGACAGCAGGTGTGGAATCAAGGGTAAAGGCCATGGAGGCTTCCTTACCAGACTCCTCAGTAATGGGTACCAGTGCTGCCGAGGCCAATCTGGAGCTATTAAAATCATCCTTGGCTTGTCTTGTCTGACCTTTAGAAGCACCTTTGGGAGAAGAGGCAGAGGTGGAAAAGCATACACATGAAGATTTTTCCAACTGAAAGAAAGAGCATCTACTTTCCAAGCTGTGTGATGAAACCTCTTTGTGCAAAACTTTGGCAGCTGGTGGTTTAGTGGAGAAGCGAACAGATCTATGTCTGGAGTTCCCCATGACACTGTCAATTTTGAAATACATGAAGATCCAGTTTCCACTCGTGGGGATCCATGATTTGTCTGCTTAACACATCTGCTAAGGAGTTCTGTGCTCCCGGCAGAAACCTTGCCTGAAGAGTTAGTTGCAAGCTGAGCGCAGTCTCCCATAAAATCATTGCTTGCCTGCACAATGGGTAAGAATGTGTTCCACTTGTTTGTTGATGTACCACATGACAGTTGTGTTGTCTGTTAGAATCAACACCTGCCCTGGAAGAAGTAACTCCTTGAAAGCCATTAATGCAAACTGGACTGCTAACATCTCTTTCATGTTGATATGTAGATGCTGTAGTCTGGCAGGCCACTTGTCTTGTATCCACTTTCCATTTAGATGAGCTCCCGAAGCAATGTCTGAGGCATCTGTCGTTAGAATCTGACTCGCCTCTGGCCGGGTCACAGAGAGTCCCTTGTTTAGGTGACATTCCTGAGCCCACCACAAAAATTCCTTTTGAATGCAAGGTATTATTTGAATGGCAGTGTCCAAATCCTGGCAGTGCTGTGTCCATACATTTTTGAGATACCATTGCAGCTTCCTCATATGCAGTTTGGCATTGGGAAGCACCAGAATACAAGATGCCATGAACCCTTAGGCTTGAAGGACTGTCCTTGCAGTCAGCCCGGACTGAAGAGATAGTTGATGGAAGTAACTGGAAAGATTCTTTTGTTTGTCCGGGGTTAAAAAGGCCATCTGGGCTGCTGTATTCAGTCTCACACCCAGAAAGCACATGTCTTGAGAGGGTACTAGACTGGACTTTATTTCGTTCACAGAATACCCTAGGCATCTTAGCACTGCTATGACATAATCCAAATGCTGTAGAAGGTCTTCCTTTTCTTGAGCTAGAATCAGGCAGTCGTCCAAGTAAGGATAGATTTGAATTCCTTTTAGCCTGAAGTAAGCTATCACTGGAGCCAGAACCTTTGTGAATACTCTGGGCAGTGGATAAGCCAAAGGGCAATGCAGAGAACTGATAATGAGAATTTCCAGCTCGAAACGCAGATACTTCCTGCAACTTAGTCTTATAGGCACATGAAGGTAAGCTTCCTTGAGATCTAAAGTTACCATCCAGTGATCCTTGCCCAGCAGAGGTAAAAGCTGTTGTAACGTCAACATTTTGAACTTGGGAATGTCCAGATAAGTGTTGAGGATAGATAAATCCAAAATTGGCCTCCACGTGTTCCCCTTCTTCGGTACTAGGAACAGGCGAGAATAAAATCCTAGGCCCCTTTCTGGCACAGGAACTGGCTGAATGGCCCCTATGTGGAGCAACAGAGAAATTTGCTTGTGAGCCTCTTGTCTTTGTAGAGGAGGAATGTCTGGCATGCCTTTGAAAGGAGGCATGGTATGGAAATAAAACCTGTAACCGTGGTGAATGATATCCAGAACCCATCTGTCTTGGGTAATTAAATCCCAATTTTCTTTGAAAAGAGACAGCCTTCCTCCCAAAGGTGCTGCCAGGCGAGAATGTACTGGCAGCTGAAAAGGCAGGTCATTGGGTCTGCTTACGAAGGACTGACCCCTGCCCTCACCAGAAGTCTGAGCAGGGGAACTCCCTGTCCTAGGCCTAAAAGAACCTTGAGCTCTGCCCCTACCACGTCTAGACCTACCCCTAGACTGGGAATCATAAGCAGGATAAGTCCATCCCTTAGTAGGCCAATTTCTACTAAACTTCGGAGGCTGCACCTGCAAAAAATCCTTAAAAGTTTGCATAGACTTAGCCTTGTCCTCCATTTTCTTTAAGACTGCTTCCACAGGCGAACCAAACAACACATCAGACTGCAAAGGAGCATCCAAAATCCTTGTTTTAACATGCTCAGCTAAATTCTGATCTCTCAACCAGGCATGCCTACGAAGAACAGAACCAGTGGCAGCCACCCTCGAGGAGGCCTGCACAGCATCAAAACCACATTGCAAGGAATGTTTACCCACCTGTTCAGACACATGAACTAAATCCTGCAACTCTTTACACTCAATACCTTCTGCCAGAGCATCCACCTTAGATTTCAATTGTGAAAGGAGATAATTCTGATATTTTTACATGTGAAACTGACAATTCAACGCCCTCATGGCTAAAGTGGAAGAAGTATACACTTTCTTTCCCCATCTATCCAAAGCCCTTGCCTCTTTATCAGGAGGAACAGGATTTTTAACAACAGAGGCCTTCACACCTTTAGGCCCCTGAGAGACAGTTTCGGGTCTGCCCTAGGACTCTTAAAAGATACTTATGAGCTTCAGGCACCCTATAGTACCTATCCGGTTTAACTGGGGCAGGAGGCAAAGAATCAGGATTGAGGGAAGCCTCTGCAAAAACATCTTCCACCACATTCAGAACAGGAGGTATAGCTAAAGGCCTATGCTGGGGTAAAACAAGAATTCCCTAAGCCTCTTCCTGGAATCAGAGAAATCTTGACCTTCCCATTTAAAATGCTCCCTCATGGAATGCAGAGTCTCTGAAAATGAAAAATCCTCAGGAGGAGAAGCTGAAGGAGTAGAATCATCCACATCAGAATCAGAATAAGGAGGATACTCCTGCAAGTCTTCAGCCGAAGACTCAGAAGCCTCGAACATTGCTCAAAACTCTCAAACTCAGGTTCCACCCTAGGCCTCTTATCAGGAGGGCATAGAACCTCTAATCATAGTAATCAAATCCTCTGCCATTTTAAGCATATGTTTCTTAGGCAAAGACCCTGAAGCACTAGGAGAAACCCCCACTGAAGTTAAACTTGGCCTGCCTCTCAAAGAAGCCTTGGAAACAGAAGGGAGGCTCTAACCACCTTAGGAAGAGAGGGAAGAACAGCCACCTGAGAAGCCCCTCAGCCTGGCCTACTTCCTGAGGATACATCCTGTAACAGTAAAGTCTCTCCCTGAGACTCCAAAGAAACACCTGGCAAAACCTCCGGCTCCACTGAGCCTTCTAAAGATCCGTCGTCTGGGACTGTCGGTTCTTCCACTCTAGGCTTTGCTGCTTTGTCCTTGCGCTTTTGGCGAAGCGGGCGTCGGAGCCTCCGGCGGCATTTTATAATTACAACGCTTCCCAAAAACTAACCTGGCACAGTCTAACCTTCTCTTAATAGTGCGTTTGTTAAATCTAGCACAAGAGCGGCATCCAACAACGTCGTGCTCAGGCCCTAAACAAGGTATACACAAAGTATGGTAATCCCTATGAGGTATCTGTTTCCCACAAGAAATACAGTTATTCACTTTTTCTGACATCCGGTTAAATACTGAGGAAAGAAAAAAACAAAATATTCCCCAACGGGGTACTTAGCCAACTTTGATTCGGTCTGAAACTCTGACTTCAGAAACTTTCAGAACGCCAACCTGCACTCGCAAAATTGCTTCTGCATCGGACCATGCGGCAAAAAAGACTGAGGATATGACGTCGGTCATGCGCATTAGTACCCTGACGTACTGACGTCAGTCTAATGCGCCCTGACCGACGTCAGCCATATACTTTGGTATTCGGGCCGACTGGACAGCGGACTACCCAATAGTTAGGACTGCAGCAATGTGGAATGAAGAACATCTTGCTGGAGGGACAGGTTCATAACCCAGAGGCTCCCTTCGCTCTGGAATAGAATTCCAGTTCATGTGAGGCAGAGTACCTCACTGAATCTCTTCAAGAAGAATCTCGATAGGTGGATGGGGGATCGTAGGTTTGTCCCAGGGATTACTCCCGTGTCACTATTAGACAGAGGCACAGTAAACTAAACCTTAAAAAGGGCACAGTATACTCAAATCAAGGGGTGGCGTAAGCCATACAGAATCGGGCTAGGTTTATAATTGCCCCAGGGCAGATAGCCTAGTATGAACCTATGAACCTATAAGCTTCCCCAATTTGAACATGCTTCAGAATGTCAATCAGTATGAACTCAAAAGCATATGCAACTGACTCTCAATAAAATATATTAAATTTAGCATACACACTTTTTCACTACACCTCAGTATCTGAAGAAAAAACTATCACTACTCATCTTTGACTCTTCTGATCTTTTGCTTTAAAATGCAAGTGTTCCGAATTTTTATTTTATTTTTGATTTGTGTACCTAATAAAATACTGATCAATATAGACCAATAATGAAAATATATGTCAACAAAAGTTAACAGTACAAAATGCAACAATGTACAATTCTGTTAAAAGTAAAAAGATAATTATGTACAGAAAGAAAAAAATACCCTTGTTCAGAGAGGAGGAATGAAAAGTATATGAGAGCACTTCAAAGAATGATATATACAATAAAGGGGAGCAGTGCAAAAAAATGGATATGAAAAAGGGTGAAAGGAAATAATATGATATGCACTGAAAAAGAGAAGTAGAGAGGAAAGTACAGATTCAATGTATAAACATATATTTGTGGAATAGGCATTGTGGCTTACATACAGATGCTGCAATGGTTATTGACACATTTTGTAAAGTGTCCTGAACTGAAGCAGTTGTATACGCTTCTTTGAGTAGATGGGCTCTAAGCTGAGATATGAATTTCACGTAAGATGTCTTTTAGGTTGGCAGACAGCGATTCCAAAACTGCAGGGCCTAAAGTAGAAAGGATACATTCTGAAGTGTAGTTTTGGGGGAATGCATGTTTGATTTCTTGAGTTATAGGAAGGGATCTTAGGTTTAAGTTTTGAGGCTGGCAGGAAAGCCTTCAACATGCAGTACCTTAAACACAAGTGTGCTAAGTAAAAGACCTGCACTTTGTTTAATAGTTAGCCATTTAACTTTGAGTGCAAGGCCTGGATCTTTGTACTGTAGGGACAGCTTTATGAAACAGCAACAGTACTTGGGTGTCCAGATAAACATCCCCAACTTTTAATTGCTATATAAATATTCTAACAAAATAAGTCTTAAATAAGTTAAATGTCTACTAAACAATTGACTTACTCTCCCTTTAACCCTGCTTGACCAATAGCAAATGTGTCTAAATTTTACAACCTGGAATAATAGGCTCCTCATTTCCAATTTCAGCTCTCCTGAATAATCCAAATTACTCTCAATCAAACCTGCAACTTCATAACTTCATCTAGCAAATATGAGCTCTTCTATATTGCCAAAGAGTAAACTGGGTGCCTATTAAAAAATGAAACAGCTTACTCTGATTATTACAAAAACTCTAATGCTGTGACCACTGTTCCCTAACTAAACAAAAACTTTCTTACTAAATAAAAGTACTCCTTGATGAACTGACTCAGTCAGATTAGTAATGAGGCATCAAATAAATCTCAACTAAAGAATTACAGTATTCTCTCTCTTTTGAGGGCATGGATCATCCAGGATTACCTGGCTTTTAGGAAGCAGATGCAAATCTTCCTTAAGAGGTATATAAACTACAAGTAATGAACCTGTGCATTTTCTTCATGAGGCATTCACTGGCTCCTGCGTAGATAAACTATATGGTGTTAGGGTTATGAAGTAAGAACACAACAGATCTTAAAATGTCATTCTTACGAAAATATACTGAATTATTTACATATAATTTAAAGCTGCAACAAATGCATTTATTTAACTAGGTAAGTAATCACTCATAGATTCTGTTCAGATCAGAGTAATTCATAATATTAAAACCTAAAAAGACCAAATTCATCCCATTTACTCCATTATCATTTCAAAACAATCTGTGTAGTCTTAATCTCAAACAGCATGTGACTTTTGACCAGCACTAATTATGCAGTATCTAAAACTCATAAAAAGTATGAATGTTCTATAGATTTAAACCATTCCTAAAAAACACAAAGTCATAGCTTCAAACAACTCCTAAACGTATACCTTACTCAACAATGACTATGCTCATGTAATATTCCTGGCTAGTTTCTCGTGCCATCAATCAAATATTTATTTTCTGCTATCTTTTCCTTGTCTTACTTCTACCGAATAAAAATACCACAATGGTTTTATTTTAGTGATGTACCTAATGAGTTTCATATTACTGTTTGTAGTAGGGCCTAGGAAGTGTAATGTTTTCTGTTTACATTCTATTTCTGTAAATTCTGATTGTAGGCAACTGTTAAACTTTTTTGTATATTCTTTGTAAATCTTTGTAAAAGTTTTATAATCTTTTTTGTACTATTGTTATGCAGCTTTTTTCCCCGGGTTTCCTCTGAAAACAAGCTACTTGCCCAGCTGGACACTACCCAGATAACAAATGTAAAATAAAATAAATAAATTAAACAGACTACTCATGTCAGGCAACAGTGAAAGCACTTCTTTCACCACTTGTTTATGCCTTGTCTGTACTTACCAACCTCCAAAACACACAACTCCACAAAATGGAACAAACATATGACAAAGAGTGCAAATTCACAGCAAACATTCCCAGAAGAACGGGTCACTGTGCTACACTAAAAAAATGACTGGCTTGACCTACAAATCAACCTACTTTTCACACAAGCAAAAATTATTCATAGTATTTTTCACAAACCTAATAAATGTCTAGTATCACAGGAAGTTGCCCCAAACTGTATTCAATCCAGGCTTCTTCTAGCGCAAGAAAACCATGTCCTTACAAATTATAAACCCTACAAGTGACTAGAGGACTCATTATACTCAATATTCCTAACACATGGACACTATTCATTGTGAAATCGGGGTTGAAGCTAATACACAGCCATGTATGCAACTTCTAAAGAAGCACCTACTCAACAAGAATGTGCTTGGACCCAACTCTAACATTAAGACTCCTTATTCCATTACATATATGAAATTGCGCTCCATGCAATTTCCTGGCTTACACTGTGGAAACCTCTATCAAAAACAATGTGACATCAGTAACTTAGCATACCTGCCTGATTTTGCTTTTTGTCCCACAGTATTTCATTGATAAGCCCGACTCTCCCTTAATCCTTTCTCATTCTACCACAGACTTGCACAGATCTTGCTATACAATTCATTTCAGTACTACCCCATACTGAAAACTACCTTACTTTCAACTGTGCTTGTGTTACTTTGTGCATCTCTCCACGTCCCCTCTGAGAATGGGCTCAGAACAGCAGGACTAACCAAGTAAACACAATGTAAATAAATAAAAAGTAATAGTAAATGCAAAATATTAAAATGTCATAGCAAAAATGTAAATAAATAAAAGGTAATTGTAAATTCAAAGTATTCAAATATTACAGCATCCCAAATCCCAGTATTCATACTGTTAGGAAAAGAGTATACAGTTACAAGACAATTCGTGTCTATATTTTAAAACTTGTAAGCTTTATGCGAAGTGATTTTCTTACTGTAAAATAAATTCTCATCCAGACATTTTTTCTATGCAAGTTTCTTCCTGGCTGCACTGCTATTTTATATTCTCTGCCCACAAGTATATAACCTAACAGTTATTTTAAACTAGATACTGTACAGTTTTGTTCACTGCATGCCTGTTCTTTTTACTGCGTTTATCTCAATTCACCACCAAAAATCAAATGGCCTAGTTCATTTATCCGGTTAAGAAGTACAAAATAAAACTAATAAAACGATTCGCCGGTCCTCAATGACGTACCCTTATTGAAACAAATGCTTCTAACTCACTAACGAAAAGCATTAAGCATTCGTGCTCAGCTGATTTTACCACGGTAGTTAAAAAGCATGAATAATAATAATAATATTATCTAATATATCTAATATAATCATCTTTTCAGGCTTGTTGGCTGTTGGTGAAGCACTCTCCAAGAGGAAAAAAACGCTGAGAGAAGAAGGGAGCCACTTTTGAGATTTTAAGTATTTTTTCTCTGTTTATTTGCAAGTTTTTCTGCATAGCTGCCTAGCTTGAGCATTTTCTGGCTTGTTAAACTTGATTTATGTATTAGTAGCTGTATTTAGAGCACAACCAAAAGCTGTTTGCTGAATTTCCTGTTTGCACTTAATTTTAAATCGTTTTTTTCTTAAAACTTGCATATTTTCTGTCCTTGACCTAGCACTCTTGTGTGGGGTCATTTACTGCACTGTTATAACGTGATATTACTTGTGAACCTCTGCTATCTCTGTAAAAAACAAAAAAAAAAAAAATCTTGCTTTTTCCCACTTTTCTGAGAGTTAAAAAAGTTCAGTTACAGGCTTGCTGTTCCTGAACTGTTTGAAAGTTTCTGTGAGGCCATTTTTGCTTGGGCTGAAGGAGGGTCTCTCTGTGATCAGTGGCAGTGAATAACATTGAGCAGCTTCCCTGCCCCCCGTAGAGGTGGTTACTGACTTGAAACTGTAGTTTTATTGGCCACTAGGGGTCATTTCCAAAACTCCTTCATCTTCCTCTCTTAAAACCTAGTTGCCTCGTGGTTTGGGCGTCTTTTCAGGCTTGTTGGCTGTTGGTGAAGCACCCTCCAAGAGGAAAAAACGCTGAGAGAAGGGAGCCACTTTTGAGATTTTAAGTATTTTTTCTCTGTTTATTTGCTAAGTTTTTCTGCATAGTTGCCTAGCTTGAGCATTTTCTGGCTTGTTAAACTTGATTTCTGTATTAGTAGCTGTATTTAGAGCACAACCAAAAGCTGTTTGCTGAATTTCCTGTTTGCACTTAATTTTAAATCGTTTTTTTCTTAAAACTTGTATATTTTCTGTCCTTGACCTAGCACTCTTGTGTGGGGTCATTTACTGCACTGTTATAACGTGATATTACTTGTGAACCTCCGCTATCTCTGTAAAAAACAAAAACAAAAAAAAAATCTTGCTTTTTTCCCACTTTTCTGAGAGTTAAAAAAGTTCAGTTACAGGCTTGCTGTTCCTGAACTGTTTGAAAGTTTCTGTGAGGCCATTTTTGCTTGGGCTGAAGGAGGACCTCTCACTTGCAAAACCACCTAGCAAAACCCCCCCAGGAGTGCCCACTTCCCTGCTAAGCCCACTACTTTTCTGTCTCATACCAACTCATAATTCTTTCTAGCATGTCGAAGGGTCAGATGCTGGCGTCCTCTCCTGCCCAGTTGGTGAATCTGGGAATTCTGAGACAATGTTACAATTGCCTCATGTACACGGACAACCCTCTCCTCCTCCCACGTAACTCTAACACTTGTGAGAGATGCAGCTATTTAGCCAGACTGGAGGCTGAGCTCTCTCAACTCAGGACTGGCAAGACCAGGCAGGAGGAGAAGGCAACTACACACACCACAATACCAGTCTCACATAACTCAACCACACCACTGAATCAAACACATAAACACACTAAGACATACTCGAGGCTCTGAGTAAAATTTACCTAAACAGCAGAGGCCTCCAAAGCAGACACCCAAGCAACTGCAAACTCAATACACCACACAAACAACACATAAACAACAAAATCAGTGTGCAAAGCAGTCACTGCCCTTAAGGCCAAATACAACACCAAACATACTTGTCATAGGTGACTCCATAGTCAGACACACTGACATCCCGCTCACCAGACTGAGTAAGGAGAAGGTCACAGTAAGCTGCCTGTCGGGCGCTAGAATCCGCCACATAACGCAAGCACTCAGGTCTCTCAACAGCAGGTACAAGTACGACTCAGTCATTGTCCATGCTGGTGTCAACGACCTGAGACGTACCTCCTTGGACTACATGAAAAGAGACATTGAGGAGCTCTCTGATTATGTAGCCCAGGCAGGTATGACCCTGACCTTGAGCAGTATCCTACCTTCACCTAGAATGATGCCACAATACAATGATAAGATGATCAGCTTTAATAATTGGCTTAAATTCTGGTGTCATTCAAAGGGGATCCCATGTCTGTCTGCCTGGGATGACATGCTGGACAAGCCATGCTGCCTCGCAAGGGACGGCTTGCACCTGTCACCCCTGGGCTTCCGGATATTGGCAAAGGCTCTTGCCACCCCATAGTGCCTTTTAGGCAAGGCTCAAATTCTAAACCTACCACCCTAGAACACAAAAAGTAAAAACTAAGGGTAATGCTGCTCAATGCCAGAAGTCTCAATCTCAAGATGCACGCACTCGAGGCCCTTCTCAGTATGGAGAACATCGATGTCTGTGCTGTGACAGAAACCTGGTTCAAGGCTCCTGAGAGCACCCCAGCACTAACAGGTTTCACCTCATATCATGCGTTCCGGACCCAAAATCTGGAAAACACCAAGAAAGGAGGGGAGGTGTCCATATTCATAAAGGACACCCACACCTCAAGGTTGGTGGCAACGCACGATGCATCGGAGACCATCCAGGTGCAATTAACCATAGGCAAGACTGCTCTGCAATTTGTAGCATGTTACAGGCCACCCTCTCAAACTCAGGAACCTCACATGGCCTTCCTGAAAACATTGGAGGGGATAAATGTATCTCCAAACACCACCATACTAGGTGATTTCAACTACCCTAATATAGACTGGGAACACTACTCAAGCCCAAACACTCTAGCCCAAAGGTTCCTGGAGTTCATAAACTCAAATGCCATGGAACAACTAGTCACCATCCTCACAAGAGGAGAAAACATACTTGATCTCATCATCACGAACATGGGATCACAATGTTCAACACCGGAAGTATACCCCTCACTGGTGAGATCAGATCATAAACTAATCTCGCTGGAGGTCCTCATCCCGCCCCCACCTGAAATAAAAAAGACCACAGTGAAAAACTTCTCAAAAGCCGACTTCACACTTCTAAAAACTAGCGTGGTCTCCTTTAAGGCCCCTGAGCCAGTGGTAAACATTACTCAAACCGCTGAATCACTTACAAATGCCTTCTACCAGCACCTACAGGACTGCATGGATCAGGCAATCCCAAACAAAACTAAGACTCTTTGTACCAAAGGCAAGCGTCCAGTCTGGTGGACCCCAGCCATAAGCTCTACAACAAAAGGAGGAAGCTACTACAAGATAGAGCAAAATCCTTGAAAGGTAAGACACCTTTGATCATTATAAGTAAAAAACTAAGAGCTCTCATAAAATCATCCAAGGCAAATTTTGAGAGAAAAATTGCCAAGGACTCAAAAGACAATCATAAGGCCTTCTTTAGCTATGTTAGAAACCTAGGAGGAAACTCCCAGATATGCTCAGAATTAGTTCAAAATGATGTGAAGATTACTGAACCTACACACATTGCCAACATAGTGGCTGACAGGTTCAGTGCAAACTTCTCCCCCCCCCTCCCCCCAAAAGGAGAGATATCTATACCAGAGGATTGTAGCCCCCCAAACATCTCCAACGCCCAGGTGAGAACTGCCCTCTCCAAGGCAAAAAATACAGCATCCATGGGACCGGATGGTGTCCCTGGCTGTGTGCTCCACGAACTCAATGAGGAATTAAACCTGCAGTTAGGACAGCTGTTTAATCTTAGCCTCACCTCAGGATACGTACCCAAGGAGTGGCGCACGGCGACTGTGGTCCCACTTCACAAGGGCGGTGCCTCCACCGACCCTGGTAATTACCGTCCCATTAGCTTGACAAGCCTTATCTGCAAAGCCATGGAGAGGATCATAATGGAACTCATAAATAAAGACATAGGGAACTTGCAGACTTTGGATCCAACCAGTTTGGCTTTGTCAAAGGCAGATCATGCCTTTTAAACTTGGTTGACTTTTTCGAGACAGTCACCAAGGCCATTGATGAGGGAAAGGCAGTCCATACAGCCTACCTCGACCTGGCAAAGGCCTTCAACACAATACCCCACTCAGGTATCATCGAAAACCTCATCAGCTTGAATGTAAACCCATACATCACAAGATGGGTCGCAAACTGGCTAAGTGACAGAGCCCACAGGGTCAGAGTTGCTGGAGCCATGTCAGACTCAAAGCCTATCACAAGTGGTGGGCTCAGTCCTGGGTCCACTCTTGTTCGGCAACTACTTTTCTGAAGTACAAGCAAACACAGGAGGGTTATAGCTGACAAAGTTTGCAGATGACTGCAAACTGGGCGCCATAGTCGAAAACACATCTGACACAGATATCCTTCAGAAGGGCCTCACAGAAACGGATAACTGGTGCCAGAGCCATGGCCTAAAGTTAAACGCCAAGAAATGCATAGTCATACCCTTCGGGAAAAACAAGGTTACCCCTAGCTACCATATAGGTGGCAATCCACTGAGCACAGAAGAAGTCATCAGGGATCTGGGGACCCAGGTTGACAGTAACCTTTCGTTTGACACTCATGTTGCTAAAGTAGTTAGGAAAACCTTCTACATTGCCCACCTGATCATGAAGGGATTCACATCTAGATCAAGGGAGGTCATCGTCCCCCTGTACTCATCACTCATTAGACCTATGATTGAGTACAATGCCCCATTCGGAATGTATCTGACCAGACACCTGCAGCAGCTGGAAAGGCCCCAAAAGTTCCTCACCAAAAGGATAAAGGGTCTCAAAAATATGTCTTTATGCTGCCCGACTGAAAGAACTCCAGCTCTATTCAGTCTCATACCGCTTGCTCAGAGGTGACCTGTGCCTGACATATAAGGCCATGTCAAACCCAGATTTGATGAATATGCTTCACCTCAAAAAATCTAGATCCCTCAGAACCACAAGGGCGGGAGACTTAAACCTTGACACGGTTATTAATAGAACGTGCTGGAGGGACAAATTCATCACCCAGAGACTCCCTATGCTGTGGAACAAAATCCCGGTACATGTGAGGCAGAGCACCTCACTGGCCTTGTTCAAGAGGAATCTTGACCAATGGATGGGAGATCGCAGATATACCCCAGGGATTACTTCAGTGTCACTGCTTGACAGAGGCACAGCAAAATAATAGGCATAGTTTTATTCAAACTAAAGGGGTGGCGAAAGCCACATAACTATGGGCTAGGCTTATAAATGCCCTTGGGCAGATAGCCTAGTATGAACCTATGAACCTAATAATAAAAATCATATCGTTATTTCCCACCCTAGCCGTTTTGTACCAGTATCAGAAAAAAAATAAACCAATAACTTACTAACTGCCTCTGGATCCCCATCTTAACTTCCCGGACCTTCGTTCACCGCTATGCCATAAGTATTAACTGTTTAAAATCTGCAAAAGGTTTGAAAAACCATTTCTGTTAGCAAAAAAAAAAAAACATTCTTATGAAGTTATTTGTCTCAGTTTGTTCAACTGATTTTTTTTCATTTACCAGTACATTTTAAAGCTTACAAAATTGGTTACTTATTGCTCTTGCTCCTATTAATCATCATACTAAGGGAAATTGAAGTTACTACTACTAAAAGGCATCACTGGGGCCTATAAACATTTCTATTAGAATAACTTCAGTGCATACTTATTCATACAAACAGTATCATAAACAGTACGTAAGTGAACTGACCGGCCGTCAGTAAACAAACACGTAAAGACCAAGGCGCCGCACGCTTTGCACGGCATTCCACACCCAGCAGCGTGTACGGTGCCCTGAAATAAGTGCAAAAAAAAAATACATAAAGCATATCTCAATCCATGTTATCCAGACCAGAATTTAGCTTTCTCCACCATAAATCTCTTGGTCCTTGCCGCTAGGCACGGGTGGTGGGGGAGGGGCGGGTTTTGCCTGGTGTAAACAACATGACCACGTGCTGCTGAAACTATGTCCTGATTGGTTGTACTTTGCACATTTAAAGACCCACCCCCATACCTTTTTCTCCCGCAAAACAGTCAATTTCGGAGATGTTGTGTACATACTAGCCAAGTCACATGTCAAAAAAAGGAGTTTTTCTTGTATACTATTCCACGTAATCAGTCTTTATTAAAATAAAAACAAAGTTTAGTTTATGTCTGATTTTAAGAAATCTGTCATGTTGGCTTCTAGGCTGGATACTCTAAAAGGGGGTGTGGCACCAACGTGTCCTTTTACCATGTACAAGCCAGACTGTTAACCTAAACTCTGGGCAAGCCAAGCTGCGCTTTAAAAAATAATTGAAAAGGGAGAGACTATTCGTAATGAAAGCAATACTAAATGGGGAAATTAAGAAATTTAATTTTCATTTATTTTCATTGTGACCAGTGAATGCAATCAGGGGCACTTTTTTAAAACTGTGCATCCTATTTGATATAGGTGCAGTTGAACCTTAAACGTGAATGCTTCTTACCTTTTTCATTGGGGTTTTTTCTAATGCAGGCAGCATGGCTGAGGAGCACGCACGATTTGTTATGAGGGTTCGTTATCTACTTTATCTGGAATAGGTGTTGTTAATAGATTGGTATAGTTACAGATTGTGATGTTAATGACAGCATAGGAAACATGCCATCAAGTTAACATTAACCGCTAGCGATTTACTGCTAATTTTAAAATTCGATGTTTGTTTTCACCAACATCATCCAGCCACAATAGGGGGAGGGGTTGTTACAAACGTATAACATGGGATGCGCGGGCGCTATACTAAACGTACGCAATTACAACAGTTTATATACAAGCCACAACACTGTTACCTAGTTCAAAAAAATATATATATCGCAGTTTATCGTCGTGATGGCAAGTAGAATCTTTTATTTATAAACGTAGCCCTGTATGGCATATACAAATACTTCATGTACCCCCTCTCCAAAAAAGGGGGAGGGAGACGTGGAATTTACTAAGAGCCAATGGTTAACAGCTTTGTGACTTTAATGCATTGTTTGAACAGCACGCAGTAGTGCAATTATCAGACGTTGCTACATAGCCTGTTATTAGGACTGCAGATGTTTATGTAGAGACGTTAAAAAGCACGCGATAACAGCAAATCATGCCGTTTAAATGTATAATGTTACATTATGGATCCCCAGTCCCTACTGTATGAGGACGGTAGTGGTGACGACAGTAGTGGCTGTGTTGCTATATTAAAATAACCCAACACGGGAAGCGTACGTGCGGCTGTCCACGTGGACCGCCCCCAACAGAGCGGAGGGAACATTTTGTTCCACGCGTTTTGAGTGGTAGGGGTGGTGTTGAATATATGTATTCTCCAATACGAAAGCATCATTTGGTTAAAAGCCGTAGGTACTGCGTACTGTATAGAAAAATCAGCTGATGCAGCAAAATTACCAGAATGTTAGAAAAAGTAGGTCAGGGGTTCCTAATTCATTGGCTATTAGTGACGTCCTTTCTATGCAGTAGTAGTATAAATGGGTTAAGTGGTGTGGCTACAGCCTAATTTCGTTGTAGAACACTTTTACACTTAATGGACTGTTAACTGTGACATTTCTATTTTCTAGAAGTCACATGAAAAAGAAATAAGGTTGATGTCTGAAAATGATGCGTGATAGAGACGCATGTGCTATTTATGGCTGCGATCATTCATAGTTTGATGTATGGCAGTACAGGAGATTAAAGCAATGAGCTGCTTTCTGTATTGTACGGCTTGATTCCCTCAAACTTTAGTGCCCGCCCTGTGTGATTATGAGCAGTTCGCTTGCCTGTATGGTGTTGTGGGAAATTTAAGCTAAGCTTTTCAATGTATTCCTGGACCGCATGTCTGGTGTCTGCCTGTGCACATTCCGTGTCCACGGTTTCCATATCCAGAACTACGGGATCGATTTTCAGGGGTGCATTCTCAATGTGATAGTTACAAAGAGAGTCACGTTTGCTGAAAAATGCTGTTATACACTTCGCATTTCGTTTAGTAGCCCATTGTTTTGGCACCAGCTATTTGTTCAGGTCAGGCTCTCTTGAAGGATCTCTGTGTCCTCTAAGGAGTTTTGTGAAGTTTGCAGTCATTTACAAATGTGGGAAGTCACAAACCCTTAACCTTGCTTTATGTGATACGCGATAAAGGACAGATCATTTGGAGGTGGTTAACTGGATTTTGGTTTGTGAGCTGTTTTGCTACCCATTGAGTTATATAGGGATTGATATATACCTGGGAGAGTTCATGTACAATTCCCGAGTGCAGAATTTGGATCATGGTCAAATGGGGCCCTAGGCAGGGTAATAAATCGGGGCCCCTCCTGCAGCACCCCCCTCCACAACCATTTCAATGTTCCATTACTTGGCTATTTCTCATCATTTGCCATAACACTGTTCAAATCTGTCAGTGTGCATACTGATTTATTTTTTTCTGCAATTATAATAGTAGATATTAATATAGAAAAGCACAAACACTGATAGCCATTTACTAAACAAACAATACAGGCTCACAATTATAAGACACTTAGCATGACCAGTAATCTTGAAACTCACATTCATTGAAACAGCATTAAAACCCACATTCAAAGAAAATGCATCTGGCCAATGCAGGATTAAGTTTACCTTTGGGCTGTTTTCAAAACATAGGTTCCTTGCCCACGTTTTTAGGGCCATATATACATGTATGTGTTCTTTGATTCACCTTTCTGATTGTAATGAATTATATTCCTTGCATAATACAGCACTACTTGTTGAGTGTTTTTAAATTTGTAGTTCTGAACATTCATCCAGTAAGCAATGAAAGAAACGTATGAACCAATAATGACAAAACTACCCATTTTAGAAAAATTCAACCATAAAAGTCTAGTCAAACTTCTGTCATTACAATTTACCAATAATCTGAAGTAGTTAACTTCATTTGATCAGCAACCTGTGGGTATCGGATCCGACCCGGATCAGAGCCGGCAGCTTTCCAAGCTCCTCCCCCTTACCCATAATACCCTGCTACCTCCCTCCAGTCCCCAGATCTCATTTGCTGCAGCTTCTTGAAGCACGAGTGACGAGCTCCTGGCGGTTTTGTGAGTTGTTTAATAGGGTTTTTTGCTCTGTTTTTCTCAAACTAAATTGCGTGTGTATGTATTAATCAACCCTTAGTTTATTTAGCTTAAATTGTTTTAGTAGTCAGTTAGTCTTAACCTTTCCCTTCCCCTTATCTGTGTGGGAGGGTGTGTGTGTGTGTGAGTTGTCATGGCCTAAAGCCATATTTTCTAAATGCTCTGAGTGTGGCCATAAGCTGTCCCCAGCCGATGGCCACACTCAGTGCGTTATTTGCCTGAGGGTGGCTCATTTATCATCAGGCTGCCAGATCTGTGCCGCCTTCAACCCCCAGGCTTTGAAGGACAGGAGGACCAAGTTAATCCTTGCGGGCCTTTTGCCCACGGATTCTGCTTCTTCCTCCTCTCCCTCAGTGGCACCAGCCGCAGCTGCAGCTGTTCAGCCAAGTGTTCCTGCTCCCCTGGCCAGGACTCAAAGTCCCACTGTGTCCCAGGGAGAGAGGGACTCCAGAAAGAAAGACAGGCGAGAGAGAGAGAAGGAAAGAGACAGGGAGAGGCATAGGAGCCACAAGCGTCGGGACGATTCTGCCCCCTCGGCCCCGCCGGCTAAGCAGCTCTGTTCTCTCTTGAAGGTCTCTGGGTCTTTCCCCTCTCGGCTCCATTCTCCATGTTTCTCTCCGGAGCCAGAGGAGGAGACCTGGTCACCTTCGAGGTCGTCGAGGGGACCTTCCAGGCCAGCCACGGCGGCTTCTTCTAGATAAACGAGGAGCCTTTCGGACGCGGACATGGACTGGATGATGCGTCACTTCCTCCAGGCCCAGATGCAGATGGGAGTGCTCTTGCCTCCCCCCCTCCTGGGGGAGCTCGGCCCCTTTCTTTGCCCCCATTGCTCCTTCTCCAATCCATTATCGGGTTTCGGAGCCGTTGGATCCAGATAGTGTCGGAGCTGGGGAGTCGGCGCCGATAGTAATCGCTACTTCTGCGCCGGCTGTACCCTCGAGTTTGTCGGGTCCTTTTTCGGATCCGAGCTCTCGGGGCCGTGAGCAGAGCCTCGGATCCGGAGGGGTGAGTATGTATTCGGCTCTTCTCTTTTGGGTCCGATCGCTTCGGCTCCGGCACCGATCCACACGTCAGATCCGAGGGGGCTGCTCTCGGATCCTAGGGAGAGCGGTTCACCTTCGGCCTTAAACGTCGTGGAGAGAGTCCGCTCGAGGGATTCGAGGCCCCAGGCTCATGCTACGGATCCACCCACCATTCCCTCACAGACTGGCCTATCTTCTATCATCCAGCCCCAGGGACAGCCTGCGTCTATGTCACAGATGGTTCCCCTAGAGGAACAGGACCTGGTTGGTGAGCCCTCCTCGGTCAGCCCCCCCCCCCGAAGAGGTTTCTTACAATGAAAGTGTAAAAAGAGGCACTTGGACTCCTCCGAGTCCCTCACGGAAGACACTGACTTGGAGGAAGGGGAAGGTTCCCCCAGGTCACCCCCGAGGAAGTCTCCTTTGGAGATATCATGGAGATGCTACGCATTAGAGGGGGGTGGTCAGCTCAAAAACCTTCCTCGGATGAGTCTGTGTTTCTGGAGGTGTTTGATGCAGGCCCATCTACCTCTTGGGTGTCCCCTCTGGCTGACCCCCTGGTAGATGTTATAACTACCAGGGCATGGAAGGAGCCGGACACTGTAGAGCCGATCCCCAGGAGACCAGATAAGATCCTTAGTCCCCCAACAGGACGGCGTGGAGCAAAGGTTCCCCAGTAGATGCCATGGTGGCCACCAAGAAGGAACTGGCACATGATAGTTCCTCTGTACATCCTCCTGACAAGGAGTCTCGGATGATGGACCACATTGGAAAGCGGAAGTTCGCTTCAGCCACCTTCTCTAAGGGCGCTGAACTACTTGGCACACATGATTCGCCTTCAGCGGGATCCAGAGTACGATGGGTCACCCCCAGAATCCATGTCGGCCGAGGACAAATGAACTTTCTCGGCACGAATGGCCACTCAAGTCGGTATCCAACACTTCTATGGGGCTTCTCTCCCATGCCAAGAAGGGGGTGGCTAGTGCCAGCAGAGCGGGCATTGCTTTGCGGCATCATGCCTGGCTCAGTCTTTGCAATTTTGCAGAACCCTTCAAGGCGTCCTTCGCGAATGCTCCCTTTGACAGTTCTACGTTGTTTGGCAAGACCGTCTGCGATACGCTACTCCAGAGTGAGAAAGACAGAAAGACGTTGTCTGCCATCGGAATCCGCTTCTTGGCTCCTCAAAGGTCTTTTTCTAGGAACCAGAGAGGACAAAATAAGATGTGGTTCTGGAAATCTCAACAATTCTGTTTCGCTCCAGACCCTTTGTCCTTCAGAGGCAGGGGAGGACAAGGCGGACGCCGGCCCAGAGGCAGAGGGGGGCCGAAGAATTTTGGGTCGAGGGAACCCTTTTCTGACCGACCCACGCAGCAACCCTAAGGGGTTGCCTGACTGCTCTTCTCTGGAGGCAGTCGGGGGGCATTTCTCGGTACACCTAGCAGATTGGGAGTCCATCATGACAGATGGCTGGGTGCTCCGAATAATATCCAGAGGTTACTCTATTCCCTTCATGAATCCTCCCCCTCAGTTGGGGCGCCTCCTCGATGTCCCACCCAATCAGAGGGAGGCGGCAGCTTTAGAGATAAGAGCCATCCAGCGCGTCCCCCCAGGCCAGTCCGGATCAGGCAATTACTCCAGGTTCTTTTTGGTGCCAAAAAAGACGGGGGACTTAAGGCCAGTTCTCGACCTGTCTACATTGAACCTGTCCATTGCCAAGGAGAAATTACAGATTGTCACCATTCAATCTATTCTCCCCCTTCTGCAGGAGAACGACTGGATGTGCTCCATAGACCTCAAGGATGCATACTATCACATTCTAATGAACAGGCGATCCAGGAGGTTTCTCCGCTTTCGGTTGGGGGCCAGTCAGTTCAGGGTCTTCCCTTTTGGCCTCACCACAGCCCCCAGGGTGTTCACCAAGGTCATGGTGGTTGTAGTGGCCCACCTGAGGCTTCAGGGAATACAGATCTTTCCTTACCTGGACGACTGGCTCCTCGCAGCTCCCACCAGGCATCTACTATGCTCGGCCAGGGATTATTTCATGCGTTTGGCCCATCAATTGGGGATCACTATAAATTACAAAAAATTGTCCCTTCAGCCTGCTCAGGTCCTGGACTTCATAGGGGCCAAAATAGACACGCTTCAGTCCAAGGCCTTCTTGATGTTGGACAGACTCCACAACCTAACTCTCCATGTCTTGGCTCTTCTACAGTCTCCGGCCCCACCAGCTGAATTAGTTCTGAGGGCTCTAGGGTCTATGGCAGTGGCTATCAACCTTTCACCCCTAGCCCGCTTGAATATGAGGGTTCTTCAATGGACCTTGCAGGTCCAGTGGTCCATCCTTCGACATCCGTTGTACTCCCCGATTCCCCTCAGCAGGGTTTGCAGGGAATCCCTGCTTTGGTGGCTCCATTCCCAAGAGCTTCAGGAAGGGCGGCCCTTTTTGATGCCTCTACGCCAAGCCACGGTGACCACGGACACTTCTCGCCTAGGGTGGGGGGGGCATTACATGGGCAGAACCGTCCAAGGCAGATGGACTCCAACAGAGACCGTTCTGCATATCAATGTTCTGGAGATGAGGGCAGTGCTTCTAGCGTTGCAAGCTCTCCATGCCCTTCTTCCTCTAGGGACTATTGCAATTCAGACAGACAACATGTCAGTGGTCTGGTACATCAATAAATGGGGGGACCAGGTCTTACCCCATTTGCCGAGAGGCCATGAGAGTTTGGGAGTGGGTGATATCCACCAACCATTTTCTGCTAGCAACGCACATCCTCGGGTCGGTCCAACATTTTAGCGGACAAGCTGAGTCGAACTATCCTCTTACCTTACGAGTGGTCTCTGAAGCCCTTGGTAGCTAAACAGATCTTCCTCAAATGGGGTCAACCTTGCTACGATCTGTTCACATCACCTTCGAACGCAAAGTGCAGCAAGTTTTTCGCTGTAATCCCTCCACCAGGGGAGAGCCCCAGAGATGCTCCAGTTCATGCTTGGCCATCCGGTCTTCTTTACTCTTATCCTCCTCTCCCATTAATGACAAAATTCTTGCAGAAAGCTCATCAGTTGGGGAGCAAGGTTATCCTCATAGCCCCATTCTGGCCTTGTCAAACCTGGTTCCCATACCTGCGGTCTCATCCCATAGCTCCTCCTTGGATCTTAGATCCCATTCCGGATCCGATTTCTCATCCTTCGGGATTGAAAACTCCGAACCTGGACGACTTTAAGCTTTCTGCTTGGTTGATCCAGTTCCGTTAGTGGCTAGGACTCCCGGCATCTTGTCTGCAGTTAAATCCATCCTGGTGGTGGCATATAAGCCTTCTACCAGGAAATTCTACAACAGTAAATGGAAAAGTTTTTCTATCTGGGCCGGGCATAGGAATATGGACCCCTTTACAGCTCCCATTACAGCAGTACTTGAATTCTTATCCCACATTTTTCATCAGGGGGCCAGGTCTTCAACTGTGAAGGTTCAAATGTCGGCCATGTCCCACTTCCACATTGGAGACAATCTTGGTCCCTTAGCTTCCTCTATGATCTGTAAGACCTTCTTGAAGGGTACTTTTCTTTTAAGACCTCCTGTCAAGAATGCGGTTCCTCTGTGGAATCTAACCTTAGTCCTCCAGGCTCTAACTGGCCTCCCCCTTTGAGCCTGCAGCTTTGGTTGACAAAGTATCTGTCTTGGAAAACTGCCTTCTTGATTGCTATTACCTCAGCTAGAAGGGTATTGGAGCTTCAGGCCCTTTGTACTAAACCTCCGTATTTGGTCTTCCATAAGGACAGAGTATCCCTCAGGACTAATCCCGCTTTTTTACCTTGGCTTCCGAGGCTAACATCAACCAATCCATTAATCTGCCTGTTTTCTTCCCCGACTACCAGAACAAAGGAGAGTACAGACTCCATTCATTAGATGTGCATAGACAGTTGCGTTTCTATTTGCACATGACAGCTGCCTCTCGCAAGTCGGAGCAGCTCTTTGTTTCCTTTGCTATGCCATCCTTGGGTAAACCAGTAACAAAGGTGACTCTGGCTAGGTGGATATCTCACTGCATTTTGCTCACGTACAAAATTTCTGGTCGGCCTGAGCCCATGGGGGTTCGTGCTCATTCTACCCATTCTATGGCTACCTCTGCTGCCTTTTGGTCAAGGGTACCCTTGGATGACATTTGTTCTGTGGCTACTTGGACTTCCTCTCGTACTTTTATTTCACATTATAAATTAGATCTGATATCCAGAGGGAGGGCAGCCTTTGGCTCTGCAGTGCTCTGGAATATTCTTCCTTGAGGACCTCCCAAGTTTTTTGGTAGCTGGGGACTCTGTCCCACAGGTTGCTGATCAAATGAAGTTAACTACTTCAGATAAAGAAGTTATGTACTCACCATAATGTTCCATCTGAGTAGGTAACTTAATTTGTCAGCAACCAACCCCCCCCTCCGTCCCCCTAACCTGTAGTTCGTTACCTGAATAATTAAGTGATTCACTCCTGGTAGGTATCAGGTTAGGATGTTCAGGTTTTGCTTGTTTTGGTGCTGTCTGATAATTGGGCAAACTCGATCTGAGGACTGGAGGGAGGTAGCAGGGTATTATGGGTAAGGGGAGGAGCTTGGAGCTCAGATCTCTAGCTTGGAAAGCTGCTGACTCAGATCCGATACCCACAAGTTGCTGACAAATGAAGTTACCCACTCAGATGGAATGTTATGGTGAGTACATAACTTCTTTTTAGTCAATAAGCACAATCTTTGCAGAAGTAAAAGTCACTGAATAATTTCACATTGAAGAGATCTGTAACTAATGAAGAGTTGCTATTGGCAAACAACTTTACATTTCAGTGCTTCATCTATAAATTCAGTGTCTGCTGCCTTTGAAGAATTAATCGCCTATGTTACATTAAAAAAAAATTGTAAAGCTGGCAGTATTGCAATAGGGAATGACTGACAACAGGTTCAACGTTACTAGGCATCTTGTACAAAGGAGGACACACTCAGGAGTGAAGAGCCCCTACCCCCCCCCCCCTTAAAATGCACCAAAAATCAGCAATCGAAAGGGCACTGCAATAGCAGCACCCCATCTACATGGTGTGGGAGTGAAATCCATAGCTTTCTGCACCAAAGGCAATTATAGTATTCAAACTGCATTCAAATTCTACAGCATAAACAGTGGCTACCATTTGCTAAACAAAACAGTTAGCTGCACTGTTGAAAACAGACTTAGCATGAGCAACAGTAAACTTCTCTTCCCCTGAAGCACACAATTCCATGAAAATTAACTGAAACTCATAATCCCTTGAAAATGCACTGAAACTCTTAATTCCCTGGAAATGTACTGAAGCTCAAATGTACAATTCTGTCAACAGTCTGGTAGTCAGTGTAGAGGATTCAGACTCCTGGCCCCACTGAAACTCACAATTCCTTCAGCATGCTGGTAGTCAGTGTAGAGGATTCAGGCTCTTGTCTCTGGTAACCATGTTACAGGGTCAAGCCTGATCAAGTTAATTGACTAACCTGCCCTCCCGCCTAACTAGGGCATTACACCTCTCAACCTCTTAATGCAAGAAATCTGGACAAAGTCTGAAATAATGGAGATACAATGGCCCAAAAATAGGGATTGTTTTTTTAAATATTGCTCTTTTTAACATAGAAAGTTGCTGGAATAACAAGATATATGTTAACATGCATTTTCTGAAGGATATGAAATCTGAAACTCATATATATTTTATTATTTAGTGACTTCAGTCCTCCATGATTTGCCAGAAAAAACACAAATTTTATGAGAAACAGACCAGAACTATGAGGCTATATCTAAAACAGTTGAGAGGTATGTTAGAACATATACACACACACACCTACCTACCTACTTTCTCTCTGCTGTCACACAGCAATACACACACACACACACCCTTCTCTTTCGCATAACAACAGATGGCTAGTTTAAATTCCACACACACCTACACTTATACAGCAACACGTACACACACTTTATCTCTCATACTAACCGAATGGCTAGTTTAAAACACACTCACTCAGCGGAAGAGCTAGTTTAAGTTCTGCATACGAGTGTGGAATGTGTTTACATTTGGACTGGCGTGTATGCAATGCACGCATGGTCCTTCATAAAGGAGAAGACCCTGCCACCGTGGATGTAAACACATTCCTCACACGAGAAGAGTTTTAGTTTTTATTTTTGTTTTGTTTTTAAATTATTAATCATTGAAGCCCCCTGGCCAGAGTGGGTCCCACCCCCCAGTCATGAGGCCCTAGGCAACTGCCTGTGTCACCTAGTGCTGGATAGGACTCTGCGCCGACTGTTGGATGGTGTTGAATGCCATCACAAAAATGCTTTCCAGTTAATTTCCATATTTAGCATGTTTGGACTATTAAGTTAAATACAAAGAAGGTAAGAACCTGCAGTCTTATCTACTTGAAAGGCTGTAAAGCGGAGGTGCTAGTGAGTGGAATAAACTGGAGAAAGCAGAGAAGTGTGTCTTATTTTATATCCAGAACTCTTAACTGTCCCTTTTTGGGACAAGTGTTACTATTTTCAGGCCTGATTTAGCCCTGCACACAAATTCCTGAATCTGAAATTATTACACTGTACCTTTGATAACTGATTATGTGTTTTCATCCTTTTTGTCACTTTCATGGGTGTGTAATTGGCTAACAGCCACAAGGGCCTTTTTAAGCCTAGCCATGCATTCCAGGTATCTGACAAGTTCTGGTATCCTAGATAAATATAAGCAGGGGCTTAGGAAATGAAACATTTACAAGCAGAGGCCAGGGAGATGAACCATTTATAGGCTGCCTGTGTCTTTTAGAGACATAGGTGCCAAACCAGGGATGAATTTTCTGTTCCTCATATAGTTGTCTGAGTTAGACTTGAATTGGGTTAGGGAGGAACTCAGTTTCACATGGATGGGGAGCATGTTCCACAGAAGGGGTAGTCTCTGTGATACATATTTGTCTATCCAGAAGGTCCTGTTTATATTGCAGGCAAGGTTACGTTTTTAGAACAGGTAAATTTGGTGCAGTTTGTTTTGTGGATATGCAGGAGGTGGTCAGGGTGAGGTCTGTTAGTACTTTGTACACCAGGTATAGATCTTCTAGGGAAAGGGCTTTGTGGCGGTCTTCACAGGACATGTTACTTACCCCCTGTATTCTTTTAGTGAGAAACCTTTGTGGAAGTTCCAGTTGTTGGATGTGCCTGGTTAAGTACATATCAAAGGGGGCATTGTACTCAATGATAAGTCTGATGAATGTTTAATACAGTGAAGCAATAACCTTCTTGGACCCAAATGTCATACTTTGTTTTTAAGTTGCACATCATAGAATGACTTTCTCACTACTGTACACACATGATGGTCAAAGGCTAGATTACTATCTGTGTGTGTCCACAAGCCCCTGACTACTGAGTCAGCTCTTAGGGGTGTGTTGTTCATATAATAGTTACCAGGGGTGGATGACTTCCTGAAGGATACTATTATGCACTTAGTTTTAGTCCATGGCTCTGACATCAGTAGTTTGTCTATGTCAGCCAAACCTGGAAAACATTAGTGCCTTGGAGATTCTGTGTCTGCTCCTAATTTTCAATCTTCTACAGATTGGGTCAGCCAGAGGCCCTTGAAATTGATCTTGACTTCAGAGAAGTAAATGCCAAAAAGGAAAGCTCCCAAGGCCAATCCCTGAGAGACTCTGCTTGTGACTGGCCTCTTTATAGATGCAGGCTCCCCAGTTCTAACTTCCTAGGTCCTGTCTGCGAGCCAGCTGGCTATATACAGGATGACATAAGGGTTTATACCTAACCTCCTGACTTGCAATGTCTGAGTAGGGTACTGTGTCAAATGCCTTGGCAAGGTCAAGATAGGCAGTGTGAACTGTTTTGCCCTCATCATTGCTTTGGTGACCTTCTTAAAGAAGTCCGCCAGGTTGAATAGGCATGACCTGCTCTTGAGAAAACCAAAATAGGTTGAGTCCGGTATTTGGAGGTTTCCTATGCCATTATTGATAATTTCCATGATAATTCTTTCCATGGGTTTGCAGATGAGACTAATGGGTCTATAGGTGGCTCCATTAACAATGAGCTTTGCACACAACTGTGTATTGTTTTTGAGGTTGTGGACATAACTAAAGAATGCCTTGTAGTTGTCCTTGGCCTGGGAGGCCAAATTTACCCAAATTCTCCGTTTTGTAAAAGCATCTTTGAGTAGTACCCCACATTCCTACTGGAAGTGAAAGGAGTTATATGCTATTTGATACTCAAAATTTATGATAATTGGATGTCCAATTTTTAGTTAGATTTTCCTACTTTTCAAGGGCATTTGTTCCTAGGTTCAGTGTTAGCAGGTTGAGAGGTATGGTTATTGTTGCTCGTCCATCTCCAACACATATAACAAGAAGGCTTGAGGTTTCATTCAGATGCTTTAATACATACAAACACTTCAGGATGGATAGCAGCATCACTAAATATGAGCAAAGTATTTAACAGACAGAGCTTGCATACATACATGCTTACATCTCAACATCTAACTGCAAAATGGCAGTCAGACTTGCACATGCTCAGTATTTAGACATTTGTGCAAGCCCTTGGATAGCTTTCTTAAAGGTATATACACACATATTGATCTACATCCTCCCTCTTAAAAAGATTGCCTTTTGAAAAAAACAATATTAGAGGTAGACATGCATTACTATATACAATAGAAACAAAACACAATGTTCATGTTCAAGTTGCTTCATATGTACTACAGGGTTTAGAGATTTGACCATATCTCGTAACATAAAAGTTGGGACCAAATTTAGCAACAAGGACAGTCTGTGGTGCACAATTCATATCAGGAACTTCTGAACTCGTCACAGGAACACGAATGTCCTCCGGAACTGGAACACTGGACCACTCACTCTAAATAAAGAGTATTTCCCACAGGCTATCTGCTGTGGTATAGGTTCGGACACCAGTCTCAAATGTTTCCGATTCCACCTAAAAGTTGCCCATTCTGAGTCCATAATGTATGATCTCAGCTCTGGGCCAATATTCTTTACTACATCAATCTGATCATAACCTTTGGACGTTTGTATCCTTACCACCTCTCCCTTTTGTAATGGATTGAGCGGTTTGCTGGTCTTATCATAGTAGGACTTCTGGGTTAAATCCTTCTTTAACAGATTGGCTTTCACTAACCTGCTGTTCTAGACACATGGAACCTGTGTCAGCTTTGAGCTGTGTGGGTTTGCCATTTATCCGAACAGCAAAACATACTTCATTCTTTGACCTTAAATCTACTGCATTGACTGTTTCATGAAGCACTGACACATCATCAACATAAAGAGTAGGCTTGCCACTGTCTAACTGATCAACTTGTTTCTTAAAATGTTCCCTTTTAATAAAATAATGTGGGCCTATTGATTTACAAAACCTTTTGAAATTATTTCATTTATTGCATTTGTGGCATTGTTGACCAAAAGCTAAATTTTTTCCCTTTTAGATTCATGATGACCACCACAGTCACGACAGTTGGCAGTGAAACTGAGTTGTGGCCCATGCTTTGAGTTTGCTGACTCACTCTTATGCTTCACTGAGACTGTGTGAAGTCTAGAATTTGCTAGAAAGTTCTGGGGTTTACCAGAGAGTGCTGCAGGGGTTACAGTTGCTGCCATATGCTTGGACCTGTTTCTTTTAATAACATGCTGCATACTATCAACATGAGCTTTAGCACTGTGCCTTCTAGAGCTGTTCTCATTTGTAAGCATATTTGTGTGCTTTTCTGTGAGCTGGTGTATCTGACAAATCTCAATGGCCTTATTCAAAGTTAAATCACTGTCACGAAGCAAAAGCCTTCTCACAGCATCATCTTTTATGCCACACAAAAGTTTGTCTTTTATCAACTCATCCCTTAAAGTCACCAAATCTGCACATTTTAGCCTTATTTCTCAGATCAGTTATATATGCTGCAAAAGTTTCACCAGGCTTTTGACCCCCAGTGTAAATAAGTGCCTTTCCATTGTAACATTTGTCTGGGGGTTGCACATTTCTCTAAATTTATTTTAAGCACTCAGGGTCTTCCCATGACTCAGCGTGTACAACAATATGACGGGTTTCCCCTCCTGTATAGATAGCAGGTGCATACACAAATGAACATTCCCTTTCTATGGCTTCTGACCCAGCTAAACTAAGTAGAATGAATGCCTTTGTATGGTCATCTTTATCAGAAAATGCAGCCTGTATGAAAATGTCATACTCTTGCTCAAACACTCTGCAGGTTTCAGCAATATTACTATCAAACACAAGTGCACCGGGCTTTCAAAATCCATCTGCCATTCCCACAAAGTATACACCAAAGCACTGAAAGTATGGCCTATGTAACTATGTATGAATAAACAGTTCTGTGAGCTTGTAACAATATTCAAATACACAATAAACTCTTAGAAGTACTTTACTTTGTGAAATATGCCTTGTAATGGCTGTACCTTGTAAAATATGTCCTGTAATGGCTATATTCTGCATAATATGCCTTGCAATGGCTGTACTTTATGAAACTGCATTACTGTAACAATGTACAAACATGCAAACACTTTATACACTTCTGATAACTCGAATATCTTTGCTTAATATGAAAATACATATGCATTTCCCTTTATTTTATTTGTTTTATGCAATTCAGACTTTATTTCAAACATTTTCCGTGGTAATTAGAATATTTTTATCAATATCGTACATATCGGTTTATGCAAAAATTATTTAGAACGTTCTGTATGCCCCATTTCAGATTATGTGTAAAGAAATATTGCTGAGCAAGTTTTAATACCAGAAATTCATTTCTGACATGTTTTGCGAAGTTTGCACATTTTAGGAATGATCCACTTCTTGCACATTTTAGGAATGATCCACTTCTGTAACCAAGTAAAAGACTTTTCTAACCACTGCTGCCACATGATGGTCAAATGTGAGATTGTTATCAACCCGAGTACTCGGGTCTCTTGCCACAGGTTGTATGCTTAGGAGGTTGCCGTTGATGTGGTAATTAGTAGGGGCTGTGTTTTTGCTGAATGATATGATAATTCATTTTTCTGCGTTTAACATAAGGTCATGACTTTGGCACTAGTTATTTGTAGCTGTGAGACCCTCTTGCAGTATGTTAACATCATTTGGGGAGTCAAAGACAGTACCCAACTTACAGTCATCTGCAAACGTCATCAGCCACAGGCCCTTTGTCTTTGCCTGGACCTCTGAGAAGTAGATGCCAAACAGTAGGGATTCCAGGACAGATCCCCGGGGAATACCACTAGTGACAAGTCTGCTGTCGGAGGTGGTGGCACCTATTTTGATCTTGTGGGTCCTATCAGTGAGCCAGTTGGCCACCCATCTGACAATATAGGGATTAACACCAAGTTGTGTTGGCTTTTCGATGATGCCCGAGTGGGGGATTGTGTCAAAGGACTTGGCTAGGTCAAGGTAAACTGTATGTACTGACTTTCCCTCATACAGGGCCTTGGTGACAGTCTCAAAGAAGTCAACTAGGTTCAATAGGCAAGATCTGCCCCTGACAAATCCAATTTGGGTGGGGTCAAGTGCTTAGAGATTGCCTATGTCCTTGTTTAGGAGATTCATAATAATAAGCACCATGGCCTTAACAGATCAGACTTGTCAAGCTAATGGGGTGATAGTTTCCCAGGTCTGTAGCGGCACCACCTTTGTTCAAGAGGATGACAATGGCGGTTCTCCACACTGCTAGAATGAAGCCTGTAATTAGGCTCTGGTTGAATAGGGTGCTCAATGGTGAAGCTAGTTCTTGATGGAGATGTTGCAGAATACATCCTGGGATACTACCAGGTCCCATGAAAGCTGTGTTCTTTGCCTTGGATAGGGCCTTTAACACTTAATTTATGGGGATGTGAGGTGTGGGACAAGTACTGGGGATGTCGACTGTGCCTTTGGGAGGTGATAAGGGATTGAAGTTTGTGCTGAACCTATCAGCTAGCAAGTTGGCTAAGTCTTGATGTCTTAGGCCTTAGGATGGGAATATGTATACTCCTACTCACCATGTAAAGCTTAAATTGGAAGCAAAAAAAATTTATAGTTTGTCATTTGTTAATCAGGTAAGTAAGACTTGTTCAAAGACCCCTTCAGCCAGGACCTGAGAAACTCATAGTAAGAGCATATTTAAAATTCCCAGTGCATTATGGATCCGACTCATGGCTGTTTTTAAGCCATTACTATCAAAACCTGCCCTTATTTTGCTTTTGCATTTCAGAACACACAACACTTTGTGTACAACTCTTGTACTTAGTG
This sequence comes from Protopterus annectens, assembly GCF_019279795.1. Taxonomy (NCBI): domain Eukaryota; kingdom Metazoa; phylum Chordata; order Ceratodontiformes; family Protopteridae; genus Protopterus; species Protopterus annectens. The sequence goes on along the minus strand of NC_056728.1, from coordinate 1,831,188,642 downwards.
TAGGTAATTGTATTAGTTTTTGACTAACTTAAAATTTAGGATGCCTTTTTTATATAATATTCTGCAGTGCTTTCAAAACATTCTTCCTATGCTTATTGCTAAACTTACTTTGTTTCCTTTGTTCGTAGAGATGTAAATGTATACTGTTTATCATATGTGCATGGCTGAATGAGAGTGTGCATGCCAAGAAATGTATTATAGTAACTTTTGGGAAGTATGTCACCCTGGGTAACTGTATCAACAATAAAATACCCCTAAACCTTGATTCACTGGTCTGGTATCTGGGAACTCATGTAGACAGTAACTTAACCTTTGACCAACATATGTCCAAGGCAATAAGAAAATCCTTCTATGCTGCTTAACTTATAAGCAAAGGCATTGCATTTAAGTCCAGAGAGGTCATCATACCACTATACTCAACCATCATCAGACCCATCATAGAATATAACAGCCCCTTCAATTTGTACCGGACCTGATACATACAGCAACTGGAACATGTACAAATGTTCCTTACAGAAAGAATACAGGGAGTAAACACAATGTCCTATGCCAATCACCTCAAAGTCTCCTTACTTGGTAGCATACAGACTTTTGAAAGGGGATCTTTGCCTGGTGTACAAGGCATCCCTGGGCCCAGTTTTGATGAATCTTTTGCACATTACCAAAACAAGCATCATCAGAACTACTATATCAAAAGACCTACATTTTGTTTACAACATAAATAGGACATGTTGAGACAGATATGTTTGTCAGATAATTCCCATTTTCTGGAACAGGCTCCCTATCCATGTGAAGCAGAGGTCTTCCCTAACTAAAGTCAACTTGGACCAATGGATGGGTAATTGGAAATTCACCCTGGTCTGATGCCCGTCTCTCTGATGGACAGAGGCGGTCGATAAATCACCCCCTGTATAAATCAAATTTGTGGGTCACATTTGTGTTGTTCAACTAGGCTTATAAAGGTGTTAGTATTTGTTAGCCTAGTATAAACACATATGAACTTGTAAATCCTTTGGACAACCAGGTAATCAAACCATTAATCAAAAGTAAATAGATAATGAACTTAGTATGTAGGAAATAAAACCTGAAACTAATATGCATATGTCAAGCAAGAAGCAGTTAGTACTGTTGCCTAATACTGTAAACCAAAGATGGAAGTAAGAAGGAACAGAGGAGCCAGAGTAATAGGTGATTGATAATTAGGAACACTTCCACTGAGAGGCTCTGAAGAGTAGTTGAGATCATTTCTAAAGAGATGTTGAATAGGAAGGTTCATTATTTCTGATCCTAATGAATTCAAGGCAGATAAAGCAGCCTCAAAGGCTTTTTCATTGATGTGAAACAATAAAAGGAGGTCAGTGAAAGGAAACAAGGCCATATTTGAAGAAACTTAAAGGGCAGCCATGAGCTCTCGTAGTGAGTTTATGGCTAAGTTTATGACATGTCTAAAGGTGGTTTAATGATTTGTGGAAAGAAAAGTGTATCTTTCCTTGATAGACATAGTATAATATAAATCAACAGAAGATAATGGAGTGTGTTGGTTCCAGACAGGATAAAGTAATATTCTGTTGAGTGTTTTTTTGTGGTGTGAAAGTATTCTATAAACTTTTTATGATTGCGAGTGCATATTCAGATTTTGAAATGAGGACATTTTGCCTGTTGATTTTCATGTTTCTGGAGTACATCAACTTGTATGAATTTGAAAAAAGAAGGAGTCAAGGAAGCCACCAGTATATTTATTAATGGAAATCTCATCTCAACCTTGGAGTTTAACATCAAAGATATTGAGGGTCAAGTCTTTGGCTGGTGCCAGAGTTCATGGATTTAGTTTTTGAAATACAGTCTCGAAAAAAAATGACAGATGTTATAAAGGTTCTATTGTATAGTTGTTTGTAGATCAGCGAAAGTATGGAACTAATATAAGAGCATAATGTCAGCACAGAGAATCATAGTAAGCTGGTAAGACCTTGTTACCAAAATAAACAAACAACTCAGGAGCTTAGTAAAGTCCACCAAAGCCAAGTCTGAGGCTAAAATAGCTATCTATCTAAGTTAGTTACTGGTTACCAGCAGATATGCTTGACACTTGCAGCCAGGAGATGTAAACATATGTGACTCCATTTGTGTTTTCTGAGTTTACAAAACCACCCTTTTGGATGAAGAATGCCATTACAACTTTCCAGAGGCTGGTAAAGCACATGCAAGTCAAGAACAGGAAATCATGCCCTTGCTTGCCTGAATGACATTACTATCTTCAGCCAGTCTGGTAAAAGAAAGAGGAATGCTTCCTTTCCTGAAGATATTCAAGATTCTGAATCTGGACAGTAACACAAAGGGACAAATACAGGGTTTTCTCCTCAGATTTCTGATTTAGACTTGGAGGAGAGCCCAGTTTCTTATTCTTCCTTTGGGAGTTTCTCTTTCTCTAAAACTATTTCTAGAATGCGCCAGTGTTTTCGGTGGGTGATCACTGAGGTATCTCAGTCGCTCAGAAATTACTATGAGCTGTAAGAAAAGGAATTTCTAGAACCAGCACCCATTCCTCCACTTTTGCCTTCCTTGGAGGTTGTGTGTGGTACTACATACAGTTTTCCTGACAGTCAGCCAACTGCTCATAAAAAGGCAAATAAGATGTATAAAGTTCAAAAATCTTTTTTAAGTCTTTATACACTCTTCCCAAACCTGATCCAGCAGCTTTAGCTTTAGTTAATCCTTTGGCTGCTAAGCACTTAATTCTGATCTTACTATTTCTGATAAGGATAAAAAGATTGTTGATATGTACAGGAAAAATGTATGCTTCTGTAACCATTTTCAGAATTTTGAACCGTCAGAATCATATGTTAAGATTTGTACTGACTAATTGTGAAAGTATGAGGAAATATTTTTCCTGCAATCTCTTCTTATGAGGAACAAACTGCTTTAAATAATTTCATTTCTACTATAGTTCAAGTCACTAGTCATCATATACATTGTTTGTATGACTTTTGATACTTCTTCCAGGGATATGGCCACTGGTACTGTTTTGTGGAGGTTTGCATGGCTACATTCTTAGAACATCTCGGCTATTGTTAAAAATGAGACTGTAAATTCTTCTTTGGAAAGATATTTAGTTTTTGGCTTCTCCGCTAATGAAGTGATAAAAAAGTGTGAGAAAAGGGATAAGCTTAACAGAGAATTTAAGAAGAAATGCCAAGGGGATTCCAAGAAGGATTCTGGGAACTCTTAAAACCAAGGACAGTCCAATAAGTCAGAATGACTATTTAGGACACTTTGTACCCCGTTTTCCCCAGAAAGTCTGAATCTCCACTTTTCTGTTTGGCAACAGATAGTTTCAGATACATGAGTTCTGAAGATCATTCGTCAAGGTTACAGAATGTATTGGGAGGAAATTCCTTCTTTCCAGGGGGTAATTCCTCATCCTCCTCACCAGACTCTTATTTCCACCTGTCCTTCATCACATGCTGCCCCAGGGAGTGACAGAACCAGTTTGCCCTTCCCAGGTGGGAAACAAGCCTTGTTCAAGGATATTTTTAGTGCCAAAGAAAGAAAATGCTTGTACACCAGTTATGAATCTTTCTTTCCTAAATCCGTTTGTGATAGTGCTCAAGCTCAAAATGATGTCACTTCACAACCTGTTAACTCTTCTTCCTCATTCAGGTTTCATGGTAACATATCATCACATCCCTATTCATCTATATTTCCAATTTTATTTAAGGTTTTGTGTGTATGGATCTCATTATCAGTTCTCTTCCTTACCATTTGGACTATCCTACTCACCAAGAGTGTTTACAAAGTGTCTGGCTCCAGTTATAGCTCATTGCAGGCTACAGTGGATTCACATTTTTCCATATTTAAATGACTTGTTTACTTTTGCAGTCTTTTTCAAAGTGAGAGATCTCTTACACAAGCTAGGATTCTAAGATAACATTCAAAAGTCTTTCTTGACTCCTTCTCAAAGGATTGTGTTTCTGGGATATCAACTCTATACGACAGTTTAAAGAGAGTTTCTACCACAGGAAAAATAGATCTATATATAGATCTATTTCTAGGGTTTTCTGCAAGAGAATACCTCAGGATTGTGGGACTTATGTCTTCTATGATTCTCATGATGCCCCTGGCAAGACTCTACATGAGAATGAAACAGTGGACTCTAAAGTCTGTGTGGTCACAGCTCCAACACCCTTTGCTTTCTCACATCTCAGTGCTGAGCTTTGTCAGAAGAGAAAGCACTCAGTGGAGACAAAAGATATCCCTAAATCCAGGTCTCCCGTTCTCCCTCCTTGTTCCAATGCAGTCATTCACCACAGGTGCCTCAGACTTTTTATGGCGAGCAGTTTTATGAAGGACAAAAGTGCAAGGTGTGTGGGACACCAAGGACAGATGCAAGAGCATACATTTATAAGAGATGCTCGTCTTGGTCATGGTACTCAACTCTCTGAATCATTCTTGGTTTACAGGACCTTTTCAAGTTGTTACAGGCAATACCATAGTTGTGCGGTACATCAACAAGTAAGGGGGAGCCAGGTCATACCCCCAGTGCAGACTAATTATGAAAGCATGGGATATAGCTTCTCAGCACTGTCTCACTATACAGGCATCCTACATTCTGTTGGAGCAAAACTGTGCGACAGACAGCTGAGTAAGACATGTGCAGACCTTTTTAAATAGAAACTAGATTGGGGGGGGATCTTCCAAGATTTAATCCATCTGTGGGGAGTTCCTCAAGTAGATTTGTTTGCCTCACTGAACAATCAGTTGGCATGATTCTGCTCCAGGACTCCATGCAAGAAGGCCTGGAACACAGATGCCTTTTCTTTTACTGGGATAAGAATGTTTCTATATCCTTTTCCACTCTTTCTGTTAATATCCAGGGTACTTTCGAAGATGCAGATGGAATCCCGCAAGATCATTGTGGTGACACCCTTCTGACCCATGCAGATATGGTTCTCCCTTCTTTTAGAAATGGCCAGGAGCAATTACCACAGACTTCGTCACAGACTGGATCTACTCACACAAGAACAGTGGTATTTGATACATCTTGAGACCATCAGCATCAGTTGACTGCCTGAATAAAAGGGTCTTAATTCCTTTTGATTATAGACTGGCCTTACCCATCTCATGGTTGATAATTATATATTACCCCTAACAAGAATAACTGGGATCATACCATAGATAATTGGAGGGTACCCATGTATGGGATGAAGCATTTAGGAGTTGCCACTATCCATTAGTAGAACAGGGGCAGTCCTGGGGTAAATTTTCTCTTTCTCATCCATAGATTTGAGTTGCATTTGAATATGGATAGGAATGAACTTTGTTTTATGTAGATGGGGAATATATATATATATATCTATATATATATATATATATATATATATATATATATATATATATATATATATGCAGATGGACAATAGAGGTATGACTGCTGAATCCTACACAAATGCACTTTATAAGCACTTACACAAGTGCATGGATCGTGCTATCCCCTAACAGAACCAAGATGCTATCCTCCAAAAAAGGAAGCCAGTCTGGTGGTCTTCTGTCATAAACAAACTCTATAACAGAAGAAAGAAACTGTTGCAAAAAAGAGTAAAATCCCACGATTGGAGGAACTCCCTGGTCAGCCTCAGTAAGAAGCTGAGATCCCTCATAAAATCCTCCAAAGCTAGTTATGAAAACAAAATTGCCACTGATTCTAAAGACAACCACAAAGCATTCTATAGCTATGTCAAAAATCTTAATGGCAACACTCAGATCTGCTCTGAGTTACAGCACAATGACACTAAATATACAGAACCAACTTGATATTGCCAACATCCTGGCAGATAGGTTCAGTGCTAACTTTACCCCCCTCTCACCCCCTAAAGGGCCCATCTTTATACCGGAAGAATGCAAAGTTCCTGTAATCATGGCTGCACAGGTAAGAATTTCACTCTCCAAAGCCAAGAACACAGCATCCATGGGACCTGACAACATCACAGGCTGCCTTCTACATGAACTACAGAATGAACTGGCACCCCACCTAAGTACCATGTTCAATCATAGCCTCACCTCAGGCTTTGTGCCCATTGAATGGCACACCGTGACAGTTATCCAACTCCACAAAGGGGGGGGGGGCCACAACAGACCCCGGGAACTAACACCCCATTAGCCTGACAAGCCTCATCTGCAAGGCCATGGAACGTATCATCATGGAACTCATAAACAAAGACATTGGAGATCTCCAAACCCTGGACCCCACACAGTTTGGGTTTGTAAAAGGCAGATCATCTCTCCTAAATCTGATAGACTTCTTTGAAGTAGTCACCAAAGCCATAGATGAGGGTAAGGTGGTTCACACAGCCTATCTAGATCTTGCCAAGGCATTCAACATCATCCCCCACTCTGGAATTATAGATAAACTCACTAAACTAGGTATAAATCCCTATGTCACAAGATGGGTTGTCAACTGGCTTACGGGTTGCCAACTGGCTTACTGAAAGAATCCACACTGTGAAAGTAGTAGACTCCAAATCAGACTTCAGACCAGTGACAAGTGGAGTACCACAGGCTTCAGTCCTGGGTCCTCTCCTGTTTGATATCTACTTCTCTGAAGTACAGGCTAACACAGAAGGTCTTTGGCTAACTAAATTCACAGATGACTGCAAACTAGGAGCCATAATTGAAACTCCTAACGATGTGGACATCCTACAAAAGGGCCTCACTGAGACAGATGCCTGGTGTTAAAGCCATGGCCTCAAGCTCAATGCCAAAAAGTGCATTGTCATCCCCTTTGGTAAAAACTCTGTACCCATGAACTACAACATAGACGGTAGTATTCTTAACACCGAAAGTGATGAGACCTTGGGACACAGGTGGACAGTAGTCTCTCCTTTGATAATCACATTGTCACAGTAGTCAGGAAATCCTTCTACATGGCACACCTCATCACAAAAGGTTTCTCATCCAGAAAGAGAGGTCATTGTTCCCCTCTACTCATCACTCATTAGACCCATTATAGAGTACAACGCCCCTTTTGGTATGTACCTCACAAGACATCTACAACAACTGGAAAGGCCGCAAAAATACCTCAGAAAGAGGATTACTGGACTCAAACAGATGCCTTACGTAGACCATCTCAAAAAACTCCAGCTTTACTCTGTCGCATATCGCCTACTCAGAGGTGATCTCTGCCTAACATACAAAGCTGCGTCAAACCCAGAGCTGTTGGACATGCTCCACTTAAAGAAATCCCAATCCCTCCGAGCTACATGCTCTAGGGACCTAAACCTTGTCACCACAATAAACAGAACATGGAGGGATAGATTCCTCTCCCAGAGACTTCCCATATTCTGGAACAGACTACCTATGTCAAACAGAGCTCATTAGCACTCTTCAAGAAAAATCTTGATGATTGGATGGGTAATGGGAAATTCACCCTGGGGATCACTTCTGTGGTTCTGCTTGACAGGGGCACAGGAAAATAATTTTCTTGGGTGGCGAAAGCCAGGGTACATTTTTGGCTAGGCTTGTATAGGCCCTAGGGCCAATAGCCTAGTACCTACCTATGAACCCATATATTATATATATATTACACACACACCCCGAATTTCAGTATCCCGAAATTATAAAATTGAACCTTTAAAATCACAGTGCATAATCGTGAATCCAAATATCTTGAATTTGCAGTTATGGCTTTATGGTACGTTACGTGCAGTGTTGTGAGTGGATGGTGTCTGGTGTTGTGCGTGGATTTAGGTGTAATTTAAGGTAAGGTCAGTGTTTTGTAAGGGCTTTGTGTGGGAGTTTGAGTGTGTGTGAATGTGTTTGTCAGTTGTACATGTTGGTTAGGGTAGGCAGATGAAAGTATGGGTGTGCAAGTGTTGGATGTGTTGGTGTTTGCATATGTGTGATGTTTGTGCATGTGCGAGGGACTGTAGAATGTGTGGGTGTGTGTTTCCTTTCTGTGTCTGTTTGTGCGATCTCAGAGTTAGTATAGATAAGTGGGGGGGTGTGGGCGGCGCATATGCAGTGTAGGTTTGTTTGTTTCTTTTTTTTGTGTTTGTGTGTGTTTTGTCTGTTGTGGTGTGGGTTGGATGATATGTGTTGTATGGTGTGTTTCTATTCGTGATTTTGTGTCTCATGATTTTGTACTTTCAGGATTTGGGACGTTCGACTTAATGGTTTTGAAATACTGAAATTCGGGATTTCAAATTTTCAAGATTATAAAGTGAACCTATATATATATATATATATATATATATATATATATATATATATATATATATATATATATATATATATATATATATATATATATATATATATATATATATATATATATATATATATATATTTTCATATATCTATAGATATATATATATATATATATACATATATATATATAAAATTATATATATATATATAATTATTTATATATATATAATTATATATATATATATATATATATATATATATATATATATAAATAAATGGATCTAGGACTATTGCATGAAATTAAGTTTCCACAAAATGTAAATGACCGAACGCACTTTAGCGAAAGTGCTTTTCACTGAAAAAGCACTTTCGCTAAAGTGTGCAAAAAAAAATGTGGAAAAAAAAACACATTACTCAGTTTACGCACGGGGGGCAAGCCCCCTGCACCCCCCATGTGGGGGGCTGTGCCTCCACACCCCCCTACTATTTTCACTCCAAGATTGCATTACAGTGGGAAAAAGGGAATATTCCCTTATCACCACTTTGTTACGATCTCAGCAACAACCATTTTCCCACATTTTTGTCCTTTTTTTTTTTTTTTTTTAGCACACTTTCACAAAAGTCCTTTTTCGATGAAAAAAACGGAAAGTGTGCTCAGCCATTTCACTTTCGGTGAAATGTCAATTCGATAAACACTACGGATCCCATATATATATATATATATATATATATATATATATATATATATAGATCCCATATATATATATATATATATATATATATATATATATATATATATATATATATATATTGTGTGTGTGTGTTAGGAATTATATTGTTACAGTGACGCATGTGAACATTATACAGTTGTGTACAAACTCACCTCGACAGCATATGTTTAAGTAGGATCACTATTCTGGTACCAACTTCCATCCACTATTTCACCTGTTTCTTTTCAGGTCATTTGTTCCTGTTGTCTCCACGAAGGAGGAATAGGACTACTAAGGATAATTTGAAAGTTATCCTATCTGCTTTGGTTTTCTTCTTGAAACCTTAGTACTTCATGGCCAAAGTACCACAAAATAATGTCTTGAGGATGGCATGGGACAATGTCCTCTTTTGTCTAAGATGCAGGTTAGCATCATCACTTGGGGAGAACTTTTACATCTACAGCTGCAGGGCTCAGGTAATTGGGGCATTCAGGTGAACATCAACCTGTGACTAATTCCCATAAATCAGATATTTTATTGCAGCAGTGATGTAAAGTAACGTCTGCTGTTATGCTGAATTCTCAAATGGCTATACTTTCCATCTACTGCCTAACATGTGCTGGTGAGTGAGATCACCCAAATGGACATACCATTCTCCTTGTTTTCAGGTGGTCAACATACGAGGTGGCACTTTCTCCAGTGCTTCCTCTGGATTTGGAGCCCTACTATCCCTGCTTATTCTGACTCCAGCACAAGGCAATTCTAAGTTTAGTGGTACTTATTTTCATGGATTTTTGCTTATTTTGATAAATACTAACAGTCATTAAAAAAAAAAAGCTGTGTTTTATGTTTGCGTTATATGTTACCAATCTACATTGTTGCAGTATATGCGAAATACTTGGTCTGGGTAGATGATTCTGTGCAACCATGCAGTTATGTTTGCTTATACATGTCATTGTGGTTACTTGGTAATAATTTGTGGAACAGTGGCTATGGTGTGTTCTTTTAAGCAGAATATCCCATGCAGTACTATGCATGTATATCTGCAATCTGTAGTGCTGCTGTTTGCAACACACAGTTGATAATGGCTAGTGACTTTTTTCTGATCACTCAGACCATGTGCCACGGAGATTAGTGGTGCTGTAGTGTGCATTGCATTTTGAAAATACTGTTTGTGTGAAAACTATACTATATTTTATTGACCTGCATCTATTTTTGCTTACTTTGCCATCCAGCTTTATTTCAGTTCTATATAACAAGCTACATTTGTGCTGTGCTGGACTGCTGTCTTCACAATAATTGTACATATTTTCCTGTGAACATGGATATTGTCTAACTATAAGTAACTAGAGTTCTCTACAGTTCCTTATACATCTGTGCTTCTCCTAATTTGTTCATTACTACATTGTAAAAGTCAGCAACTCTGAGAAGGACAGATAATGTGCAGAGTGCTGAATACTTTGCGACTGCAATTTGGATACAGCTGTAGTGTCCAGTTATATTTTTTAGCTGTAGGCTCAATCACCAGCCTTGCTAGTCCAGTGTACTCATGGTTGTCTGTAGAATTCCATTATGCTCATCACCCTTGAGGTGTGCAGTACACATCTTGGTACATAACTGTCTCATCTGAGCCGAGCATGCCATTTCCTAAAATGCATTTAAGACTCTTTTGTTCAGCATCCATAGAGAGGTATGCGCTGCTGTCTCTGAATCCTGCCTTTGTAACAATGTACACTGTACTGCCTTATTTTTCTGAATCCAGCCCAAAGTCTGGAACTCTCCTAGACTGACCTAACTACTGTTGATGTTAACCTTCCTGCTGGTATTTTGGCATTTTCTGTTGGCCTTTCTTTAGGCAGTTTAAAAAATCATTAGGCAGAGTTTTCATTGTTTACAGTCATCAATTATATTGACATATTACCTTTCATCTCCTTTATCAAAACCAGAAGCCAGATGAAACCACACTTTTCTAAAGAGTCTCCCATTCATCTTGGCAAATGGCAAGGTACACATTTTCCCTATGGGTAAATCCTTTTGAACTGATTTTAAGTTGTAAATGTTTCTGTAGAATGCACTCATCATAAACACATTTAATTGTTTAATTCTTGTTGTCTTTCAAATTTAATGTAAATATTATTTTGGGTGATTGCTTCAGTTTATGTATCTGTGTGACTGGATGTTTTAATGAGTGCAAGAACATTATTCTTTCAGCCCTTTAATTACTTTAGGTAACTGGAAAATCCTGCTTGCGTCCATGTACTGCTGATATTGTGCCTGTATTATCTGTTATGGTGGCATAAATCCTTGGCTATAATGGGCAGCTGTGGTTCAACTGTCATCACTGTGAACGTTGTGAAGTACTTGTCTGTGGAAGATCAGATCATTTGGAACTTCAGATTAAACTTACAGAAATATGCTCCACTAACATTTTTATTAAAGCAAGCACACTGGCAACTGATATATTCGACACAATGTATTCCTGAATATACCCTGTGACCTTCAAAAGAAAGGTTTCAGTCAGTATCACAGCACATTTAAATAGCCTTAACAAATACCATCATCAAACTTGGAAATATTTACATAGATATTTTTATACCATAAGCAAACTACAAATACATTTTCCTGAGGTAGACAGCAAAAGTTGGAGGCATCACATGGAAGAAAATGGTAATTGGAAACATATTTTCTAGGAGTGCAGTGAGCTGGCAGAATTTAAGGATTCCTTTCTGGATGCAGTCAGAGATGCATGTGTAGTCAGATTGGTGTGATGAGGGAGAGGAATTTTCTGAGCTATGATACAGAATCAGAATTGCGTAGACATGGTAAGCCTTGCTGTGTCTAATTATGGTGGCTGCCAAAAACAAGCAATTACTAGAAAATGGAAATCAAAATCTTAATCAGCTATACTAGAAGTAGTGAATGTAGTAACATAAGATAAAACAACTGGAATTGAGATATTTAGAAAAGGATAGGAGCAAACTACATAGAAAAGAAAATAGGAATTGTGGAAAATACATTCGGGAGGAATTATGTTTAAAAGAAGACAGGACTTAAATGAGCTATGTAATGTTTGACTGAAAATGATTTGGTAGATTATAAGTGATGTATAATGTTTGTAACTGGAAGTATGTCAGTATGCTTTGCGATGTAAAATGCTACTAGGATTGTGTTGGTGTGGATTGTTTTTATTTACCTATGTCGTGAGTGAGTTTAATAAAGATGTTTCTTGTTTAAAAAGAAAAAAAAAACATACAAACAATTTCAATCCTGCATAAACTAAAGCACAGCTGGTGACTCCCTGCTGGGTGTGGAAAATAAACCTATATTTTTGCCTGTGAATGATAAAGCTGCTTTCTGTTTTACCGGCTCCATTTTATTTTCTATTATTAAGAAATATGAGTGGCTTGCTGGTTTTTTTTTTCTGTGTAAGAGATAGACACTTAAATTATCTAGGCTGCACATTTCACATTTTTTTTCATTGGTTAAATTGTTTCTTGAGTAATACTGAAATACGCAGGGAATTTCTGGGTCTTTGTCTTTTTCTGAAAAGATTTTAAGCCTGCATAAACAAAAAGCATTGCTGGTGATTCCTGCTAGTTTTTTTCCACCTGCCCTCCCCTTTGTTGATCTGCTTTTTAAACCTGGTGAGTTTAAGCTGCCCACCCCTGCTGTAAATTGAACTTGGTAAACACCTCCTTTTCTACAGTGCTGTTGACATCTTGAATTATTTATTTGCCTTTTCTTGTGCTTATATTGAAAAAGTGTATTGTGCCTCTCATTGCCTGTTCTACTAATTTACTTGCGCTGAGTTCATTAGCTAGCTAGTTGCTGCATAAAGTAGTATATTTTTATACTCAACAAGCACTTGCTTTTACATCAAGAGGTCAGTGGATTTTCTATTTAGTGCACTGGGAGGTAGCTTGGTCTGTTTAGGTTGGGGAAACACTTGAGATTTCTGCATGTAGTTTTATGGGCTGAAGGGCTTATTAATCAGCTTATCTTGTTTTTGGTGCCTTTATAAATTCCATACAGCTGAGTGGCGCTTGCCTCATTTATACAAAGCAAAGCACTTTTATTGAATAATCACACTTTTATAAGTTGTTTAAAGTACATTGCTGTATCAGTATCTTTAAGTTTAGGTGTGGTAGAATTTTGTGTCTTTTACGTTTGTTTGTGGTAGCATTTCACTCAACAATCATTTATTGTGCATTTACATTAAGAGGACTGGGACTATTCATCTAGTGGCAATAGGTATTTACCTGTCTGAGCTAGGAAGCACAAAAGGGTTGTAAGTATTTTTTGTACTTCTCTTATATATATCACAACTGCACTTTAACATTTTAAAAAACTGTACTGTCTGCTGCTGCTTTAAGTAGTTAATTGCATTGTGTTACATTGTATCTGTTAGTTGTAGGACTGTTGTAGGTAGTTTGTGTGGTCTTGTTAAACTTAGGATCCAACCCAGCTATTCTACATTAAGAAGGTGTTTTTCTGCAATCTTGTGGCAGAAGTGCGCTGACCTAACCTGTCTGAGTTGGAGATTGCTGGCGGAAGGCTTATTGTGAGCTTTCCTGATTGGTAGTTAGCTTAAAACATATTTCTCTTTGCTCTTACTTAAACCTTACATTTACTTAAGTTTGGCATAGATACTCAGAGCTGCTTGTCATTTGGCGACTTTGCTACCGATTGCTGAGAATCTACTTTCACCTGGAGCAGTTCACTACAGAAAAGACAAAAATAAGTATTTTTGCACTTCTCTTATATACTATGACTGTATTTTAGCAGTTTCATAAGCTATTTGCTGTTATTTTTGCACTTTATAGCAAAAAAAAAAAACAGTATTGTCCTACTGCCTTAAGTAGTTAATTGCACTGTATTACATTGTATCTGTTAGTTGTAGGTTGTTTGTGTGGTCTTGTTACACTTGGGCTCCAAACCACCTATTCTACATTTGGAAACTGTTTTTCTGCACCGTTGTGGCAGAAGTGTGTTGATCTAACCTGTCTGAAGTGGGTATTGCTGGTGAAAGGATTATTGTGTGCCTTCTTGATTAGTAGTTGGCTTAAAACTTCTGTTTGGTCATATTCATAGCCGGCGTTAGGCACCCACTGAACCAGCAGCTGTGGGAGCCCCCAACTATCTCCCCACGAGCAAGGGCCACCATGATGCAGTGCTTGTTTCTCCACCTCCTTCATTCATTTCAACACTTCATGGACATCCACCCAGCTGTGTGACATGTCACAGCTCAGTGTGATAGCCAACCTTTTTTTTTTAAACTGGCCTGTAAGCTGCACTCAATCAGGTCCACTTCAGTGAAGCAAGATACCTGACTGGCTGCAGCAACAGAATAAGTGAAAATAATAGTTTCTTATCAGAATGTCTGTCTGATCAATTATTTCATGGAATGCAACTAACACTGCAGGTATAGACAAACATCAAACAACACTGACTTATATTAAGAACTGTAGGGTGCAAATAATATTACAGTGGACACATTTGATAGAAATGAACATGTGAATTTAGCAAAGAAAGGGTTACAAAATGGATATTATGTACAGTATCAGGGACAAAAGAAAAGGGAGTAATAATACTGATCGAGAGAGACTTCAAAAGTGATAGAAGAGAAAAGAAACACAATAATGGTAGATTTGTGGTAATAAGGATTTAATGGCAGGGAAGGAGGATTACAGTGGCATGGTTTTATATTTCACCTAAAGTTACTGTTATGGTAATTAAGAGAATTATAGGATAAATCCTTAGCTTTTAGCAGGGATTACTACTTATGGATGGGGAATAGAATCTGTTTTGCAATATTGAGGATGATTTGGAAACCTAGAAGGGAAAACACAACAAAAGAGGGCAGATTTCTTAAGAAATATATGAGAATATTTGGCATGGAAGATGGGAATTTCCTAGCAGGAACTCGTACAGCATTTACACATTAATGTATTTCTTTTCAAAATAAATAGGAAAGCACTATGAGATAAGACCGACCAAATTAGGGACAATAAATAAAGATGATGAGACCCTTTACTAAGGTAAGCAATTTTTTTCTAGTACAGCAGGTTATTAAAAGGTCTACAGTGAGCAATTAAGCTGGAAGTCTGATTTAGTTTAGCAGTACCAGTTGACCTCCAACCAGATGTATTACAAGGAGGCCTATGAGAAGAGTCATAGAGTGTCTGCTTTATTATAAGTTTTTTTTTGTTAGACCTGTTGGAGGGGAGGTAAAGGATGAGTGACTGAGGGCCTGCTCCATTTAGTAAAAGGGGGGGGGGGGCAAAGGTGGTACCGGAACTTATGACTAGCACTATCACACAATATCTAGCAGTAGCCAAGATACTTGCAGGTAACAGCACTACAGGTAGATAAGGGTTTGTGGCAAGACATAAGTGTAAATATAAAATCTCACAAATGTACCACTTATGTCCTTTGTACAAGTCAACTTCATGTGCAGTCAAATGAATCATCACTAGCCCATAGATGACCCATGTTATACAAGTACATTTCACAGAGGATTCTGCTTCTATGGAACAGACACCCCATCCACATAAAATAAAGTTCATCCCTATCCATTGCCAAACACAACTTAGATCTATAGATGGGAAACAGAAAATTTACCCCCCCCCCCCCAGGACTGACTTGTACTACTAATGGACAGATCCATTTCCTAAATGCTTTATTCCATGCATAGGTCCATATCTATGATATGATCCCAGTTATTCTCATGAGCGGTAATATATAACTATCAACGATGGGATAGGTAAGGCCACTCTATAACTATATGGGACAGATTATTTTGAGCACAAAAAGGGGGAATTGGCTAGGCTTAAAATGGCCCACAAAACAAGCTACATTACTACTTATCTATGAACCAGACACTAATCTAGTTAAAAATACCAATTAAAATAATGATACAAAAATATGAGTCTGGGGCATGAGACCCATTTTCCTGTAGGGAGGTGAAGCTTCACTGTAAGTTGTTGGACTATAGGAATCACATCTCCTGTGCAGTACTATGTCATTCTGCATAGTGCAGTGTCCTTGTATTGTGGCCCTAGTGAGAGACATGACTTACAAAAATACTGAAAAACAGTATACCAAAGACTGGTCCCTTGCTACACTCTTCTTACTACAGGTTCATATTGTGAAAATAGTTGGCCTTTCAGAAAGTTTGAGATCTGTTGGTGAAATGTATAGAGTAACTCGAGAAATTGCTTGACATAACATTCACTTTAAATAACATTTTTGATAGTAATTAAGGGTCTGCAATGTCAAAGGCCTTGAACTGTTCTGGGCAAATAATATTAGTTATATGCCTTAAATGCGTGTATAACTAAAAGTTACTCCTGCTGCTGCTTGTGGACTGCTAAACAGCAGTCATCTGTCTAGTGTGGCAGCACTAGTGTTGCACACTGTATTGATATTTTCTGAAATAAGTAGAAATTAGTATTGCTATGGCTTGTGTGTGTGTGTGTGTGTGTGTGTGTGTGTGTGTGTGTGTGTGTGTGTGTGTGTGTGTGTGTGTGTGTGTAAAAATATTGCTGATTTTCATCTGTTCACACACCCAGTGATTTTTATATTTTTATTTTTATTTTTTTTATTTTACATTTGTTGACCGGGCTAGTATAACTGGATATATGTCCATTTTCAGTAGAGGCCCGGGGAGAAAAGCTCCACATTAGTTAAATAGCAAATAATGTACATAAACTCCACATTAGGTATATAGTAAATCATGTACATAAGAATGTAAGACATCAGAGGATAGTGTCAGAAGTGGTTATACAAAAAGGTTATTAAGCAAAAAAACACATTTGTAGATCAGCCTATGTTTAAATTACATGATAAAAGATTAAACATAGTAGGCAAAGAACAAAGAGCTAACTATTTACAAAGATCAATACTGGACTATATTCAAACAGTTTAAGCATAGAAGTTTAACAAAGAAACTTAATAAAATTAGAAAAAAAGTTAATAGAGATAAGTGAGATTCAGCTGGGATTAGTACATAGGCATAGCCATTGTGAGTTAAGGAAGTACTGGCAGTAATGCCAGAACATATACATTATTCTTCTGGGTATCAGTAAAAATGCAACTACGAGTAATTATATTTCAAAAGCAAGGCATAAAATACATCACGGAACATTCAGACACAGACATCATCAAGGAGTCTGGTGGCCCTCACTCCTCAGACTGTATAAATGGATACAGGAGAGAGAAAACATGCATTCATTTTCTGATTATGCTCTTTAACCTGAACAGGGCTGTGATATGATCATGTACTGATAAAGATGATAATGACACCTGCTATTAAACACGCCCATTCTAAAACCACCCCTGTCCAGGTGTGTGTGTACAGAAAGTTGCTATAGGTGATGGGGGGTTGGGGATTGTATTGTGATTACGTCTTTAGTTTTCATCACAGTCAAACCTTAGACATGCTCACAGGTGGTCATTATAGTTTACGTTTGTGCTGGGGATAGTGTGATCATCATTGTTTCTTTTACTTTTCTCACAGACCTAAAGGGTATAAAAAGAAGGTTGCTATAGCTTGTGTAAGAGCAGTGTATGGTCTAGGAGCAATAAAGTAAAGTAGAGTACACTATTGTAATCATAATTTTTTTTCAGTTTCTTCACAATCACACATCAGGCATGTATACAAGTGGCTGCCTTAGGGGTGAGGAGGAATGCTATGTAGATGTATGTCAGCAGTCACTTGAAATGCATGACTGCATTGAACCTCTGCTTTCATCCCATTCGAACAGCAGTGGGATGCATATGCAGAGACAGTCTTTTTTGGAGGGTTAAGGAGGCAATCAGTATTCCCAGATAGGACCTGTGTATCCTTATAACAATAGGTTTGTTACTATATTGTAAGCTCCTATTTTGTCAGCTTTGAGCATTAAGTCTTGGGCACAACTTCTGACTTTCTTGAAAGAAAAAAAAAAGGCAGAAATTCTTTTCTTGCTTGTGTTTTTGTTTAGGCCACCACTGGATTAAAAGGTTGGGAAAAATGCCCTAAAATATATCATAGAGCTACTACAACCCCTTTGATTTCTGGGGGCACTGATTTAATTGAATTGGCTATTACTGTGCTGTCTTGGTCAGGAAATGTATGTTTAAAGGATGCAAGTAAAATGAATGCTGAACAGTAACAGAGAATTTCTTTCCTTAATCATAGTTTCTGTTCAAACCATCATTGGATGAAAAGGTTGTGTATAAAGAAAAAAACTTCCTACAAGCCCTCCTCACCCTTGAGGAAGTAGACATCTGTGTAGTGACTGAGACGTGGTTTAAAATGGCAGAGACCACTCCAGCTGTGCAAGACTATCATGCCTTTCACATGATTAGACAAGCTACTCTGCAGGAGTGGAAAAAGGTGGAGGTGTCAATATCTTCATCAAAAGAGACTCACATCAAGTCTGGCTAAGCAGTATAATGCACTAGAGCTTCTTCATATTCAAATAACCATGAAAAAGGTTCCATAACAAATATTAGCTAGCTAAAGAATCCCCTCAATACCATTTTCTTAGCTGATCTAAACTATCCAAGTGTAGTCTGGAAAACTTATATTACCACTAGCGCACAAGCACAGAGATTCATGAACTTTGTCAATACAAAGGTGCTGGAACAATCAGTCAGCGTACCCACTAGGGAGAACATCGTGGAGCCTGTCCTTACTAATATGGGAACATCTTGCACCATTCCTTTTTCATAGGTTCATAGCAGGTTACTAGGCTAACAACCCTAGAGCCACTACAAGCCTAGCCATATTTATCCTGAGTTGCCCCAGTTGTCAGTGGTTAAAGTTAGTGAAGTTTGCAAAGGTACGAGTCTATGGTAATTAATACCAACTTCCTCTATCCAGAAGGGACATGGGTGCCACCCCAGGAGTGAATTTGCGGTCACTCTTCCAATGATTTAGGTTGCATTTGAAGAGGGTCAGGAAGGGGATCTGTTTCACGTGAACTGGAAACTTATTTCAGAGAAGTGGCAGTCTCTGGGAGATGTATCTTTCTCTCCAGCATGACCCATTCATGTCAAAAGCTAGATTAAGATCCCTAAAGCAAGTGACCCTCCTGCAGTTTGATTTCCAAATGTATAGCATTTTCATCAGGGCCAGGTCAGAGGCTGCCTTGAAAGCAAGACAAAGGTCACCCCTTAGCAACCTGTGGGAGACAGAATACAATGACAGGGCTTTCAGTTTTTCTGCATAAGACTTGTTTCGTGTACCCTGTAATTTCTTCGCGAGATACCTCTGTAATCTCTCCAGTTGTTGCAGGTGTCTGGTGAGGTACATGCAAAAGGGAGCATTGTACTCGATTACTGGTCTGATGAGGGCTGAGCATAACGGAATTTTAACATCCTTATATCTAGATGCTATGCCTCTACTTATAAGATGTGCCACATAGAAGGATTTACTTACTACTGTGGATATGTGGTAATCAAAGTTCAGATTGCTATCAACCTGAGTACCCAGATCATGTACCACTGGGTCTGCACTTAGGGGGGTGCTGTCTATAATGAAATTAGCAGGGATGTAAGCTCTCCCAAAGGGAATAATAATGTATTTTATGCATTTAGCTTTAATTTGTGGCTTTGGCAATAATCATTTGTCTACATTAACCCTGTCTGCAGTATATTAACATCAGGGGGGGAACTCAATGATTGCTCCCAATTTGCAATCATCAGTGAACTTGGCAAGCCACAGGCCATCCAAGTTTGTCTGGACTTCTGAGAAATAAATTCCAAACAGTAAAGGGCCCAGCACAGAACCCTGTGGTATGCCACTGGTGACTGGTATTTTGCTAGAGGTGAATTCACCCACTTTGACGATATGTGCCCCGTCTGTGAGCCAGTTGGCTATACATCTCATAATGTAGAGGTTAATTCCCAATTGGGAGAGTTTCTCTATAATACCTGAGTGGATGATTGTGTCAGACACCTTAGCTAGGTCAAGATAGGCAGTATGCACAGTCTTTCCCTCATCCAGGGCCTTGGTGACTTTCTCAAAGAAGTCAACCATGTGTAACAGGCATGATCTACCCTTAACAAATCTGAGCTGGGTTGGGTCCAGAGTTTGGAGATTACCTATGTCCTTGTTAATAATGTCCATAATGATTCTTTCCATAGCCTTGCAGATGAGGCTAGTCAAGCTTATGGGTATGTAATCCCCAGGTTCGGTTGATGGTCCCTTTTGTGCACAGGGATTAATATTGCTGTCCTCCATTCCACCAGAACATAAACGGTTCACAGGCTGTGGTTAAACAGGGATCCAAGTGGGTCTGCTACATCATGTTTTAAGTTGTTTAAACGGCAACCTGGGATGTTGGTCCCACTGATGCTGTATTTTTGGCATTGAACAGCTCTGAGATGAGCTGAGGAATGGTGGCAGGTATACTTTGGGGGATGACTAGAGGGGACGGGGAGAGAGGTTTGCTCCAATTCTGTTAGGTAGCTTGCTGGCAGTTACCTCTGGTTGGATATGGGTGGTGTCATCCACAACCAGTTCAGTGCATAGCTTGGTTTTCCTTTTTAGATTTTGGGTGTAGTTAGAGAATGCATTAGGATTGTCCTTAGCTAGGGAGGCAATTTTGCTTCATAATTAGCTTCGGAGAACTTGACAAAATCTATAATTTGCTTGTTTAAGGTGGAGAGGAATTTCTTCATCTGTTGAGCCAGTTCCCTCTTATTCTTGGACATTAGTTTCTTTCTCTTGTTGTATAGTCTGTTTATACTAGGGGTCCACTAGGGTGGCTTGGTTTTTCAACAAGACCTGCTTTTTATCTGGTCAAGTAGAGCCGATTCTATACAACCACTTAAGTGATTATTCAGGGCATTGTTGTATACCTCTGCATAGGAGCCCATGCTATCTGCATTCAAGGGGGCTTTGAAACTTCTTATACCATCACTCAGTAGGAGGTAATTTGTCTCTGAAAATGTCTGAAGTGTTTTTGAGCTTGATGAGGTATCTGGTCTTGTAATTACATCAAATGAGACTGAT
This sequence comes from Protopterus annectens, assembly GCF_019279795.1. Lineage (NCBI taxonomy): Eukaryota > Metazoa > Chordata > Ceratodontiformes > Protopteridae > Protopterus > Protopterus annectens. The sequence continues at coordinate 1,831,167,729 of NC_056728.1, read as the reverse complement.
TTATGGTCTGATCTTACCAGGGAGGACATCACATGGGGGGATGCAATGCACTCCCATGTTAGTGGGTACTATGTCCAGAACATTTGAGCATCTTGTGGGTGTGCTGACTAGCTGTTCCAGAGCATTGGCACTGACAAAGTCCAAAAGCCTCAGAGCCAGCATGTTTGTGGTTGTGTACGTTTCCCCACTTAGTGGTAGGATAATTAAAATCAACCATGAGCAAGGTGCTGGGCTGTATGGTAAGTACTCCAGTAAGTCCAGGTGTACTGTATACTTTTCCTGTTTCATGTTGAAGGACCTATAAGCTAGCTATGATGTGGTAGGGGGCTTTGCCTATAGTTAATTGTACATGGAGCGCCTCAGAGTCATATTGTTTGACCAATATCGATGTGGACTTATCCTTAATTAAGATGGATATTCACCTACTTTGGTTCTTTCATGCACAGTTTGTGGACTGAATGTATGGTGTGTGTGTGTGTGTGTGTGTGTGTGTGTGTGTGTGTGTGTATGTGTGTGTGTGTGTGTGTGTTCCATTCATGGAAATATTACAGCAACAATGTCAAACTAATATCAATTTCTGAAAAGCCGTACTGATATGACAAAGCACAGTGAGGAAGTACAGGCAAAAGTACAGTAAAAGCTGCATAATTTTAAAAATGACCATGCATAGACATTAACTGCATCTTTTTACATAGGAAGCACATGTTTGTCACAGTTTGTCACAGTTATTAAAGAACACTACATAAGATTACATGAAGTATGAGAGAGTGTAATTTTCTTAAATTACAACTTAAAAAATGCAACTGCTGTAGTGCAAGTCCTTGAAATATATATATTTTTTATAGTCTATCATTTGTTAGCTATTTAACCACAGTGTAAGGAAAAAACTGGGAGTTTGGTTTGCAAAGAAGTGATTTTTCACAGTGCTATAGAGCTTGAATCTAAATTTGACAGGAGGAGGAGTTCAACAAAAAAGTGTCCGGAAAGGCTGTGAGAAGCAAGCAGTACATTAGTCTGGTCACCTGCTTTGAGCTGTCAATCACATGCAGACAATGGGTCAAATTACCCTTAGCGCTTTGACAGCTAGGGAAGGTAGGTGTGAAGGGGGAGGAGACTTACCTTGAAGAACTAGATTTCTTTTGTCAAGCCTGAATTCAAGTTAGCATTTCTAAGAAGAAACAGCAATAAAATGCACTTTTCAGTTCTGTTCTGTGGCATTTGCACTGCTTGAGTTTGAAGCAGTAATTGAAAAAGGATAAAATGTTAACCAAAACTAGGTGTTTACAACACAGTAGTGAATGCCTGTAAATGAGTGCAGTGACAGGAGCTCTAGGGAAATAGTGGCAGATGTGATGTAATTTATTTGAGACTAACAATGTATACTGGGATACATAGAGGCAGACTAAACTTTTGGAATTCCTTCAATATGCCAGACCCCATGTGGTCATACTCAGAAATTATGTATATCTAAAAACCTGTAAATAGTCCCAGAGTGGTGTTAAAATGTATAAAACACTAAACCACAATGAAATAAAGATTTTCTTTTGAGTCTGAGAGTGCGGTTGTCCTTTAAGAGCACTTTTGGAAAATATAAAGCCAAATACAAACTTAAGTTTGCCACAAATACCAAAGGAAACTCAAAATCTTTTTTCAGGTATGTAAGAAATTTAAGAAATAGAGTTCAGCAATGCACTGAGCTCATCTGCAATAATATCACACACTGATATCCCAAGGATACAGCCAGTATATTAGTGTTAATATTTCCCCACTTACACACATTGTTGCCTCCATTATCCCTGAAAATTTAGTTTCCCCTGAAATATCCTTGGGACAAGTCTTAGAATCCCTGCCAAAGTCTAAAAATAATACTTTCACGGGACCAGACAGCATACCAGGTTGCATTCTCATAGGTTTTAAATATGCACTATTTAAGAATCAACTTAAAATGTTTTAATCTCAGCCTATCTACAGGGTTTGTACCTAATGCCTGGAAAACAGCCACTGTGATTCCCCTTCTCATGGGTGGCCAGTTTACAGACTAAGTTAATTAATAGGCCCATCAGCCATACAGGCCGTATATCCTAAGTTGTAGAATATATCATAGTAGTAGTAATTATTTATGCAGGCGTAGGCCAATTAACTAAACTAAACTCCTCTCACTTTGGTTTTGTGATAGGCAGGTCCTGCCACCTGAGCCAGGTAAGACCACCCTACTTTGCTGGATTGCAAATTGGCTAGTCAGCAGATTCCGGGTTGCGAAAAATTGCTGGTACACTCTGTGAATATAAAATGGTAAGAAGTGTCGTGCCGCGTGACTGTGTGCTGGGCCCTCTACTGTTTGACATTTATTTTGCAGATATTTAAGCCAGTGTCCCAGAAGTGTGATTGACCAAGTTTGCCGTTTGCAAGCTGGTATTATTATCTGCTCATTCACTGATACTAAACAGCTCCAGCAAGGGTTGGAATATGCACATAACTGGTGTGCTGGAAAGAGTCTAAAGTAATGTGCAAAAAAGTAGCATCTGTCAAAAATGTTCCACTCACTTTATATGTTATAAATAGTACTCTTGTCAGACAGAGATGATCATAAGAGACCTCAGTACTTACACAGATCACCATCTGTCTTTTATTTATCATGTTGTCACCATAATCAGCTAATCTCTTTATCTGGCCTGGTAATTAGAAAGTGAATATCTTCAAGAGCCAAAGAAGTCATCCTACTGCTGTATTCTTATCAGACTCATCATCTAATACAATGACTCTTTGGTATAAATGAAGTCAAGCATATCACTCAGTTGGAAAGGCCCCATAGACTTCTAACCAAAAAAAAAAAAAAAAGAAATTAAAGGTCTTGAATCCATTGGCTGTCTCAAAAGATTAGTATGAATGTCCTACTGTCCTTATTCTCAGTGCTGAACAGCCACTCCGAGGTGATCTGTGTCTTGCTTTCTGAACCATGATAGATCAAATCCCATTTGACTTCCTATTTCATCACAAAACTGCCTCTACAAACACCTGAACTAGACACTTAAATCCACATTACAATATAAACAAGACTGACTTGAGGAATAGGTTTCTTATAGATTCATAGGTTCATAGATTAGTACTAAGCTAACTGCCCTTGCGAGCCATTTTAAGCCTAGCCAATAATCCCTTGTGAGACTCGAACCCTGCACCTTGTGTTTGCAAGGCAAACACCTTAACCATTAGGCCACCCTCCCAACCCCTAATGCAGCATATTTTACCTTTGGAATAAGTTGCCACTACAGGTGAAAGTACTTCTTTGGCTGCCTTAAAGGCTAGTCTTGAAGAGAGGATGGGTAGACATAAATTTTCACCAGGCTTATTATGTAAGACCCTGCTCGATATGAGAGGTAAGCAGTATTAAGTGATTCACAGGAGTGACAAGAACTTTTATATTTATCTGCTTAAAGGTATACATAACTAGGCATCTTATGGTGACTGTGATTGCTTGCCTAGAATTATTCCTATATTCCTCTGAGTAGCATCTAGAAGTATGAAATGAGGCAGCACTATTTCTGTGTAATGTGCTTGGTAAAGATCCCATCACTAGTTCTTCTGTCTCCTTTACAATATTCAGTACTTCAGTTACAGTTGGTTTAGCTTTTGAGTTCCATTTCTTGTATTTGCTTTTTTGGTAGCCAGTAACATTAAAATTATTAGTAAGACATCACTACGCATGGACAATTCAAATCCTGTGTCCCAGCTCAAAGCAATCATTTCCTTAGTTAAAGCCATTTTCTGTCCCAACATTTTTGAAAGACTACTTGATATGAAAATTTTAAAATCTGCCAACTCTTTACACTTTCAAAAAACATATTCCCATTTCCCTCTCTTTTCAATCACACCTCCAGCATTTGCTGTCTATTTGAGGAAAAATCCTCTGAAGTCTCCATGGGGGTATAAAAATACCTATGCAGACACCTCCAAGAAGAAATCTTAAACCTTCTGGATTTTGACACATACCTGAGAGCCATAAAATGTCCTCCCATTGTTCCTTTGTAAATCGTCCTTCCAGCCTCTTGTCCCAATCTTTTCTAACCTCCTCCGATTGATTCTTATAGCTATCATACAAAGTTTTATATATCGTACTAATTACCTCCTTTTTTAACAGTAGCTTCTATTCTAGACTTGACACAAAATTCTTACTGAGTTGGTCTTTCACTTAACACTCCCCATATCCCTTTCATTTTGCCCATACTCTGATATCAATCCCCGGTAGGGAAGGCAGTACAAACCTCTGCTTGGTTTCATCCCACTCTAACATCTATCTGGTTACTTGCTCCCAATACCTTGGTTCCTATGCCAGTTTTCTACAGTAAATTCTGGAACATCTCTTGCCTGTTTTCTGTATCCCTAATGTCAGTCATCCTTGTTGGGAAAATGTCCATTCTCCATTCCCATGTTGGTTTAGTTATTAGAATACTTTAATTAACTTTATAAATATAATATTCTGAATGATTATTGTGATTGTCCTTAAGGATTTGCTTCCAAAATCCTACTATTTCCTTATTTCTCGAACACCCACCCCCCCATTTTATCATCACCCCTTTCTACTTTGATTTTTAACATTCCACTTGTGGTATGTATATGAGCCTCAACTATGTAGCACTAAAATATCCATTCAAATCAAATAATCCTAAACCATCTTGTTCTTTAGGAAGGGTCAACTTATCCAACTTAACTCCTGCCCTCTTCCCTTCCCAAATGACTTTCAACTCTTTATTAGTTATTATCCACACAGTTATTATCCACACATTCTCCTTCAGTTGCTACAAATATGCCTTACATGTATATAAAACTAAAGGGACTAAAAACGTTTTCACAGTTTGTAGCTTAATATCCATATCCAGAATCAAGAGTTTCCAGTTTTTGTATTATCTTTTGTGTAGATACTAACCACACATCCTTAGCTGCCATAACAGAATCATTTTTAATCCAAACACCTTATCATTATTTCCATAAATATGAGTATTGTTGAACCAATTCATGTGTAAGTACATAGTTTACTACTTCAGCTTTTGTTTTATTTTCATTGATTTTGTTTCCCCAAAAGACATGGGACTGTCTCAAAATATTCTACAACACCAAAATGTCCCTTTCTGGATTTATCAGTTATCATCTGCAAATAAAGCTATTTTTTTCTTATTTATCATACCAGTTGTATCCTTTTTAAACACCTTTATTAAATTATCACTTAAAACATAGGCACACACACATTAATGGAAGAGAAAGCAAACCATAGGCCTGACTCCAAAAGATTTGCTCTCAGTGTGAGTGACTTACTCCGGTGTAAGTCTGCCCCGATTCCAAAAGAAGTGGTCTCAGTTAAAGTGACTTACTTTGGTAGAATGCCTATAGTATACTACTAAACATTCTCACTTAGACCTTTAATTGACTCTCCCCTACTCCTTTCCATCTACTAAGGATCTGGTATAATGGATAGGTGCTTCCCTGTAATGTCTGTTTCCGGCTTGGTGATTATGAGCATCCTCAGGTAGTGTAGTAACTGCCTCATGTTCACTGACAACCATTTAATTTTAGAACATACAAACACAATGTGTGAGAGATGTAGAGAGACAATGTCATTGGAGGCAAAGCTATCACATACACAAATGAAAAATGCAATACAGCATCTCAGTGTTGCACCTAAAACTCTCACTACCTATGCAAGGGAATAAACACAGATCCACATATGCTGAAGTACTCATAAGTAATCTACCCAAACCTCACACAACACAACTCTAAAAATCATAGTAGCCCTCCTTTGAATCCTATAAGGCGACACACCATACAGCAACACATTCTACTTATTGGGGATTCCATTGTAAGATATACTGATGCCCCCCCCCTTTCCAGGCTAAACAAGGAGAAGGTCACAGTGAGCTGTTTGTCTGGAGCCAGGATCCACCAGATCACGCATGCACTTAGGTTCTTTAAATCACAAGTACCAGTATGACACGGTCATAGTCCATGTGAGCATAAATGATTTAAGATGTACCTCACTGGACTATATGAAGAGAGACATGATGGAGCTCTGATTATGAGTCCCAGGCAGGGTATGAATCTAGCCTTGAGTAGCATCCTATTGTAACCAGTGATAATGCCACAGTACCACAAAAAGATAAAACTATACCAAGCACTGGTGCTATCTACACCCTTATATGGTACTGAGCTATGGCCAATCACACCATCAGCCATGAGAAAACTTGAGGCTGGTCATCATAAATGGTTAAGATGCATTTTGGGAATATCATGGAAGGACAAAGTATAAAATGAGAGCGTCAGAGAAAGAACACAACAACAGAAACTTGAAAATATCATTATGGAAAGAAGACTACATAGGTTTGGTCATGTTAACTGCAGGGACATTAGCAGGATTCATATACAATCCCTCAACTGAGAATTAGCTAGACTAGATACAAGAGCAGACCAGGCAGACCTCGACAAAACTGGAAAGGGGTTGTAACAAGAGACCTCTGTTGCCTGAATGTTACTTGGGAGGAAGCTAAAGAAGTGGCAGCTGATAGGACACAGTGGAGTCAACTTGCGGCCCAATGCATCATCGATGCTAGGTGAGCTGAAGACTGAAGACCAAGAAAAAACGACTGACTTCATCAATTGGCTTATTTTCTGGTTTGCAACAAGGGGATCCAATATCTCTCAGCCTAGGGAGACACGATCAACAAACTACAATGATTTGCCAGAGATAGTTTACACTTGTCACCATTTGACTTCCAGATACTGGCAAAATCTTTATCTATCCCCAAAGTGCCTTGTTTAGGCTGTGCCAAGTTGTTAAACTCTCCAACATAACAAAAATCACTCATTACTACCTAAAGGTACTGCTGCTCAGTGCTAGGAGTTTAAATGAAAAACTGCTCTCCCTGGAAGCACTCCTCACCCTGGAGAATGCAGACATGTGTGCAGTCATGGAAACATGGTTCTGAACCATGGAAAGCACCCCAGCTATCAAAGGCTACAATGCCTTTTATACATGTTTTCCCCCCTCAGCTCAGGATAAAACAAAGGGAGCAGGTGTCTCAGTGTTCATAAGGGACAAGTACACTGCTAGACTGGTCCAACGACATGACTCGCTTGAGCTTCTCCATGCCCAACTAACCATAGGTGTGACCCCCTATCAAATCCTTGCCAGCTATAGATCCCCTAATATGAGTCTGGAAAACCACAGCTCCTATCTAAACATAGTGGAATATCTTTTCAGCCTAATACCATAGTAGAGTTGGGTCATGGAGCCTTCTCAGCTACAGGATTACCTTTGGGAGCTGTGCCCAAGAGGAATATCAAGGCGGATTTAAATAAAACCACCATGGGAAACTATGGTGTTATGGATAATTTTTTTGTAGCCGTTTAAAAGGTCCAGCCAGTTTGTTGAAGATAGATGAGCCCCTGATGTGGACCAGTCAAGTGTGAGAAGGGATTTTACAATCGAGTTTAATTCCTTAGAAAAGGATACGATTAAAATCAGGAAACTACAATGGGATGTTATGTTTTTTGAAGCTTGTCTTGCTGCAAAGAGGGTACCCAGAGGTTTAAGGGTGCCCCTTACACCAGCGGGGGACAAGCTTTCTGCAGAATTATTGAAGGCATGGAGAAAGGTGAATGAGAATACTGGGTTGCAGTACGTCTGTTTATTATTGGAAGAGCATAAACAGAATTTAAGGGTGTTGAATGATTCCATTGTTAAAGCATATAATGTGCTGAAGGAATTGACTTTGGTGGTTAACTTTGAAGCTAGAATAGATAGGGTTTTTGTAAAGGTGTCAGGGGAGGATGATTTTCAATGAAAATAGAAACTGAAAAACTTTCAAAGGGATAAAAAAGACTATGAGGAAAGGGCAGGACTACTCACAATGGATGATTCTATGGCTGCAACTGCATCGAACAGTGTTATTAATGAAAACAATGATACGTGTGAATGGAAGGGCAGCCAAGAGGATGAGGAGCAGCTCCAGAAATGCTGCTATGATGTCGGCAGCCAAGCCACTTCAGCGAACAATAATTTTGAACCAGGAAATGGTTCTAAAAGAAACTCTAGAAATATTCAGCAGGGGTTTTCAAAGAGTCAAAGTACATCAAGATGGAAAGTGGCAAAGCAGGGTTCGTGGAAGCAGTGGAATAAGTTTTGGGGGAAGATCTTTCATTTTCAGAGAAACCAGCATTGGCAAAAGAATTGTTTGCAGGGCAGGTTTTAAATGTAACAATGCTTGCTGGCTCAACACAAGGTACTTTGAATAATTATTTTAAAATAATTTGTCGAGTATGATGTTCTCAGGAACAACTAAGGGTGGTAAGTAAAGGGCTTACTTTTGTTCAGTCTGCACAAGCGGACTATGTATCATTACTAAATGTATCATCCATTAATTCATTAAGGGATTTTGTTCGTAAATTAAATTTGAAATATTATTTTTCTGAGGATGATTGTGACAAGGGGAATTTTTTATTTTTTTTAAAAACCTAGCCTGTTTAACCCTCCTCTTAAACCAGAACTAGAAGCTTTTTTATTAACTTGTAAGAATGAGATTAGAGTGTTATTGAATAATAAAAGTAAAAATGTTTATCATAACATGACTAAGTGAAAGAAATGCTTTTTATGAACTTAGGAATAAAAATGACATCTACATTACCAAGGCAGACAAAGGTAATGCTGTAGTGGTCATGGATTATAGTTTTTACTGTAATAGTATATACGAGATGTTAAATGATTGTAAATTTTATGCTAAGACAAATAAGCCTGAAGTTATGAGCTCATATAGTATGACTGATGCTTTAACAGAGGAATGGTGACAGATAATTTAATTACTTGTGATATAGCAGAATATTTTAGGGTTTGGCTACCCAAGATGAGTAGATTTTTTGGACTTCCAAAAGTATATAAGAATATTAATGCATCTAGTTTCAGGCCTATAATGTCTTGTATATATAGTAAAACTGAATCCATGGCTATTTATGCAGATAAAGTTTTACAAATCTTGATTAAGAAGAGTGCCCCCAGGATTCATGAAGCTTGCGCCAGGTGCAGGCATAGCATAGGTGGTATAACGCCAAACATGGCCGCCGAGCGATTCAGGTACGATCCAATTCCACGTGCACTACTGGCGTATGCCAGATCTGCACAGCCCTCGGCTTAGGTATGCTAATCAACCCATGCACAGTGCCGCACCATGCAAATGAAGGTACATAGTGATTCATGAAGTGGTGCAGGCGTAGCGTAAGCCCACAGAAATGTAAACCAAAAAACACGGTTTACATTTTTCCAAACAGAACATCGGAGCTACGAAAGCGGACCAGACTCATGTATTACAAAGTTAACATATGCCAATGGCTAAATATACAGCCAATGGCATAAGAAAAGATGCACAACACCTAAAAAACAACATTTAATGTCATGTCCACAGTAACGCAAAGTACAACCGCAGGGCATGTGTGCGCAAACGGAAACACATAGAAAATATATACAAATGTCATAAAATTGCAATGTAATTCAAATCATGATTTCACCATAATACTCAATGGTATGCATGGTACACCACAACCAAGCTGCAAGGGTTGCTAAGGGTCTGTGACAGTGTTCAGTACGGTAACTAGGAATTAGTAGTCAATGCCATGCAAATGAGGCAAGTAATAGCAGATTGCAAACGTCCCGCCGGACTAAGGATGTACCATACGGCACAGCGCTATAACACTGAGGAGTGGCTTAGAGGTATACAGGATATCAGCAGTGGAGTGTGCCACCGTAGCTGTAAGCACATTGGAGCAATGCAAATCCAGCCTGGCCATTGCTAAGCAAAGCTGCAGGACAGGGGTGGGGAGGTAGGTATAGCATCATTTAGCTGAGAGCACATATGGTGCCCGAAAGTGCATGTGTATGGGGTGGAAAGCGTGCCCGAAATCCGGTAAGTGGACGCACGCGCCATGCACCATAGCTCAAACCAGGAAGGTCAGGGGAAGAAAATAAGGAAATACCGCAGTAGGGTAATTGCAGTACAACTGAGCAATTAACACCTATTAACTCACAGCGGGCAATCGACGGCAGCTGACAAGTCTGCTCGCAGAAACCTGCAAAACAGGATAGGGGAGGTGTCGGATTGCAAATAAAAGAGAACAGTCATAGCAGAGCAAAGCAAACCTGCAGTAGACTGGCCATAGAACACATTACGCAAGATAAGCCAGGTGTAGGAAAGGACAAATGAAAGCAGGCTGCTGGATGCATGCCAGAAAATGGGAGGTGAAACGTGAAGAAATGTAAAGGGAAGGGCAAGAGGTAATCCACGGCAGCCAAATGTAATTCAACACCAAAGGCACCACAATAGTAGTTCCTGTCGTAAAACACATAAGATACCCTGTAGCTATGATCGTACATACACACCCTATGACATCATTGGTGCTCACAGCACACTAGTATAAAGCGTGAAAGCACCCCACACACACCTGTGTATTCCCAAACACTGTACCATAGGTGTAAACATACGGGGAACTTTTACAATATTACATGTTGGGAGCTGCCATAGCTGTGATTCATCACCATGTGTTAGAGACTGACGGTGTTGTGGAGGATGATGCTGAAAACCACCACAGGCCCCGGAGGAGGAGAAGAGTGTTCAGACCAAGGGTAACCTACCAGGGGCTACATGATCTGGAGATAGCAGAGCGTTACAGGGTGGACAGGGACATCTTACAGCAAATAGTTGAGTTGTGTCGGCCACGCCTGAGATCCGGAAACAACAGAGGGGAACCCATCCCAGCGGACACGAAGGTATGTGTAAGCTTGCAAATACTAGCCACAGGTACCTTTCAAAGGCCAACTGGAGATATAATGAGGATCTCACAGGCATCAGCATCCAGGGTACTACACCAGTTCCTGGATGCCATATTACCACATGCCAATGAGCATATATACTTCCCCCAAACTCAGGAGGAGTTGGCCAGCAATATGCATCTCTTCCACCATGTGGCACACTACCTGGAGGTACTGGGTGCGATAGACTGCATGCACATACATATCAAGTCACCATCCGGTGAGCATGGTAGGCGCTACATAAACCGCAAGGGATACCACTCCAACTGCCAGGTCGTGTGCAATGCCCAGGGCATTATCATGGATGTGTGTGCTGGCAGCCCTGGAAGCTACCATGACTCCCACATCTGGCATGCCTCACAGCTGTATCAGGCATTTGTCAGGGGGGACATCCCACATGGCCACCTTGTGGGGGATGCTGGCTATGCACTGGAGCTGTGGATGATGACTCCCATCATAAATGCACACACACCCATGCAAGAACGCCATAATGAGGCACACGCACAAACCAGAATCATCATAGAACGTGTGTTCGGGATGCTGAAATCATTGTTCCGTTGCTTGGACATATCTGGTGGAGCCTTGCAGTACTCTCCAGGCACGTGTGCCCACATCCTCATAGTATGTGCCATGCTACATAACATGATCCTGTGGGAACAGCTGCAGCAGGAACAAAATGGTGAAGGCCCTCACAGCCCACCGCAATTGCCAAGGCCATCACAGGCACAGAGGGATTCAGTCCAGGAACACCCTGTGCCAGCCCCAGTAGGCAGATGGAGGCGTGCTCAATATGCCTATGCCTTGGCAAAGAGGGAATGTATAGCACATACTCTGACAGTGTAGGCCCCTACAGACTGACACACCTCTCCACCTGCACACACAGTAAAATGGATGGCACACACACACACGACCACATGTAAATTGTAATGTATAGGTGGCCTACTGTGTGAATCCTACATATGCAGCCCTCAACCATTGTACACACAACAGCTATTGGAACAAGGAATGTCAACACCTGAACAGTACACGCACCTATCAGCATATGTTGGTACTGTGTGTATAGGTTCCTAGGTACATCGGTAGGTACACGCCCGATTGTCAGAAGCCATTCATCAATCGAGGCAAACAGTGTCTGCTGTCGCCACCACATTGAGTAACCAACTGTCACTCAGTGGAGCAGAGCCAATTGCGGGATCCATGTGTGTAATCACTGTTCCCCACACACTCTGCATGGATTCCCTGGTGAGTTAACGAGGGGCTCCATATAATGGAATCATGGATGTAGTGGCGAAGCATGGGGTGTACCCATGACAGGTATCTGTCACCCCAGCATGCTCCACCTACAGTTATGTAAAGGTGTAGCACATTATAGTGTGTGGCTCACTGTGACATACATACCCAATGCTGGAGCACATCTATTAAACATCACTTGGACATACCATCAACAGGTCTCATCCATACGTAAATTAACTGAGTTACCCATTTGATCGCAGTATGGAGTAACAGCCATAGTACAGTCCACATACAAAATGCCATAACACATGTACAAATCCCAGATGCCCAAGTGGTAAATGCAGTGACTGTCGTGCATGTTCCCGGTCCCACGTCCTGCAAGGGATATAATGTAATCTCGAAGGCACGAATAATGCATGTTGGATGCAGGTCATCAGATCATGTTTAGCACATGTTAGTGGGAATATGCATTGCCCAGTGCTGGTAAGCGTCATTTAAATATGACTAAACGGATATGCACGAAACAGGGCTAAGCTTCTCTGAATATCGCGCAGATCACGATCAGTGATGTCCAGAACAGGTGAAACCAGCATTATTCACCCCTGTACTAATAGTGCCTGCTCTGAAGGGTAAAATGACCACTGCCAGGAGTAGAACATGCAATCATGCACATAATCACGTAACACTAAACTACTCAAGATGTACCAACGGCAGGTGTGTAATGTGACAGGTTCAAACACAAACGTGCGGAGTCCAGGTAACAGTATACACCATGTACACAATGAAAAGTGTATTTTGCCTGTCACTCTCCGTTTTTTTATATATATATATATATATATATATATATATATATATATATATATATATACACATACATATATATACATATATACATATATACACACACACATACATATACATAATAAAGATAGAAAGGGTGAGAGAGATATATGTTGATATATACGGATTCACCTATATCTGCAAATATGTAGATAGGTCAACGACATGTACACAACCATGGAGGTACAAATAAATAGGATACTGCCAACTATGGAATGTGTCACATACCGACACGCGTAATCACGAGGCTGAAAGACCGAAAGAACACAGTACCGAAACACTAGAACCACGTGTAATATTATCATGATATTAAGGGACATTTAGTTATCACTGCCAGTGTTGCGGTCCACGTAGGTACTGTGTTCAACTGTGTTTGTGATTGCCGTAGTCTGTGTATGTGTGTGTTGAGGGTGCCGTGTGCGTTTCCATGGGACTGTAATGTGTGTGTGTGTGTGTGTGTGTGTGTGTGTGCGCGTTTGCATGGTGTGTATGTTAGTGCTAACTCAGAGGTAGATCATTACAGTAGGTGTGGTTATAGATGGTCGTAGGCATACGGTTACCACCTGTCCCACTTTAAGAGGGACAGCCCCTCCCTGGGCAGTTGTGTCCTCACAAAAAATATTAAAAAGGGCAAATGTCCGAAATTGTAGGACATAATTATGTCCCATATATTATGTAATAGTTGCATTAAATAGTTATGCCTGTATCTAAAAAATGTAAATGTTACATGAAACATGATATGCAGCTAAAGTGCTACAAGAATAAGTATGTATTCAGGATAAAAGTATGTGCTATCCTGTGTACTGACCATGGGTATGTGTCGGCCTGTAAGCACTGATGTGTGTCCTGCAAATGTCCCACTATGGCCAGTTGAAAAGGTGGCAACCCATGCCAAAGAGGTTCAGTCACCAACACAACTGCAATGAGTGCAAATATCTGTGACAGAAATACACGGGACAGCTGTCATTTAGTAACATTCCTTTACATATTGCTATATTTCCGGAGGTATGAAGTATCAACCTCACCTGCATACTATATAGAAACCAATTAACAACGGCCCAATGTATAACCCCTTAACAACCATAGTTTCAGTCTACTAACTGATAGGTCTTCAATTAGGGAAGGATCCCACACACATACATGGAATAAGTAGAAATGCAGTCCCCACAAACCTGTATATGCTATGTACACCCACCTACATCTCCCACACACGAAACAATTGCAATACAAACTGTAATAACATCACAAACATCCACTCACTCAATTACATCTGCAGAAGCGTTAACATACCTTGTAAGAGACACATTTGTAAAGGCGCCATGTGAAATCATAGCTGTTGTATGATGGAACAGACGGCGATCTTACAGGGTTTGTTTGCAATAGTCCCTTATCAGACGGCTGAGATGACAGTTACATGCACATGTAGAACCACATACTCTAGCAGTCACACACAATCCATGGGGGGCATGAATCCAAAATATCTGTGTCTCTACAAATAGCAGTTGCAATTCCACACAACAAAACATATACAGGCCGTCTCCCCAAAGGTAGGGCAAAAGGGCTAGGCCCAAGTGGAGAATTCAATCATACCCCACTGTTGCCGCGTAATTGGCGAATGGAGTAGCTGCACAGCTGATGTGCATGTAATAATTTACTCAGGAACACCAATCGGCAGCAGGAAACCACATGTTACAGGTATCAACGTATATAAGGATGACTTGCCAGACATTCAAACCATATGCTCATACCATAGAACCGTTTAAACAGTAAAGGTGTAAGAGGGATATTTACGAAAGTTCAGAACGCTAACAAGGTATGTAAAACACTCAGTATGTTAGTGTATGTATAGCCTGTTTTGTATTAATTAAAAGTGTCCGCAATGCATAAAGTGGGAAAAGCTATAATGTAGTGATGTCTTGCTGAGCATAGTAACACTTGTAGAAATTGTGTGCCCTGCTGTGGGCCACAAGGTAAACATCACAGACACCACAAGGGATGCTACATGAGAGCTTTAAACAGAACATTTCCACACCACCCGCCGTCAGTGGTAGGGTATGTCCAAGAAGCATGTGCCATAGCAGGGGATAGTATATGTTGATATACTGTCACAGTAGGCATGTGTATGGGCATATAATGACAATAACATGCCTAAGGTGGTCCTGCTGTGCAAGTATGCTTTGCATTATGGGATAATATGTAAAATATGTGTAATGTACAGTATTGTAAATAGATATGTCAAATATTCTACACAGCATAACAGTTATATCATACAAACCAAAGGTGTCGTCTATGGGCATGTACAATACACAATAACAGGATACATATGGCTTGTAGTCACGGGACACTGTAACAGCATGATAGCTAATCGAAATGGAAGAGCTACTCAATTAACCATGCACAAAGGACATGTAATAGCTTCACAGGTTCATAGTGAGGTACTATGCTGTCTGGCAAGTCTATGTTTAAGCCCAACTCCAGTATTTACACCGGCGGCACCTCTCTAGGGTAGTGTCCTGTCTGTGAACAGCAGAGCCATGTGTTACCTGCACCTCTGCACAGTACAGCCACTGCAGTGATCCCTGGCGTACATGTGTGTCTCCCATCCACCAAGTGAGGTATCTCATAAACAGTGCTACCGAGTGTCCCTGCGTGATGTACATAAAAATCATGTTCCAAAGCATGGTGAGTGTCTGGTTTGGGAATGTAACCCTCAAGAACATCCCACTCATCGTTGCGTTTGTGCACATATCCATGAGCATGTTGCTCTCAGTGACTTTTGCTTATGTCGCTTATGTGGAGTATATCCATGAATATTGTTGGGGACCTGGGCCTTGTATGTTCAGCAGAGGTCACCCCTGAGTATGCAGTATGCAAATGTGTACAGTCGTGGTGTCCGTAGTACTACCGCACAAGTCAACCTTCGGAGCTCAATAATCCTCATGGTGTGTTAATGTTGTGGTATGTAAAGCCATTGCTGTTCTGTAAGGTACACCCTAAATGGGGTGTTGTACCCTTGAATGTGTGTATACATTAGGAGTTTAGAGGTACAATGGGTGCCTTTGTTCCAGCTACAAACCCAGTACAGATAAGGGTGGCCACGTAGAAGGATATCCATGCCACATTGGCAATATGGTGGCCACGTAGAAGGATATCCATGCCACATTGGCAATATGGTTATCAAAGGAGCAGGTGCTACATACGTGTGTACTAAGATCCCATATAATGTCACACGTATGTAGGGGACTACCACCTATGTGATAGTCAGTGGGTGATTGGTGTAATCCAAAGGGGATGTTCATGCACCATGTGTCATGCAGCTTGAGATACAACCAAGAGAACAAAGGTAATAAAACACAGGTTTACTGGAGAAAACCACTTTATAAAAACGAATAACAATAGCAAAGCTTTCAGGCAAAAAAAACCCTTCCTCAGTGCATTACAAGTTACAAAATCATTCTGAATTTATACAAGGTCCCTGTCACATGACCAGCAGCCCATTGATCATATGACACAAACAAAATGAAATATAATACACAAAACACAAATACATGCGAGAGATGCAACTATATAGCCAAACTGGAGGCTGAGCTCTCTCAACATAGGACTGGTAAGACCAGACAGGAGGAGAAGGTAACCACACACACCACAAACCCAGTCTCACATGGTACTATCACAACTTCAAATCATACACATAAATACACAAGGACATATTCGGAGGCTCTGATCAAAAATCTACCAAAACAGCAGAGGCCACCAAAGCAGACACCCAAACAACTGCCACCTCAGGACACAACACATGCAACACAGACCACATAGTCAGTGTGCCAAACAGTCACAGCCCTTAAGGCCAAACACAATGCCAGACACACTCGTCATTGGTGACTCCATGGTCAGACACACTGACGTCCCGCTCACCAGATTGAACAAGGAAAAGGTCACAGTAAGCTGCCTGTCGGGCACTAGAATCCGCCACATATCGCAAGCACTCAGGTCTCTCAACAGCAGGTACAAGTACGACTCTGTCATTGTCCACGCTGGTGTGAACGACCTGAGACGTACCTCCTTGGACTACATGAAAAGAGACATAGAGGAGCTCTCTGATTATGTAGCCCAGGCAGGTATGACCCTGACCTTGAGCAGTATCCTACCTTCACCAAGAATGATGCCACAATACATTGACAAGATGATCAGCTTTAATAATTGGCTTAAACTCTGGTGTCATTCAAAGGGGATCAAATGTCTGTCTGTCTGGGATGACATGCTGGACAAGCCACGCTGCTTCGCAAGGGACGGCTTGCACCTGTCACCCCTAGGCTTCCGGATATTGGCAAAGGCTCTTGCCACCCCCATAGTGCCTTTTTTAGGCAAGGCTCAAATTCTAAACCTACCACCCTAGAACACAAAAAGGAAAAACTAAGGGTAATGCTGCTCAATGCCAGAAGTCTCAACCTCAAGATGCACGCATTCGAGGCCCTTCTCAGTATGGAGAACATCGATGTCTGTGCTGTGACTGAAACCTGGTTCAAGGCTCCCGAGAGCACCCCGGCACTATCAGGCTTTACCTCATATCATGCCCGCCCCAAAATCCGGACAACACCAAGAAAGGAGGGGGGTGTCTATATTCATCAAGAACACCCACACCTCAAGGTTGGTGGCAACGCACGATGCATCGGAGACCATCCAGGTGCAATTAACCATAGGCAAGACTGCTCTGCAATTTGTAGCATGTTACAGGCCACCCTCTCAATCTCAGGAACCTCACATAGCTTTCCTGAAAACACTGGAGGGGATAAATGCATCTCCAAACACCATCATACTAGGTGATTTCAACTACCCGAATATAGACTGGGATCACTACTCAAGCCCCAACACTCTAGCCCAAAGGTTCCTAGAGTTCCTAAACTCAAATGCCATGGAACAACTAGTCACCATCCCCACAAGAGGAGATAACATACTAGATCTCATCATCACGAACATGGGGTCACAATGTTCAACACCGGAGGTATACCCTTCACTGGTGAGATCAGATCATAAACTAATCTCACTGGAAGTCCACATCCCGCCCCCACCTGAGATAAATCTCACTGTAAGTCCACATCCCGCCCCCACCCGAGATAAAGACCACAGTGAAGAACTTCTCAAAAGCCGACTTCACACTTCTAAAGGCTAGTGTGGTCTCTTTTAAGGCCCCAGAGACTGCGGAAACCACTACTCAAGCCGCTGAATCACTTACAAATGCCTTCTACCAGCACCTACAGGACTGCATGGATCAGGCAATCCCAAACAAAACAAAGACTCTTTGTACCAAAGGCAAGCGTCCAGTTTGGTGGACCCCAGCCATAAACAAGCTCTACAACAAAAGGAGGAAGCTACTACAAGATAGAGCAAAATCCTTAAAAGGGAAAACACCCTTGATCATTATAAGTAAAAAACTAAGATCTCTCATAAAATCATCCAAGGCAAATTTTGAGAGAAAAGTCGCTAAGGACTCAAAGGACAATCATAAGGCCTTCTTTAGCTATGTTAGAAACCTGGGAGGAAACTCCCAGATATGCTCAGAATTAGTTCAAAATGATGTAAAAATTACTGAACCTACAGACATTGCCAACATACTGGCTGACAGGTTCAGTGCAAACTCCCCCCTCCCCCCCAAAAGGTGAGATATCTATACCAGAGAATTATAGGCCCCCCAAACATCTCTAACGCTCAGGTGAGAACTGCTCTCTCAAAGGCAAAAATCACAGCATCCATGGGACCAGATGGTGTCCCCGGAAGTGTGCTCCACGAACTCGATGAGGAATTAAACCCGCAGTTAGGGCAGCTGTTTAATCTTAGCCTCACCTCAGGATACGTGCCTAAGGAGCGGCGTACGGCAACTGTGGTCCCACTTCACAAAGGCGGTGCCTCCACCGACCCGGGAAATTACCGTCCCATCAGCTTGACAAGCTTGATCTGCAAAGCTATGGAGAGGATCATAATGGAACTCATAAATAAAGACACAGGAGACTTGCAGACTTTGGATCCGACCCAGTTTGGATTTGTCAAGGGCAGATCATGCCTTTTAAACCTGGTTGACTTTGTCGAAACAGTCACCAAGGCCATTGATGAGGGAAAGGCAGTCCACACAGCCTACCTCGACCTGGCAAAGACTTTCGACACAATAACCCACTCAGGTATCATTGAAAAACTCATCAGCTTAAATGTAAACCCATACGTCACAAGATGGGTTGCAAATTGGCTAAGTGACAGAACCCACAGGGTCAGAGTTGCTGGCGCCATGTCAGACTCAAAGCCTGTCACAAGTGGTGTCCCACAGGGCTCAGTCCTGGGCCCTCTCCTATTCGGCATCTACTTTTCAGAAGTACAAGCAAACACAGAAGGATTATGGCTGACAAAATTTGCAGATGACTGCAAACTGGGCGCCATAGTTGAGAACACATCTGACACAGATATCCTTCAGAAGGGTCTTATAGAAATGGAAAACTGGTGCCAGAGCCATGGCCTAAAGTTAAACGCCAAAAAATGCATAGTCATACCCTTCAGGAAAAACAAGGTTACCCCTAGCTACCATATAGGCGGCAACCCACTAAGCACAGAAGAGGTTATCAGGGATCTGAGTACCCAGGTTGACAGTAACCTTTCATTTGACACTCACGTTGCCAAAGTAGTTAGGAAGACCTTCTACATTGCCCACCTGATCATGAAGGGATTCACATCTAGATCAAGGGAAGTCATCGTCCCCCTGTACTCATCACTCATCAGACCAATGATTGAGTACAATGCCCCATTCAGAATGTATCTG
This sequence comes from Protopterus annectens, assembly GCF_019279795.1. Lineage (NCBI taxonomy): Eukaryota > Metazoa > Chordata > Ceratodontiformes > Protopteridae > Protopterus > Protopterus annectens. Next base: position 1,831,148,014 of record NC_056728.1, on the reverse strand, counting down.
ACACGACACCTGCAGCAACCGGAAAGGCCCAAAAGTTTCTCACCAAAAGGATAAAGGGTCTCAAAAATATGTCCTATGCTGCCCGACTGAAGGAACTTCAGCTCTACTCAGTCGCCACCGTCTGCTCAGAGGTGACCTGTGCCGGTCAGACAAGGCCATGTCCAACCCAGAATTGATGAACATGCTTCACCTCAAAAAATCTAGATCCCTCAGAACTACAAGGGCGGGAGACTTAAACCTTGACACGGTTATTAATAGGACGTGCTGGAGGGACAGATTCATCACCCAGAGACTCCCTATGCTGTGGAACAAAATCCCGGTACATGTGAGGCAGAGCACCTCGCTGGCTTTGTTCAAGAGAAATCTTGACCAATGGATGGGAAATCGCAGATATACCCCAGGGATTATCTCAGTGTCACTGCTTGACAGAGGCACAGCAAAATAATGGGCATAGTATCCTCCAAACTAAAGGGGTGGCGAAAGCCACGAAACTCTGGGCTAGGCTTATAAATGCCCTTGGGCAGATAGCCTAGTATGAACCTATGAACCTATATATAAAAAAATTAAAAATAACTGTGAAATAACAATTTCATCTAAGTTTGGTATATTGTAAACGTTTAAGAACAGGTTTTAAAGTAATAACGTCATTAAGCCCTGGGGGGTGATCGGCTTGCTAGCCTTATCATCCATTCATATTCCTTTAATTCAAGCAAGTTATTGATATCACCACCACGGGGTGTTTGTTTGACAGTGTCAATAACTCTAAAAAAGAACCTATGGTTTACGCCATGTTCAGCTATATGTTTATATAATGCATTAGTAACCACTGATCTCCTAATCTCTGACTTATGCTCCACTATTCTATCTTTCAGCTTTCTTGTAGTTTTTCCTATGTAGAATGATGGGCATTTTAAACAATTAGCCATATAGACAACAGAGACTGTGGTGCAAAAGGCTTTTAGGTTGAAGGAATATAGTTTATTGGTTGTAGGATGCCTGAATTGGTGGCTGGATTCACCTAAAATATCAGGGCAACAAGAACAGTTCAGGCATTTAAAAGTCCCAGGGTTAGCGACTACAGAAGAAGAATGAAAATTCAAATCCTTATAGCATAATTTTTGTTTTAAGGTCTTCATATTTCTATAAGAAAAATATGGTCTATCACCTAAAATTTTCTTAACATCCATACAAGCCATCAGGATCAACCAGTTTTTCTGTATGACTTGTTTAATTAAAAGAGTTCTAACATTAAAAGATGTAACAAATCTAATTTTGGCATTGTGTCGCATATTCTCAGTTCTATTATTTCCTTCTAAATAAATCGGTTTAAGCGTAGTACCTCTATCCACTATAGCCTTGTTTTTAGCCTCAGTTAACAGTTTACTATCATATCCACTAGATACAAAATCTTTATACATGTCGTTAAGTTGTATATTAAACTGAGAATTTTCAGTATTTAATTTACTCACTCTACTAAACTGAGAGGTCACAATGCCCCTAAAGATGTGAGGGGCATGCATACTTTTATAGTGCAGATATCGTCCCGAATGTACTTCCTTCTGATAGATACTCGTAAGAAACGCGCCGTCTACCAAGTGCAGCCTTACATCTAAAAAAAACTATCGTCTCATTCGAGAACTCCATCTTGAACTTCAAAAAATCTGTTGTGTCATTCAGGTAACCTAAGAATGCATGTAATTGTAATTGAGTTCCTTTCCATATCATAAGGCAATCGTCCACAAAACGCTGGTAGAAAGCGATGTTATTAACAAAGGGATTACTATCACCTAATATAAATTTCTGTTCCCAACAATATAAAGCCAAGTTGGCATATGTGTTTGCTACAGATGTCCCCATAGCTACTCCTGATAGTTGCAAGTATTTGCAACAAACAAAATCTTATATGAACAGATGTTCAGTAGGATTTGTGTTCTAGATGATCGTTTGGAAGAATTAAAAAAGAAAAAATTAATACGAGATATAAACGATTTTAAAAAAGGCCATATTTTCTCTTGGCCAAAGCCTGTAATGTATGCCTCAAATGATGCTGCTAATTCTAAAAACAATAAAACATTGCTTGATACATTGGATAACTTTGAAGAAGCCTCCATTTGTCTACCTCAGCAGGAACCGGCATCTACAGTTGTGTCTATTGGTCAACCTGCCGATACACCCTTAATGACAACATCGACTTCCTGTAATGCTGACGCAGTTGCGCATGGAGCCAAAAGAAGTTCATCTGATAAGGGAGAAAATGGAGGACAAATACGAAACAAATTACAACAAACTACATTGAACTATATGCGCTTTCAGCTAACACAAGCTGAAGCGGTTGCTGAACGCACTACATCTAAGATGAAGAAGACACCGGGCAGGGTTCTTACTCCAGCTAAAAGAAAAAATGACAGCCCTTTAGGACTAAACAAACAGAGCCGAAGATAATTCAAGGTACATTAAATTTATCTAGCTTCGTTTTACATGAGGCGCATTATTCATTGTTGCAAAAAGGTCTTAATTTCATTCCTACTGCGAATGACGACCTAGTACATATACTGACAGACTTGAAACAGTTTGTCAGAACTGTGGCTCTTAAAGTCTTATTTGGAAATACTTGCATTGCTGAAGATTTATGCAAACGGCAAAGTACTTTTATTCCAACTAATTTACCAGTACTGACTGCCTTTCATAATGTATGTGAGTTAGAAATAAGAGAAATATATAGTCACCCTTTGACAAAGTATTTTAATTTATCCTATCAAGAACACATGGCCCTTAAGTCACTATTATCTAATAATGACATTATTATTAAATACGCAGATAAAGGAGGTGCTGTGGTACTTATGGACAAAACTAGTTATATTGATTCAGTTTCATGTTTACTCAATGATACTAGAGCATTTAAATGTATTAATAATGATGTTAAGAGATGCATTAGCAATGTTAATATGGCAATATATGAACTACAGTTACATGAAGATATTGATTTAGATTTGTTCAATTTTTTTTTACTGTGCCATGTCCCATTATACCGTGCTTCTATGGTGTTCCTAAAATTCATAAGTCAATAAACCCCCCCCCATGAGACCTATTGTATCTGGTGGGGGTTGGCTCACTGAGCCTATTTCTATATACCTACAGAAACAACTATATCCTTACTTAGATAGTTGCACTACTGTATTAAAAGACACTACAGATCTTTTGTTAAAACTACGAACATGGCATAATGCCTTTAATAGTACAGAGAACTTAGAGGGAGATATTTACTTGGTTACTTTGGACATAGCTTCACTTTTTACAGTGATACCAAACGATTTTGGGATCCAATGTATTAGAGACTTTTTAACCAGGCAGTCTCCATTGACAATGCGCAAGGTAGAAAATATATGTTGTTTACTTGATCTGGTTCTAAGCAATAATATTTTTCTGTTTGACAAGAAGTTATACTTGCAACTATCAGGAGTAGCTATGGGGACATCTGTAGCAAACACATATGCCAACTTGGCTTTATATTGTTGGGAACAGAAATTTATATTAGGTGATAATAATCCCTTTGTTAATAACATCGCTTTCTACCAGCGTTTTGTGGACGATTGCCTTATGATATGGAAAGGAACTCAATTACAATTACATGCATTCTTAGGTTACCTGAATGACACAACAGATTTTTTGAAGTTCAAGATGGAGTTCTCGAATGAGACGATAGTTTTTTTAGATGTAAGGCTGCACTTGGTAGATGGCTCGTTTCTTACGAGTATCTATCAGAAGGAAGTACATTCGGGACGATATCTGCGCTATAAAAGTATGCATGCCCCTCACATCTTTAGGGGCATTGTGACCTCTCAATTTAGTAGAGTGAGTAAATTAAATACTGAAAATTCTCAGTTTAATATACAACTTAACGACATGTATAAAGATTTTGTATCTAGTGGATATGATAGTAAACTGTTAACTGAGGCTAAAAACAAGGCTATAGTGGATAGAGGTACTACACTTAAACAGATTTATTTAGAAGGAAATCATAGAACTGAATATGCGACACGATGCCAAAATTAGATTTGTTACATCTTTTAATGTTAGAACTCATTTAATTAAACAAGTCATACAGAAAAACTGGTTGATCCTGATGGCTTGTATGGATGTTAAGAAAATTTTAGGTGATGGATCATATTTTTCTTATAGAAATATGAAGACCTTACAACAAAAATTATGCTATAAGGATTTGAATTTTCATTCTTCTTCTGTAGTCGCTAACCCTGGAACTTTTAAATGCCTGAACTGTTCTTGTTGCCCTGATATTTTAGGTGAATCCAGCCACCAATTCAGGCATCCTACAACCAATAAACTATATTCCTTCAACCTAAAAGCCGTTTGCACCACAGTCTCTGTTGTCTATATGGCTAATTGTTTAAAATGCCCATCATTCTACATAGGAAAAACTACAAGAAAGCTGAAAGATAGAATAGTGGAGCATAAGTCAGAGATTAGGAGATCAGTGGTTACTAATGCATTATATAAACATATAGCTGAACATGGCGTAAACCATAGGTTCTTTTTTAGAGTTATTGACACTGTCAAACAAACACCCCGTGGTGGTGGTGATATCAATAACTTGCTTGAATTAAAGGAATATGAATGGATGATAAGGCTAGCAGCCGATCACCCCCCAGGGCTTAATGACGTTATTACTTTAAAACCTGTTCTTAAACGTTTACAATATACCAAACTTAGATGAAATTGTTATTTCAGTTATTTTTAATTTTTTTATATATATTTTTATAGAGTGTATTATATTTCATTTTGTTTGTGTGTCATATGATCAATGGGCTGCTGGTCATGTGACAGGGACCTTGTATAAATTCAGAATGATTTTGTAACTGGTAATGCACTGAGGAAGGGTTTTTTTGCCTGAAAGCTTTGCTATTTTTATTCGTTTTACAAAGTGTTTTTCTCCAGTAAAGCTGTGTTTCATGCAGCTTGAGGCCATGTTATCGACATCAGGTATCCGTCACAGTGACACCCTTATGGAGGGAGTCTGCATCAGCTGGTGGATCAATCATGGTGCCTTTTATGCAGTTGTCTGGAAACCTAGTCAGGGAAAGTCCCTCTGTGCTAGCCTGTACCTCAGGGAAGCATATACCGAACATGAGGGGCCCTATGACTGAGGGCTGTGGCATGCCAAGTGTAACTGAAATACAGTAGGTACTACGGTATGCTACCCTCATTGTGTGGGTCCTGTCCGTGAGCCACTTTGCATAACATCCTGCGACGTAGGGGTCGATGTGCAGGTGGATGTGTATGTTGTCAATACCAGAATGGAGAACGGTGCTGAAAGCCAATGAGAGGACAATGTAGTCTGTGTGGGCCCCCTTACCGTCATCAACTACCCTGGTAACTGTATCAAAGGAGTCCACCAGTTGTAGGAGCCATGGTCTGGCCCTAACAAGTCCAACCTGGATGGCATCAAAGGTCTGGAGCCCACCAATGTCTCTGTGAATGACTTCCATGATGATGTGCCCCATAGCCTTGCAGAACAGTCCAGTCAGGCGTATAGGGCAATAGTCCCTCTGGTTCACTGTGGTGCCACCTGTGTGGAGTCTGATAACTGTTGCTGTGTGCCATTCAGGGGCCACAATGTCTGATACAAGGCTATTAGTGAATCTGGTGGCCAAGTGGGGAGACATGTAGTTCTGAGGTTTGTGTAAATCACAGCCTGGGATGTTGGACAGTCACATGGAGTCTGTGTTCCAGGCCTTAGAGAGTGCAGGTTGGAACGGTGTAGTTGTGACTGCAGGGACCCCGCAATGTTCCTGCATGGATTATGGCCCTGTAGGGAGTGAGAGGGTGTAAAGTTAGCATTGAACCAACCCATCCACCAGGATGTTGCCAACATCACTCGGTTCTGTAATGTTCCTGAGTAACCGTCGTATGTCAGAGCAGATGTGTTTATTGCCATTGACTACTGACATACCTCCATAATGCTTTGTGGTACACCCTGGAATGTGTCGCAGTAATGTTTACGTAGCTAGGTTTGGAGGATGTGATAAGGGATCCCGGATGCCCTACTGAGGCTGACCAATGAGCTACCCCACCCATGGGATTGTACTCCACTTTGCAACAGCCTCCACCTTTTGTTGTACATTATGTCCATGGAACTGCACCTCCAGAATGGCGTCTGTTATCTGGTGGGTACCATCATGGCTCTGTTTGGAATAGCATGATCCATGCAGTCATGTAAGTGCTAATGAAGTGCACTGGGGTATGTTTCAGCATTTGTATGTGCAATGTCCATCTGCACAGGTGTCTTGATGTTTACTACTGCTGTCATAAGATGTCTGTAGTAGGCGTTGTACTAATCTTGTACTGTGTATGCCGTGAAGGGTGTGGTTCCGGGATGTGGATAACAAGGGTGATTAGCATATGTTCGGAAACTACCAACGAGGGGATAACCACAGGTGTGGAACACCAGTGACATGTTGGTAATGTCCATGTCTAGGATATTGTTGGTCTTGGTGGTGGTGTGTATGGGTGGTGTGTATGGGTTGATCCAGGTGAGTGGAGGTTATGAATCCTGGACAGCATTGGCCTAATGTGTTGGTACACGAGTAGCTATCCCAGTTAAGTGTGGGGTAGTGTCGGTCACACATCAGTAGTACCTGTCTGAACCCTACTGTCCAGTACACCAAGAAATGAGGGCCAGTAACCATGGGGTATGTTATTGAATCCATAGCATGTTACAATGTGTATAGCAGTCCTGGCCACAGTTAGTTGCACATTGATCACCTCTGATGCATTGTGCTAAGTAACCAGCCAGGAGGTGTGTACAACATAGTGAAATATGGACACACCTCAGCCGTGGGTGCTCCGGTCCAGGTTACATGACTGAAAGGCGTGGTCTGCGTATAACCTGTCAGTGCAGGTGTGCTCTGCGTAGCCTAGAGGCAGGTCCCAGTCACTGCAGAGATATTGAAGTGGTCCATTATAAGGAGTGCCGTGCCTGTGTGCATCAGAGATTATGTCAAGCATTGAGTCACATGACCCCATGTGTTGCTCGTCTGTTCCCGTTCTGGTGGTGAATGCTATTGGAAACTGTGCAAGACAGGCAGTATAGGAGCAGCAAGAGCCTTACATGTTATCTGTACTCCCAGGGCTGATAGGTGCAGGTCATCTGTGCCAAAGCATCGTGTTTTGTTGACCATGTCATTCAAAGCGGACAGATACTGGATGCCTGTGGAATGACAGCAGAAGCATAGGCAACTGTTGAAGTGAAACAGTCAGTTGTTGTACAGTGGTATCTAGTCTGGAAGAATGCAGAATGCTCCCCAGGGCTTGGTTGACACCTTCTGGGCTACAAGACCGGAGAGCTATTGCATGTCCCTGCACATGTAGTCTGGGAAGTTACATCTCAGGGCAGTCACACTAACATGGAGAATGACAGTCAAATTGTACCTGGTGAGGTGTGGCATGGGTGCATAGGTTATGTTGCAGAACCAGTTACCAGACAGCTAGATTTAAGCAACTATCGTGTTGTGTAGCCTGCTGAGTGGGACATCAGTGTGACCACCTACAGAGTCACCTATGACTGGTGTGTTGGGTATGTTATAACACCCTATTGGCTGTATGTGAGTATGTGATGGGCACACATGAGTCTGTGGGCTATAAGTAATTGTTGTTGTGTTTGGTGATGGGGGCTGCCTCTGGTGTCTACACAGAGTATGGAGAGGTTCTGCAAATGTCGTACTCATACTATGTGTGGCCTGTGGTGGTGGAGATCTTGTGAGACTATGTGATGAGTGGTGTGTGTTGCAAATGTTACATGTCCCCACATGAATGTCAGGTACAGTCTGGGTTGGTGAGAGCATTACCCCCAGCATGGCTACATATGTGCATCTCCCACAGGCTGTAGTGTCATATGTTGGGAGGTGAGCATAGACTGTGTACATGAGACAATTGCTCTATTGCCACATGTTCGCCATATTCATCATATAGACAAGCAATAGCAGTGGTACGTGACAGTTGGACATGCCTGTATATTCAACCATGTCTCACAAGATATGTGAGTTACGTGTGTACAACAGCTGTTGTACTGTAAGCAAGCTGGAAATGTAAGGACAGACAGTGTACTTGTAAGAAATGAGTTGGAATGGGTGCTATAGTAATTAGTAGCTCATGAAGTGCTCACAAGTTCTGAACAAGTGCTGAGCATAAATATGCAATACAGATAGGGTGTTGGATAATATCAGCCCACTGCAACCCACAAGTGGAGACAACAGTCATAACTGGAGGCACTGCACTATTACCCTGCTGAGTATAGTCTGCAAGTCTATGGACCTTTATCAATGTAGATGCTAGCAGTACAGAAGTAGAAGACAGTACGGATGATTTCACACTGCATAGCATACCTGTGACAGGTCATAGTAGATCATCAGCCATACAGTGTTCCAGCTACACTGAGTATACTAGATGTACCTTTGTATGTCACAGGAGTGTTCTACCAGTGGCCTGTTGACAGAATCAACACTACAAAAGGTGTCAGAGTGACATGTGCATATCACACCAGTGGCAGCTACAGTAAAACAGGGTTAATGTTTTGTACTTCCCCTTCATTGTAGCCCATACCACACAGACAAATGGGAGACGTGTATATGTAAGGATGTGAATGGCCATGACCTAGGAGCAATAGCTGTCTCAGTGTTGTGGACAACATACAGAATGGGCTTTGTGGGTGAGGTGTGTGACATATGTGCACAATCTGACAGCTGATAATAGCATTGTCACTGCTAGGTGAATAACCCTGTACCCATTAACTACCATTATGGACACTGTGTAAGGGATGGTGCTGTGCAGTTCACCTCCCTGAGTTGGTGACGTCTCCAGGCCTATTAGGTAGTCATACGAGGCACCCATGTCATGACAGGGTGCCATCCATGAGCATGGAGATCATTGGACAGGCCTACTCAGCACTTGGGTGACCAATATCGGATCAAATATCACCTTTAAGGGGTATTAGCCATGCATGGATAGGCGATACCAGCCTTCACAATCCTCACCTCCACTATGCAGCATGCTGGCTACCTTGCATAAAGACGTGTACTACACTGTGATGTTGGACATGCTACACGTACATATCCTGATCTAAAAAACAAACATCATGGACAGCCACCGTCCTACTGCAAGGATCGCCACATGCTGGACAGATCCCTGTGCCATATATGTTACATACTCCCGCCATACCATGCAACCCTATCCATCAAAGCTGCACATGTCATCTCAGTCATACATGGTGTGATGACCACATGGTAGATGTATTATTAACTGTCTGGATCAGTAATGTGGCACTGATGCACCTCACGGTGGCAAAATGGCTGTCGGATACAGCTAGGAAACATTGCCCGTACATGCTATAGTTGATAACCATCCCTGCGAATGACGTCCGGCTAGCCATTGTCCATGTCTATCAAATGTGCAACACAGGCGATCAGTGGCAGGATGTTGAATTGCTGTATAGTGCCGTGTAGATGTATATGGCAAAACACATGCATGTAAAGGTTCCGTGCGTGTGTGCGCATTGTCACTGCTCATGTCCATTAAGGCAGTGTATATGTTGATATGTGACATATACACAGCATCAAGGTCAACAGCATCACTGTGGACGCATCCAGGCATGTGCTGATAGGTAAGAACACCTGTACAGGCAAACAGACATGCCCACATCACGACAGCATTCACATGGAGTATGAACAATGTAATGAGGTGACACACATATATGGTGATGATATCCAATTCATAATGGGTGTCAATCATGTCAGTGTCATGATGATTTGCAAAGATAACTGTGCAGATGCAGTAGATTTAATACAAATGTATGTGCAGCTGTATCTCTGTACATCTCTGTGATGCTGTGACCTGTCACCATCATTGTCTTCCAGATAATGCCTCGTTCATGCCTGCCAGTGTACAGCCGCCAGGAGGATGATGTCCTCATCCCGTACCTCCATGAGAACTATGAGGTGTTGTTCAGCCGTGTGCCACAGCATGCCCAGCAGTGTAACGACCTGTGGCAGGACCTTCGCAGGAGGGTTAATGATGTGGGTGGCCATAACCGCACCTACCAGCAGGTGCGCAGACACTGCACAGACTTGATACGACATGCGAAACAGCGTGCCACTGCAATCACCGGGGAACAAGGTGGAACAGGTAGTGGGCCACCAACCCAACCCCCACTCACACACACCAAGGAGCTACTGGCCAGCCTGGGGACACCCTCAGAACAGCATCCACAAACACTAGCTGCCATCGTGGAGGTGGGTGTCTCCCAACCAATGAGCCTGGAGTTGCCTAGTAAGTCACTACTGCACATATGACTATTATATCCCATTTAGTTGCATGTGTCACTGTACAGTATGTAATGTAACATCATATGCAAGGTATGTTTACACACATGCTGCATACTACAGTATGCTACCCTGTGTATGCACACATGTGCATACTAGATGTTACTGTACAGGCGAATGTGTTAACATGCACAATGCACCCTGTGGCTGTCATACAGTCATAGATAATGTTCAAACTGCTGTGTCACCCCTATACAGGTACCTCTGGTGTGCCGCACAGACATCAGTCCATTGCAGGTGAGACTGTCATCAGTATCAGGCATGTTAATGCATATATCTATTCACCATGTGGGCAGTTAACACAGGTACACATGATGTATGGTCCAGTCACGATATACAGGTTGCATGTCCCATCATTCACACTGGCTATCCATGTGCAATATATACAAACGAAATGAAACACCAACATGAAACCACAGTATCTGTCATTGCTACATGTGTGGACAGCTGTGCATACAACGGTGGAGGTATTGTTCAATGTAGGCATATGTACTATACATTGGAACAACACATGTGTGGTACACAAACAGTACCACACAGTGAGCTGGGATATGGGCAGCCCACAGGAGTCACCATTGTGTTATATGCCCCTGCAATGGGTGCACACATTGTGATGTGCCATCTGACATGTCCCAGACATGTAGTGTTCTGGCTGCAATATTGTCACACTATCCCATAATACATACCCCACATAGCAAACCTATAACCCGTTGTCTGCATAGCCCTGTGGACGGTGACATATCTGACATTTATGGGTGTATTACACACTGTATACCAATATAGACGCCTCATGATGCTTGCTGTTGTGTGCAACCCATCGAGGTATGCTAACTACCACTATTAATGTCTGAGCTGCATGCCGTCTGCTGTATCACATGCATGCTGCATGCTGTCTGTCAAATCACATGCATGGAGTGTGTGTGTGTCTCTCTCTCTCTGTCTCTCTCTCTCTCTGTGTGTCTCTCTCTGTCTCTCTCTCTCTGTGTGTGTCTCTCTCTGTGTCTGTCTGTTGTAATGTAGAGTCTTTCTTTGCATTCACAGGTGATGTAGGTGCGTTAGCCTCCTGTGGTCCATCTGATGTTAGTGTCCCCACAGATACTAGCAGTGATGAACATATGCATGAGGTACAGGCAGGGTTGTCAGGGGCTGAATCTGTGCCAATGGTTGACATCCCAGCTATGTCCACCTCTTCCCCACACACAGTTCTCATGCCAACACATACCTCATCACATGTGGCCATAGAGGAAGGACAGTTAGCGTGTGTTAGCTTGGAACAGGAACGTGTGGTGGCTACAGAAGGTGTGTCTCCACACCATGGTGTCAGTGTAATGACTGCAGATGTACCACACAGGCATGTGGCCAGTGCTGTTCATAGGAGGACCTCTGGCAGACATGCACCTGCAGGACAGGGCGCAGCAGTTGGTGTCACCAGACGCATGTTCCAGACTGTAATGGCAGCACAGGCACGTGCTGAAGGGCAGAACAGAAAAGGGCAGAGGCTTCAGAGGGCTGCTATCCGTACTCTAAACGACAACATCCAGGCATTGGCAAATGCTCAACAGCAGATTGCTGATGTTCTGGACAGCCGATTGGGTGACATGGTCGGAATCCTTGACCGTGGCATGGCAATCCACGAGCGTGAGCTGACTGTGCTGGAATATCTGGTAGGAGTGAGGCGTAGGCCACGTGGATGTAGGCCAGCTACACCACCTAGTGCAGGTCAACGTGAACGAGCCACCTCACATGCCCGCTCCCATGGTGCCAGTAGCGGTAGCAGTGCAGCTGGTGCTGCGCTGTCCACACCAGGACACAGCAGGCCATGTGGACATGGCCCTGGACATTCCCAACAGGGACATGGTTCCAGTGGACGTGTCATAGGACAGTAGCCAATCTGTACCTCCGCCTGGTAGTGCCTGTGCAATCCCTGGCAGGCACAGGTCACGTGGCCGGACACAGCGAGCTGTACATCCTGGTCTGTACAATCTGGAGCTGTCAATAATATCCCTGTGTAGGCCTGGCAAAAGGCAGAACTGTGTGCAATCATACACGCACACAGCAAAAACATCTGTAGGGCACCGCAACACCCACATGCATAACGACCACACATGTCCAATCAGATCACCGGCCATTACCCACACACATGATGTCATCCACTGGTGCAGCCTAAGCCCCTGGCAAACGTTATCACCCTGTGCATATGATGATGCTTGTGCCGCATCCCTGTCATCCACACCATCGGTGCAGGGACATGCTTAAATGGTCTGATGCACAGGGTGAACAGAATAGTGAGAGAAGTGTATATTACATTAGTTACGTACTGTTGACACGCACCAGACATACCATGTAGTACAGGTTTATAATGCATTGTTATATGTTCACAGTATGTGTCTTGGTAACAACAGTAACAGCATGTTGGTAATGATGCCCTGGTTCCCTTCTTATGGTCTACTTGCATGTGCCAACAAGTAGCAGTGTTTGCAGTTTCCCATATGTAAATGTGGAGTACTCACAGGCATGTATGGCAATACCAGCATACTATAGGTAGCCTCAACCTGACTGTTAGAAAGGCTACCATATCACAGATGTCCACACATCTACTGATCCAGAAGCATGTGGGCTGTTTAATAGGCTACAGTGGCTAGAGACGTGACATCCATACCAGGTTACATCACAGGTATGTTGACATGGTGCAGGGGGTTTACACAGCGGTCTGGCCGATGATAACTTTAGAGACCACTTGATAGCATGAGGCCTCACTGTGTAGCAGTAATACCCTGTTACATTACAGGATGAGAACACACACAGACATACACAGAAACACACAGTAACATGCCCACACTCACAGGGTCAACAACACCATAACGCACACTCAATAGTGTTGAGGTGAGGACCCCTGCCTATGTGGTAATCACCCTCACAGTACTGTGCACCCACACGACGTGACACAGAGAATGAACATGTACAGGTAGCCAGTAAGGCTGAGACCGATGGCATCAACAGGGTAGTAGACTGCATCACCATGAGGGGTTAGGGATCCTGTCTGTTCTGTATGGTAGCATTCACCCTCACTCCATGCACCAGACAGCCATACATACATATACACACACACAAACACACACACAAACACACACACAAACACACACACTGTGGAGTCCACAAATGTCATTCACATACGGATAACTGACATGTGTGTGATACACACACCACCCCTGCCTATGTCATGCTTTCCACACTGCAGTATGTACTGATCTCTACAACAGTGTACAGGGATGTGAAACAATTGGGATGTATTTCCCACCATATGTGGCATATATGGTCACACAAGCAAACACACATGGAAGTACTGTGAGTGATACACCTGCTATATGATGATACGTCTGACAGACATGCAGCAGTATTGGCCACATTATGTGTACCAACGCTACCTTCAGCAATTGTGCTGCTATATGCACATGGGAGGATGTGTTACAGGTGTCACGTGACTTACAGTCAGTAACACCCGACTGCTGTGTAGGTTTTATGTCTTCACCGTCAAGTAACAGTAACATAGCGTACTGTTTGCACATGTAATGGTAGGATAGCTTGTGACACACCTGTGAGCCGTCCCCAGCAAACATCCATCTGCAAAGGTGGATCACCACTTTATGTACACACATCCATCCATACCTGATGTACATCCTACCGTACTGTCAGTATTTCACCATATACAGGTGTCAATGATGGGGCTGCATTGCAACTGCATGTTGTAGTTGGGCACAGATGAATTACATACATCAGCTACTGCACATGCATGGTAGCTGCATGCACACCACTACATGTACATGTGTGTTGGTCCTACATGCCTGTCATGTAGCCATGTTTGTATGCATTGCAATTGGACATATGTGATGACATGCATAACACATGGACTGTTTTATATGATATGATGGGTGTCACGGGCAACTAGTACAGAGGGAATGTTTCCTCTGTCAGCATTGCTACCTCATGTACTGTTAGCATTCAACAGCCATGGACCTACCTTCCATGTGCATGCGTGTGATTGCTGTAGCCACTTGTCTGCATGGAGGACAGCAAAAGCTATGCTATGTACATATGTGTTGTGTGTGTGTGTGTGTGTGTGTGTGTGTGTGTGTGTGTGTGTGTGTGTGTGGTCCATGCACATATCCACTGCGATTACATGTATGTCATATCCAAACATGTGTGTTCTTTGGTGTACAGCGACAGTCATCTGTCACAGCTGTGTAAGACCCAGGGCCCCTGTTATGTGTAGAGCCGACCTGGTTATGTACAGTGGTATTGTATTGCATAACACATGATGGAACCCTGTCAGTACATGTGCAGTCTGCACAGTTGCTGTAGACCTATGTACAGTCCACTGATCATGAGTCACACAGCTTTGTGGTAATGTATGGATGTGTGTTGTTGATCCAAGGACATGGTAATGTCTGAGGGCTACACAGTAGAATGAGTCATTTACCTCTGTGATCTGCACCTGAGACATCTGTGATTACTCTTGAATGTGTACTGGTCAGTACATGTGAGTGGCCTTCATGTATGTGGGGACAGTAACACCATACTGTGCCCTTCCGTGTTTAGAATCCATGTGCATGCAAGACAGCCCTTTGCAACTAAGTGCGTGAGCATGCCCAGTACGCCGTTGTGTAGATGGACAAACAGTACATTCCAAACGGACGTGTGATACTGTGTGTGAGCATGCCCAGTGACACCTTATGTCGGTGATGTGCCTCTGTATATGGGCATGGCCATTGACATCCTGTATAGCGATGGTGGTCATCCAGGCAACAGATGTCCATACCCCACGTCAGGATGGATGCCTACATTGAACAGACTGGTTGACTGTCTTTAAGGGTGTACTGTCTGTGATGCGTGTCATATCTATGTAGTGTTGCAATAGTGCTCCATAGATAGGCAGTTGTCCCGCTCACACCACTGCCGTGTGTTTGTCTACGTCTACCTTGGGACAGTAATATACTTTTAGACTGGACTGCTCACTCTCTATACATTCGCTATCAGCGTCTTTGCCTTTGCGGATGATGTCATCCATCTAGAAATATGCTTCTGGGAGTGTTGTGTACCAGTAATCTCGATAGCGCGTTCTGTAACTGCGTAATGCTGTAGTGTGATAAGGTAGTTAGGTGTATGTTTGACTCCCAGCCCTGCCAAGTGTGTGTGTGTGTGTGTGTGTGTGTTTCCAGCTGCCTGGGGACAGAGTAATGCTTTTAGACGGCTCACTCCACATGCATTCCCTATCGGCGTCTTTGCCTTTGTGGATGATGTCATCCACCTACATTTATGACTGTGGGAGTGCGGTGATGCTGGAAATTGGTAGCGCGTTCTGTTACTGCATAATACTGTAGTGTGGTAGACTAGACAGGTAGGTGCTCGATTCCAAGGCATGGCAGGTGTGTGTGTTTGGCAGTTATACCGTATGTGTTGGTATCTGTGGGTGGCTAGCTGCGGGATGTGTTCAGTGTGTTTTGTTGCTGACCCTATATAGTGTCCACAGCCTGCATATTCTGTCAAGACACTGGGCTGTCAACACATACATTCGCCATTAGGTCTGGTGAGTAACTGTCAGCAGCCCTACTCTTACCCTTGATACGGTCTGAACCATGTGACGCAACATAACACACGTGCCTGGATAGTAACAACACTACATGATGCAGGTGGCACATGTAGTTTCCTTTTCATTCCTGTCTAATGCATTGCTGTCATGTGGTCCGCTGTTGTGATATAAATGCCATATCTACATGTGTGTGTACATGTATGTGTTATATATATATATATATATATATGTCCATGTATATATGTATACAAATAATATATATGATATATGTAGATGTAGAGGTGGACATAGATGTGTACATATATGTCTGGGGACATCAGCACTATTGAATGTTTGTGCCAGATGATCTGTACGTGATAACCTGGGATCTATGTATATCTGCAATGGCGTGGTGGTAATGCACATCATCTGTAGTGTGCAGGGCCCACTGGTTGTAGTCGTGTAGACACCGGTTATTTTGTTGCTGGGAAGACCATGGGACATCAAATATGGTGATAGTAAGGCACCTGTTGCCAGTTGTGTATGGATCTCAGTGACACTGAGCAGTGGTTATTAATTTGGAGGTTCGGTATGGGTCATATAACTATTTATTAGAAGTCTATACTATGCAGATGAGGGTGACTATATTGTATCACATTTATCACCAGGGTGTGCTGCTGGTCCCTGGAGTGTATGTGTGTAGTCAGCAGGGTGCAGGTCTCGAATATAGTTGACAGCATGGGAGGGAGGTCAGGCATACTGTACGTACATTGCAGTACTGTGCCTCGGGAGTGCTCCTGCCCTAGCACACCTAAGTTACGGGTGTGTCTATACCTGCCTGGTCACACTGGGTGGGACGGCAGTGGTGGGGTAGTCAGGGTGTACAGGCTGCACAGACAAGTGTTGATCAGCACAATCAGCAGATGACATGGCCAGCCCGCACATGAACAGTACGTTAATGCGAGCAAGCAGCATACACAGGTTTCGTCCACACTCGACACCACCGGTGTATACCTGCAGGGACATTTCACGACACAGTCCAACCAAATGACATGGGCTGCAGCATGCAACATATACCAACATGCGCAGGAGGCTGGGGCAGTGAGGATGTGTATGGTGCCGAACAACCCTTACTGGGGTGACATAAGACTTTATAGACCGAGGGTGACTTACCAGGGGCTACATGGGCTGGGGATGTTGGAGCACTATGGGGTGGACAGAGACCTCCTACAGCAACTTGTTGACCTGTGCCTGCCACACCTGACACATCAAACAGGCTGAGGGAAACGCATCAAAGTGGATACCATGGTATGTGTTGGCCTAGGTGTACTAGCCACAGGTACCTCACACAGCACAACTTTGGATATCATGGGTATCTCACAGGCATCTGCATCCAGAATATTGCACCAGTTCACAGACGCCATGTCA
The DNA here is from genome assembly GCF_019279795.1 of Protopterus annectens. Lineage (NCBI taxonomy): Eukaryota > Metazoa > Chordata > Ceratodontiformes > Protopteridae > Protopterus > Protopterus annectens. The sequence continues at coordinate 1,831,130,629 of NC_056728.1, read as the reverse complement.
ACACATGCTAGTGAGCACGTACATGTCCTCAACACACATGATTAGTAGACCAGCAATATGCATCTGTTCAACCACATGGATGATTACCCTGGGGTACTGGGTGCTATAGCCTGCACACACATACACATCGTAGCACCACCCGATGAGCGGGGTAGGGCCAACAGTAACTGCAGGGGCATACCCTCCAACAGCTAAGCCATATGCGATGGCTAGGGCATGAGATTGAATGTGTGTGCTGTTTGCCCTGGAAGCTATGATGTGGCCGATATATGGCTTCTGACACAGCTGTAGAACACCAGTGCCAATATGGACATCCCCTACAGTCTCCTAGTGGGGGATGCTGGGTAAACACTGGTGTCATGGCTGATGACACCCATCAGCAATGCACACACACACACCTGAACACTCACACCATACTGAGGCGGATGCACAGGTAAGACATATACTTGTGCATGTGTTTGGGATGCTCAGTTCACAGTTCTGGTATCCGGACACATCCGTTGGAGCTCTGCAGTATTCACAAGCTACATGCATACAAGTTATGGTATTTGCTATGCTACACAATCTTATCCTACATTTGCAGCAGGAAGAGCATGGGGCAGGGCCACACAGCCCAACACCACTGCCAAGGCCTGTACAGGCACAGTGTGACTTGGTGAAGGAACTACCTGAGCAGGGCACAGTCGTCAAAAGCCCGTGCACAGTATGACCTGCCCTTGGCAAAAGGCAACACAAGGCATATGCACTGACACAGTAGGTACCTACGGATTTCCCCTCTCTGACCCGCACACAGTACAATGGATGCCAAACATGACAGTACCTGTTCTCAGCCATGTATAGGAGGTGCACTGTGTGCATCCGACATAGGCAGCACTCCAGCACCATCCTCAAGTCTGGAACACAACCAGGGTATGTCTATTGACCTAACAAGTGGCAGTTGTAATAGAATGTGTAGGTACCCATTGCTATGGTATGTATGTATGTAAGTATACAAGTGGCTGTGGTAGCCAAATGTTAGGGCAGCAGACAGTACACATCCATAGTGGCACCATGACCTCTGTAGCACATACGGGGGTCACAATGGTAGCCTGTAGTACACAGGGTGTCCTAACCCACTGCATGGGCTGACTACCATGTGTGTCCATACAGCCCACACATGTTCCATGCAGCTGGACAGATGTAGACCAATACAGACAAATGATATATGATGGCCTATGGATATGCCCAATGAATGACCCCAACCCCCCAAAAAACACACAGACGACAGCAGGCCAGGCAGTTTGTTGTAGGTTGTGTAAGCTGGGACGTCCAACACCACTGTGCTGGTAAATAAAGCTGGGAACTGACGTACACTGGTATCCCTCCAACCAGCAATTTAGGTAGGTCCACACAGTGACATGGAGTACCCGGCATACTAGTACAGTAGCGGCAGATGTATACAACTGTTGGCCATGCCTCCCGTCAAACCTACACATGTGAGAGTCATGTGTGCCACCCACGGTGCTGTGTAGGACTGTGGTTGTGGTTGGATGTCCCCCCATGCTATGCAGACATGTAGCAACTGTCAATGCCACATGACCATTAGCTACCCTGCAGACACAGCATGACACCTGTCTGTGTAGAATGGAGGAGTCAGCAACACAGTACTATCTGGACATGTGACACTTGCAATACAGTTGACCATACTTGGCATGCTCACATACATGATGATATGACAGTAATGTTGGTCGACAACATGCGTAACAGTCATACTTGGGCATGCTCACACATTGAAACACAGGACAGCCAGGCATGCATACACCAGTGGTCCGGACATATCTGCCAGTACATTGCTATACTGTTGGATGTCTGTGCTGTATGGTGTGTGTGTGTGTGGTCTATATGCCATGGTCTATTGTTAATTCACATGAGCTATGTGCGCAGGGTACTTCTACCATCACGTGTATAGGGCGGTTCTTTGTTTGTGGACAGGCCGACGCCTTTGGATACAGACTGGGTAAGGCACATTCCAGCAGGTGGGAGCAGTTGTGCGTAGGTTTGCACAGTGTTAAGCACTGCTGACCTCTGGTCACAGCACCTTATACACGTTTAGACTCCACATTTCTTTGACAGTGCACTACTGGCATACTGGTAGACAAACACGCTTACAGCCACTCGCTCACCGACATTTCCGCTTACATTTGTCACTCATGCTGGGTGTGTGCAATCCCTTGTGATGCGTATTACATTGGACTACATGACTACAGTATTGGGTATGTGTAACCATTTTGCGACGGCAGGCATTCGACTGTACGGACTTAGCAGCCTGTCCAGTGACGTAATCATATTATATGCATGTTCCTCATACGATCTGCTCCTATCTGCCTGATACATGGGAACAGATACTCTGCAATGCTGACATGTGACTTGAGTTTGTTAACGCAGCTGTCCGCCGAGTCATGCTACCGCATACCTACTGCACGTTGTCCACCTTTCAGATTACATGACGGGAGACTGTGGGAGTGACACCTTTCCCACTTTGCATGGGACAGTCCCTCATCACGCATATCTCATATGACAATACCAGAACTCTCCACCAATCGGGGACACATTTCTACAGAATCAGGGACAGGTCAAGAAAAATCAGGGACACTTTTACAAAAGTAGTGCTATTAACTAGAAACATGGACAGAATCAGAGCATATGACTTAATACACATATTCTGAAGTAACAGTTGTTTATAACTCTTCCTTATTGTCATTGGTCAGTAAGTGTAATTCACCACCTTTCCTTCAACAGCCACTAATTTTAGGAGGGATTAAGAGGGACAGAGTTAAACTTTCAGTCAAACTCAGGGACGTACCTGACATTCAGGGACAGTTGAAAGGTATGGACAATACTCTAGCCATTGCAACTGTCCTGATTAGGGGACATTCTCATGCTGCACGTGTCTGTACTGGTTGCTTGTTACAGGTCTTGTATACCTGACACGTCGATATGTCATATGTAGTAACATAAGCAACTTTACTGCTGCTAGACTACGCTTTGATTTGTTCTGATATGTATATTTCTGTACTATGCATGGCTGTAGGTATGTTCTGCCCTGGTACATCTGACATTTCTATAGAGCAGGTTCCACTTTGGCCATTCAGAATGGTGGCAGCCCTATAGGCCCTATATGTAGAGCTATCACATGTGTCAAAGCAACACATACCCACAGTCAGTAGTAAACAGACGACTTCCACTGTTTGCATACGTTAAGGTTATTCATAGGTTCATAGGTTTATACTAGGCTATCTGCCCTAAGGCATTTATAAGCCTAGCCCAGAGTTTTTGTGGCTTACGCCACCCCTTATGTTAAATACTGTGCCCATTAGTTTGTTGTGCCTCTGTCCAGCAGTGACACAGAGAGGATTCCCGGGGTAAACCTACGATCTCCCATCCACCGGTCAAGATTTCTCTTGAACAGAGCCAGCGAGGTGCTCTGCCTCACATGGACCGGGATTTTATTCCACAACATAGGGAGTCGCTGGGTGACAAATCTATCCCTCCAGCATGTCCTATTTATATCCGTGCTAAGGTTTAAGTCGCTTGCTCTAGTGGATCTGGTAGATTTGGATTTTTTGAGGTGGAGCATGTCCATTAATTCCGGGTTGGACATGGCCTTGTATATGTCAGGCACAGGTCACCTGTGAGCAGATGGTATGCGACTGAATAGAGCTGGAGTTTCTTCAGTCTGGCAGCATATGACAGATTTTGGAGACCCTTTATCCTTTTGGTGAGGAACTTTTGGGGTCTCTCCAATTGCTGCAGGTGTCGGGAGAGATACATCCCGAATGGGGCATTGTACTCGTATCATTGGTCTGATAAGTGAAGAGTGCAGGGGAACAATGACCTCACTTGATCTGGATGTGAATCCCTTCATGATCAGGTGGGCAATGTAGAAGGTTTTTCTAACCACTTTAGCAATGTGTCAAAAGAAAGGCCACTGTCAACCTGGGTCCCCAGGTCCCTGATAACCTCTTCTGTGCTTAGTGGATTGCCACCTATATGGTAGCTTGGGGTTACCTTGTTTTTCCCGAAGGGTATGACTATACATTTTTTTGGCATTTAACTTCAGGCCATGGCTCTGGCACCAGCTATCAGTTTCCGTGAGACCCCTCTGAAAGATATCTGTGTCCGATGTACTTTCCACTATGGCTCCCAGTTTGCAGTCATCTGCAAACTTTGTCAGCCATAGTCCTCCTATGTTAGCCTGTACTTCTGAGAAGTAGATGCCGAACAACAGGGGGCCAAGGACTGAGCCCTGTGGGACACCACTTGTGACCGGCTTGGAGTCTGACATGGCGCCAGCTACTCTAACCCTGTGGGTTCTGTCCTTTAGACAGTTTGCAACCCATCTTGTGACATATGGGTTTACATTTAAGCTGGTAAGTTTCTCTATAATACCAGAGTGGGGTATTGTGTCGAAAGCTTTTGCAAGGTCAAGGTAGGCTGTATGGACTGCCTTTCCCTCATCAATGGCCTTGGTGACTGTCTCGAAGAAGTCGACCAAGTTCAAAAGGCATGATCTGCCCTTGACAAAGCCAAACTGGGTCGGGTCCAATGTCTGCAAGTCCCCTATGTCTTTGTTTATGAGTTCCATTATGATCCTCTCCATAGCTTTGCAGACCAGGCTTGTTAAGCTTATGGGGCGGTAATTACCAGGGTCCGTAGAGGCACCGCCTTTGTGGAGTGGGACCACAGTTGCCGTACGCCACTCCTTGGGCACGTATCCTGTGGTAAGGCTAAGATTAAACAGCTGCCTTACGTGCGGGTTTAGTTCCTCATTGAGTTCGTGTAGCACACAGCCGGGGACACCATCCGGTCCCATTGATGCTGTGTTTTTAGCTTTAGAGAGAGCAGCTGTCACCTGCGCATTGGAGATGTCTGGGAGGCTGCACTCCGCTGGGATAGTTATCTCTCCTTTTTTTGGGGGGGGGGGGTGAAGTTTGCACTGAACCTGTCTGCCAGTATGTTGGCAATGTCTGTGGGTTCAGTGATTTTTGTATCATTTTGGACCAACTCTGAGCATATCTGGGAGTTACCACCCAGGTTTCTAACATAGCTGAAGAAGGCCTTATGATTGTCTTTTGAATCTATGGCAATTTTTCTCTCAAAGTTGGCCTTGGATGATTTTACGAGTGCTCGTATTTTTTTTTACTAATAATGATCAAAGGTGTCTTCTCTTTTATGGATTTTGCTCTATCATGTAACAGCTTTCTCCTCTTATTGTAAAGTTTGTTTATGGCTGGGGTCCACCAGACTGGACGTTTGCCCTTGGTGGAAAGAGTCTTGGTTTTATTAGGGATTGCCTGATCCATGCAGTCCTGGAGGTGTTCGTAGAAGGCATTTGTAAGGGCTTCCGCAGCTTGGATTGTGGTTTCCACTGGCTCGGGGGCCTTGAAGGATACCACACCAGTCTTGAGTAGTGTGAAGTTTGCTTTAGAGAAGTTCTTCACTGTGGTCTTTTTTGTTTGGGGTGGGATGTGGATATCCAGTGAGATTAGTTTATGATCTGATCTCACCAATGAGGGATATACTTCCGGTGTGGAGCATTTTGTCCCCATGTTTGTGACGAGATCTAGTATATTTTCTCCTCTTGTGGGAACGGTGACTAGTTGTTCCATGGCATTTGAATTGAATTGAATAGAAATTTTGCGCTTGAGTAATGTTCCCAGTCTATATTCGGGTAGTTGAAGTCACCCAATATAATGGTGTTTGGAGATACTTTTATACCCTCCAGTGTCTTCAGGAAGGCTGTGTGGGGTTCCTGAGTTTGAGAGGGTGGCCTGTAGCATGCTACAAATTGTAGAGCAGTTTTGCCTATGGTTAATTGCACCTGGATGGTTTCCGATGCTTCGTGTGTTGCCACCAACCTGGAGGTGTGGGTATCCTTGATGAATATGGATACACCCCCTCCTTTTGTGGTGTGGTCCGGGTTTTGGGGCCGGAATGCATGATATGAGGTAAAACCTGATAGTGCCGGGTTGATCTCAGGAGCCTTGAACCAGGTTTCAGTCACAGCACAGACATCGATGTTCTCCATACTGAGAAGGGCCTCGAGTGCGTGCATTTTGAGATTTAGACTTCTGGCACTGAGCAGCATTACCCTTAGTTTCTTCCCATTTTCGTTTTCTAGGGTGGTAGGTTTAGAATTTGAGCCTTGCCTAAAAAAGAGGCACTATGGGGGTGGCAAGAGCCTTAGCCAATATCCAGAATCCCAGGGGTGATAGGTACAAGCCGTCCCTTGCGAAGCAGCGTGGCTTGTCAAGCATGTCATCCCAGGCAGACAGACACTGGATCCCCTTTGAATGACACCAGAAATTAAGCCAATTGTTAAAGCTGATCATCTTGTCTCTATGTTGTGGCATCATTCTTGGTGAAGGAAGGATGCTGCTCAGGGTCAGGGTCATACCTGCCTGGGCTACATAATCAGAGAGCTCCTCTATGTCTCTTTTCATGTAGTCCAGGGAGGTACATCTCAGGTCGTTCACACCAGCATGGACAATGACTGTGTCATATTTGTACTTGCTGTGGAGTGACCAGAGTGCTTGTGTTATGTGGCGGATTCTAGCGCCCGATAGGCAGCTTACTGTGACCCTCTCCTTGTTCAGCCTGGTGAGTGGGACGTCAGTGTGTCGGACTATGGAGTCACCTATGACAAGTATGTTTGGTGTTGTATTTCGCCTTAAGGGCTGTGACTGCTTTGCACACTGATTTTGTGTTTTATGTGTTGCCTGTGGTGTGTCATGAGGTGGCGGTTGCTTGGGTGTCTGCTTTGGAGGCCTCTGCTGTTTAGGTAAATTTTTGCTCAGAGCCTCCGAGTATGTGTTTGTGTGTTTATGCGTTTGATTCATTGTTGCGATAGCTTTATGTGAGACTGGTTTTGTGGTGTGTGTAGTTGCCTTCTCCTCCTGTCTGGTCTTGCCAGTCCTGAGTTGAGAGAGCTCAGCCTCCAGTTTGGCTAAACAGCTGCATCTCTCATAATTTGTGTTATGTGGGAGGAGGAGAGGGTTGTCTGTGTACATGAGGCAATTGTAACATTGCCTCAATATTCCCAGATTCACCAACTGGACAGGAGAGGACGCCAGCATCTGGCCCTTCGACATGCTAGAGAAATTAAGAAGTTTGGGGTGTAACTGAATGAGAGAGGACTTAGTAAGGAAGTGGGTATTCCGGGGGGGGGGGGGTTCGCTAGTGAGGGACTTTGTATAATACAGAAGCGCTAAGCCTGAAAAGAAGATGCTTTTAAGACGAGTGCTGAGCTTTTTTTTTTTTTTTTATTTTGGAGGGAAAAAAAAGAGCTTTTTAGGAACAAGTGCTGTGCTTTTTAGTTAAGGGATATACTGTTTACATTACTAGTAGAGCAGTTCTAAGGGAAAAAATGAAGAACAGACTTTATGGAGCCAGAAAAAGTTTAACCTTGTTAAACCAGCGCTGCCCGATGCTGCTCTAGTGGCAACTCCGCGCTAAAGCGTTCTTGATAGCAGGGGCTGGAAAGAGCCAGGAATTGACCCAATACGGCCAATAAAACTACAGTTTCAAGTCAGTAACCACTCCCACGGGGGGCAGGGGAGGTGCTCAATGTTTTTCACTGCCACTGATCAACAGAGAGACTTTCCCTTAGCCCAAGCAAAAATGGCCTCACAGAAACTTACAAACAGTTAACAGCAAGACTGTAACTGAATTTTTTTAAATCTCAGAAAAGTGGGAAAAAAGCAAGATTTTTTTTTTGTTTTTGTTTTTTCAGAGATAGCAGAGGTTCACAAGTAAAGTTATAACAGTGCAGTAAATGACTCCACACAAGAGTGCTAGGACAAAGACAGAAAATATGCAAGTTTTGAGAAAAAAACGATTTTAAAATTAAGTGCAAACAGGAAATTCAGTAAACAGCTTTTGGTTGTGCTCTAAATACAGCTACTAATGCAGAAATCAAGTTTAACAAGCCAGAAAATGCTCAAACTAGGCAACTATGCAGAAAAACTTAGCAAATAAACAGAGAAAAAATACTTAAAATCTCAAAAGTGGCTCCCTTCTTCTCTCAGCGTTTTCTCCTCTTGGTGGGTGCTTCAACAGCCAACAAGCCTGAAAAGACATGTAGCATTATAATTGATAATACTGTTTCCTATTACATGTAGCAGTTACTGATACAACAAATTGATGTCTGACACCACTACATACACTATATAGCCTCCATTCCCGAACTCACAGGCCATGTGCCATAACTGTCATTTTGCAGGACACAACTGCCCAGATGGGTGTGTCCCTCATAGGCGTACGGGTGTTGAACCTCTTCTATTATGCTATCATCTACCTAAGGTGGTCAGCAAATTATACACTTACCGTCAGTAGCAGAACTCGCATACCAATGGGTGTGAATGAACACTGTATCAGGGACAATGCATAACACCCTGTGGGACACATTTAGACGATCGGTTCTATTAACCAGACACATTCACAGTCACAGAGCATATGTATTCATTCAAGTTTGTCGAGGTACATGCTGTTTATTACTCATACATGTTGTCATCTGTCATTACCTGCATTCCGCCACCTGTTCACCTAATATTACTATTTCTGGAAGTGTTTAGTTGGACTGTTACATTGTGATACATAACTATAGACGTCCATGCTAATCGGGTACATGGCACTGATTTGGTCTCTATGTATTCCCCCGATGGTTTACAGACTATCCGGTAGATGTGCTCTTCAGGTTTGGGAGGTGTAGGCGTATGCTATGCCCACATAGGAATATTAATGACTTCCACTGGGCGGGCCTACTACATCTCTGCCAACCAGCACCTGCACACTTAAGCCCATTAATGCATACCCATGGTCCACCTACCTGGCACCCCTCAACAGCAGTCGTGACAAATACTTACTGCGAGCACAGCTGGGGTATGAGCACACCCCTACACATTGCCCACTCTCCCCATCTCGGGACACATGTCGTACATTTTGTCAACCCATGTATTATCACACTTGCACAACCTACTGTTCCATGTACACCTACATCCTGCTCGTATTAATGTCAGCAGATTCACATGTACCCTGAATTTTTGGGATCCCGCAAGGGACACCGTTATCCATGTTTAAAGTGTAGACCTTGCAGAACTCTCCCACTGGTACTTTCCTACCAGTGTTTTGGACAGCGGCAGTGTATTGATCTGTATTGCCCGTCTGTATGTCTGTCTGGCCTAGCTGGGCGATGTGGGGGGTACAACATTCATTTATTGGACCTCCCAGTCACATATGCCTGGGCTGTAAATATGTTACCCCTAATTGCTGTGAAGTAACCTATTTATGTACATGTATATATCTACACTGACATATATATTTTGTTTTGTGTGTATGTGTACATATCAGTACCTCCTGTTTGTGTATATATATCTATATCCGTAGTATATCCTTGTGTGTGTGTGTGTGTGTGTGTGTGTGTGTGTGTATTTTTTTTTTTCCTGGACATGGACACTTACACATGCGTATTATCTCTGCTTCAACAGCATACTATTGCCTTAGTCATTATGACACAGACACTTCACTCCGGTGAACTTGTGCTCAGTATATTGCACGTTATACAGCGGACAGATGTCGCACGTTTTTATGTCTGGGGTGCCGCTGCTAACTGGGATGGGATACAGTGTCATTCGACCTATTACTCGTATGCGCAGCGTATTATTCCTGCTACTGTGTTTGTTTCTGTGCACATTCATATTATTACTGTTGATAGGATGTGTGTTTGTACTTCAACATATTGTTGTCGTCATGTAGTTGTGTCTTTCTGCTTTTCCCGGTTTGGGGTTGTCGCAGCAGAACTCCGTTCCGCTCATGGGTGGCATATAGGTTTTACGTTCCGGGCTGCCAGCCCTGACGCACAACGTCTGACAACGATACACCCATTCACGCATGTCTCCACGCAAACGACGCTCTATCTGGGAATAACACCCATGTACTAGCTGATCTCCACGGGCCGTTCCATTGCACCCGGCGCAACATACCCTAGCACTCCTGTGTCCATAATCGCATATCCATAGTTTCTCCTGCACACCAATGTTGAGTTTCCACGCATAACAGCCATTATACACCTGATATTACAGCCATGACACACCTTTACACATTGCCCTCTCATGAGCGTTGGGGTCCTACACACATTTTGTACCGCCTCGTGTATTCACAGGCTCATCATCCATTTATATTTGCACATATGTGCCTTTCCTGGTGTTATGGATTACAAATGATTTGCGGGTTACAAGTGTAGGTGGCTGCAACATGTACTACATTCTGTCTGTTTACAATGTTGACGTAGCACTTCAACGATGTTATGGCCACTGGTATAACCCTGCCTCTGGTGTGAAGAGCAGTGCTCTGGTCACACTTGTAAAGCTTTATGTGACATACGCTGCGAGCACTTCATAATTCCGTACTTGCTCTGGATTCCCTTCACAGCCCTTATGTTTGCTTTCATCTTTCGGCGTACCTTATCTATATATATATATCTATATATCTATATATCTATATATATATATATATATTAGTGTGTATATATTAGTGTGTATATATATATATATATATATATATATATATATATATATATACATACATACATATATATATATATATATATATATATATATATATATATATATATATATATATATATATATATATATATGTGTGTATATATAGATAAATATGTAGCCATATAATTGCATTAATTGCATTTTTCTGTTATGTCTGTGGATATTTATCTATACACACATATATATATATATATATATATATATATATATATATATATATATATATATATATAAATAAAAGTTACAGCTGTACATATATATATATATATATATATATATATATTTATTTATATATATGTGTATATATAGATAAATATGTAGATATATAATTGCATTAATTGCATTTTTCTGTTATGTCTGTGGATATTTATCTATACACACATCTATCTATATATATAAAAGTTACAGCTGTACAAGACAACATACATTTGCTATGCTAATAGCTGCGTACACCCACGCAGGCGCATTTGCATCTGCTTATTCTGAGTTACATATGTTTACAGGCACTTCTTTGGGATTACATGTGCCTTATTCCTTATGAAAGTACCACTTTGATGGAATCCGGTTAACGGACCCATGTGAAAGCGGTCACCTTTACATGTATAAATGTTGGCTTTACAGCACAGAGGCATTCATTACACAATTAATATGTGCTATAATTGTACTTGAACCGGGAATGCCTTTACGTTGGGTGGATGCTGTAACCACTACACTATTGGTGTTCTGGCTCATTTATATGTATACCCATGGTTCATAGCTACTCTGACATATGCCTCAACGCTTCCCTTACACAACAGGCATCCATTCTCCTGCTGGGAAAACCACAGTACAATTAGGACATTCTCTGTTTCCTACTGCTCTGGACCCGTGCTGCAAGTCTACTCACTCCAAGGATATTCAGAACTCCTACGCTTATAGTCCTCACACGTACGTATGTTTGATTGTCAGGGTGTTCATGTGCTGGCTGGTGACTAGAACTGCCCTGGTGCTGTTCAAAGATCAGACATAGCACATGGACAGAGTTAGTCCAGATTTTAACATTCTACCTGTGTTTACAGATGCAGTTGTTTGAGCACCTCTGACCACATTATTGGGTTGGCGCTACATAATTTAGGGCAGGGAGTGGTTCCACTACATAATGCAGGTTGGGGGGGGGGTGGTTTCCACATGTTTCCCTTTCATTTTGACTATTTCATTCATTTATAGATACAATGAATATTATTCTGGACATCTGTTATAAATTCACTACAGGTATGCAATAGTCCTGTCAACAGATGTGACAGTTGGTTGGTGTACTTGTGTACGGACCTCTGTGATACTCGGGGACTCGTTTCTACAGTGACAGGGACAAGGCTATGACAACTCAGGGACAATCACGGACACTTCTACCATATTAGTACTATTAACTTGGAACGTGTTGACAGATTCGTAATACTACTAATTTTCTGCAGTTAAATGCGTCTATTACTCTTCATTGTTGTAAGTAGTCATTCTCATTCAACACCTTTCCCCCAAAGGTCACTGACTTTGTGAGTGGTTAAGAGGCTGGCCAGTTATTGTGCGAATGCTCTGACCATTGGTAGCGTTGACATTGTCATATGTACAGGTTGGGATGTATTCTGGAAACTAGGGTTGCCACCTTTTCAAATGGCCAAGATAGGACATTTTCGGAACACACATCAGATTTTACAAGCCGACACATACCCATGGTCAGTACAAAGGATAGAACTTAACTTATTTGCCTACATAAAAGCCTATTGTTGTAGCGGTTTAGTTGCTTATTCTGTTTCTTGTAACATTTAGGTATTTTAGATACTGAAATAATGATTTTCTGCAACTATTACCTAACATATGGGACATAATTATGTCCTACAATCCCAGGACATTTGCCATTTGTAATGTATTTTGTCAGGACACAATTGTCCAAAGAGGGACTGTCCCTCGCAAAAGCGGGACAGATGGTAACCCTACTGTGGACACCAGATTGTTTGGTCCAACACATAGCCACGGTCAATGCAGGTTTAGAACATTCATTTGTTTCCTAGCTGTGAGCCTTATACCTTTGGCACTTTTGTTGTTTGCCTGTTTCTTCTACGAATTACGTTTATTCTATCCTGACGTGACCGCTTTAGGCAACTGTTACATGCAGTATGGTACATAGTTATTTCCTACAATCACAGGACATTTGGCATTTTATCATTGTTGGTCAGGTCACACCTACACACACATTAATTGTCCCTCACACAGTGGATCAGGGGGTATCCTGTTTACATCAGTGCCTTCATCACCCTTATACCATGTGCCACTATGCGAATGTGTGCAATATATTCTCTCGCTTATTTGTGTCGGGACACGTGCGTCACGGGCAGGTGTTTGATCCTGGGTAGTAGGTGCTGCATGACCATCTAGGGATGGACAGTCTTGTGCACCACTACTGCACATTCCAGCTTGTTTCCAGATATCTACAGGACTGGACTTCGTGTCTTCATACCCATTCTGATGTTTACACAGGTTACTTATCCCATGAGGGATATCCCAAAATTTGAACAAGACCAAAACAAGACAAATACCGAACATTCTTCTGGCATTACAAAAATGTGCTGGGGGTTTTACATGCAAGGGATACATAGTTTGCAATCCTGAAACTGCCTAGGGTGACACTACCCACTACATATGCATAGTGGTCACTATGTGTAGATGTGGCTGCACCAAACCAGTAGGCCAAGTATGGCTGGATTTGTTGGATGTTCAGGTATGGGAGCGGGTTGTGTGCTGTGGAGGGGATGCTGGGTAGTCCATTATGCATCCAGATGTGTTGCATTTGATATGGCCAGTTCCATCAGGACCAATCTGTGAGTATGTGCCGGTGACATGTCTATACATTTGTATCGCACATTTTAATATTCATATGTTTGTGGGATTGTGTTCTATAGTATGGCCTGTCTGGTTGTATTGCAGATGTGTAAACATGTTTTTGTGTTTCTTTCTGCTTCACCCAGTGCTCCCTCATACACCTCCGGTTAACCTATCCTGCATACGACACAGTTGTCGCCTTGGAGGATTATACCATTACCCACCCCCCCTCACACACATATTCCTGACACTCCATCATCACTGCTTTGTTTGATGGCCCATGACACGGTCAAGGTAACACATTGCATACCCTACATATGTCAGGTACCTGTATGGTTGTGTGGACTACCCTGCCATGTTTGACTTTCCACATGCTATACCTCATGCACATAGGTACACACCTATACTTAACTTTCATGACATGGTTGGTATACCCGGATAATACCCGTTCAACTGTGACGCATCCTGACAAGTTCGGCTTGGACCGCTGATGTGCGGATTTTGGCCGACTGTTGTAATCATTGGTAGGATGCCACCTTTTCCTATGTCCAGGATGGGATATATTCCAGACACATATCCGAATGTACTGGACAACACGTACCCACAGTCAATGGTACGGATAATACTGTTCCTTTCAGCCTACATGTTGCCTTATTGTTGTAGCAATTTATATGCTCCTTCTGTTTCATTGACATGCTTATTCTATTTCCTGTCACATTTGGTATGTGAAATGCGAACATACCTATTGTATAATTTGGTCATACAGTCGCTAGATATGTACATTTATTGTGTTTTTTGTTATGGACACATCTGCCCAGCTGTGTACCCTCCCTCACAATATGGGTCAGCTGGTGACCCTGACCATTGGGCTGGACGTACCTATTGGCGGCGCGCTAACATATGATGCATTTCACTTCCACTCGGTATAACTATCTACACTGCGTTGGACTATGGGCACACGGTTTTCAATGTCATTTGTTCTCGGGATAGGGACCCGTTATTCTCTACCGTGCATTTGTTTTTGCTTCTTCATTTTGTGTTCACAAGAACTGTCTTGCATGCTTTGCATACGTTTCAGTATCCAGACACTGACAGATGTGATTATTATTGCTTGCAAATTGTTATATGCAAGCATTTTAGGTTGCACGTCTTCAGCTGACATTTAAACGCCTTAGTGCGGCACTTCGACATGCCCTATGCACTCGCGCTCCTTTCCTATGCATGTGGCTGTGGCGGCAGTGCACCTTCATTAATATGCATTTGGCGCTACTGCGTCATCTTCATGACGCACGGTCAGCGCAAGCCTAACGCCGGCCTTGCGCTGAGCATCATGAATCCCAGGGTGCATCTTCTGTGAAAGACTCTTTTGATTTTAGTCCATTTATTAAAAGGATCACAGTGGATGATACCATGTTACTGGTTATGGTGGATGTGGCATCTTTATACACTGATTCCCTGATAAAGTGAGGTTGTTGACTGAGATTTTAGATGCAATTCGTTTTATATATATATATATATATATATATATATATATATATATATATATATATATATATTTTTTTTTTTTTTTTGTGCGTTATATAGAGGCAAGTTAATGGTGTAGCTATGGGGGCTGCTATGGCCCCAAGCTATGCCAATGTGTTTATGTTTGGCTGGGAAAAATAATTTATTTATAAATCTACACATTATGAAAATATTGTTGTATATAAATGTTTTATAGGTGATTTTTTTTTTTTTGTATGGAAAAGGACTGAAAATGTGCTTTTTGATTTTGTGAAGTATATATGAGTTCAGTGACTGGTTATCTAAAATTAAATTTCACTGTGAATAGGGAGAACATTAATTTCCTGGACTTGATGGTATACAAGAACGCCAACAGTCTGAGTGTAAGGATTTATAAGAAACCAGTGCAAAGTAATAGTTACTTCAACTATAGTAGTATGCACAAAAAGAGCCTTAAGTATAATACTGTGAAGAGTCAGTTTGAGAGAATAAATAGGTTAACTGATGAATTTTATTTTTATGATGGAATTTGAAGTTTTAAAAGATACGTTTAGTGCTAGAGGATATCCCATCAAAGTGATTGAAAGTGTTATGTAAAATGCAATGAGAGATAGAGAATCTGATAATGCAGTCCCTGCTGTTAGGAGTAATAAAGATTTTTCTTTGGCTGCTTGATTGAGAATTCAGTTGATGAAAATAATATAAGAGAAATAATAAAAAGTAATTGGAAGTTCCTTATGAATTTTCAAGAGTTGAGAAAGGTAATGGGAGACTATCTGTTTTTTTATCTTCAGAAGGTGATAGACCCTAAAGGAATATTTTATAGGTTTTGGAAAGAGAAAAGTGAAGAAAAAGTTATGTTCAAATGCAACAGGTATAAAGTATATTTTAGAAGGTGAGAAAATAACAGTCAAAGTGAGGAATTATACAGTGAACTTATATTACAAATACAACTGTAAATCTAGATTTGTAGTATACATTGCATTTTCCCAGCTCTGCACTGCCTTTTATATAGAGAGAACTGTGAAAGAGTTGCATTTTGAATACACAAGCATGTCAGAGCCATACAGAAAAGAGAATTTACAAATGCTTTAGCTAAGCATATTAATTACGGCCATGCTGATCAAGTAGGGGCTATTGTTTTTAAGTGTGCTATTTCAGATCAGGTATTAGGATTTAATATTAGACGGGATGTTGAAGATGACTTGGACTGGAAAGAATACTGTTGACAGGTTAGATTGAATGCCTGTACAAGTCCAGGTATTAAGGATTGTGAGAATTTTGAATTGGTTTTAAAAAGGAAAGGGTTAATGCATTAATGCATGGTGGTCATATAACATATGGGGATTGATATAACTGGTTGATTTAATTTTTGTTGCTTGGTCTGATGACGTTCACTGTTGAATGAAAGTGCTTACCAGTGATTTGTTTTGAATATTTTATTTTTTGCCATTTTGTTTTCTTTTTGATTATTTACAGTTTTTAGTTTCAGTCTTTTTAGTATAACACCATACTTATGGGTGACTTCAATTACCCATCCATAAGCTGGGATACTTATATGACTCATAATTCAATTGCTCAGAGATTTTTGGACATCATCAATGCAAATACCCTGGAGCAACTAGTTAGCATCCCAACTAGAGGTACAAATATCCTAGACCTGGTACTCATGAGCATGGGGGATGCTGCTCCTTCCCATGCAGTAACTCCTCCTTGGTAAGATTTGACCACAATATGATGTATTTTAGTATTAAAACTAACCTAGAACCCCCAACAAACTCCAAACCTGTTAAGAACTTTGCTAAGGTCAATGACCTCAAACTAAATGACAGCTTATTAAACTTTCAAGGTCCTCTAAAACAGGATGACACTGAGGCCTACTCTGGGCTGTACACAAAAGCACTGCACAACCACAGCCATAGCTGCACAGAGGAAGCATTACTTCTACTAGTCAAACCTATGATTACTGGCAAAAATAACCCACCCCGATCGATTCCTATTGTAAATAGGCTATACAACAAAAGGAAAAAAATCCACTCCAAAGCCAAGAAGGAACAGACAAAACAGTGCAAAAAGACACTCACCAGTCTAAACAAACAAATTAGAGAGCTGGTGAAATCTGCCAAAGCAAACTATGAGGAAAAGATAGCCTTCCAGGTGAAAGATAACTATAAAACTTTTTAATTATATTAATAACCTCAGGGGAAATCCTCAACAATGTGCCGAGTTAATCATGAACGGCAATACTTATACCCAGCATGAAACTATTCCAAACCTGCTGGCCAACAAGTTCAGTTCAAACTCCCCTCCCCCAATCACCTCCTACCACACCCAAAGAAATACCCACAACCATCCCCATACCGGTCATTAAGAGAGAACAAAACATGGCTTCCATGGGTCCTGACAACATTCCAGTATGCTTCTTAAATAGCTTAAAACAAAATATATCAGAGCCACTAGAAACACTCTAACCACAGCCTCCAGGCGGTCTTTAGCCCAGAGGAATGAAGTACTGCAACAGTCACCCTCTGCACAAGGATGGCCAGTCAACTGACCCGGGGAACTACAGACCCATAAGCTTGACCAGTCTTATCTGCAAGGCCATGGAGAGAATCATCATGGACCTAATCAATAATGACATATGAAATCTCCAAAAACTAGACCAGACCCAATTTGGTATTGTCAAAGAGAGGTCTTGCCTGGTTAATCTGGTGGACTTCTTCAAAAAGACCACCAGGGTCATGAATGAGGGTAAAATGGTACACACTGCTTATCTAGACCTGGCCATAGCTTTCAAAACATTTCCTCCACTTGGGGATCATAGATAAGCTTACTGAGTTAGGTTGAAACCCTTACATCATCAGATGGATGGCAAACTGGCTCACTGACAGGACACGTTGACCAGATAGGTGAATCCATTTCCAATAAGGAACCTGTTGTTAGCAGTGCCCCACAGGCTCAGTATTGGGATACCTCCTGTTTGGTATATACTTCTCTAAAGTGAAGGTCAAGGTTGGGGGCCTCTGGTTCACCAAGTGCACCAATGACTGTAAGCAGAGAGCAATCATTGAATCCCCAAATGATGTTGACATCCTATAAACAGGCCTAAAATTACAAATTACTGGTGCCAATACCATGGTCTGACACTAAATGTTAAAAAATGTAATCATACCCTTTAGTAAATCAGATATCCCTGCAAATCATAATATTGATAGCATAACCCTAAAAGTGAACCCACTGATGAGGGACGTAGGAACACAGATAGTAACTTGAACTGTAGCTGTCTATGGTAGTGAGGAAATCCTTCTGTGTGGCTTACCTTATAAGTAAAGGCATGGCATCATGATCAAATGAAGTCATAGTACCATTGTATTTGGCCCTCATCAGGCCCATAATCGAGTACAATGCTCCATTCTGCATGTACCTAACCAGGTACTTATTGGTGTGGCCTCAGAGGTTATTTTACTAAAAAATACAAAGTGTAAGACACATGTCTTATGCAGACCAACTGAAGGCCCTTATCCCTTTACTCCATCTCATATTGTTTATTGAGAGGTGACTTATGCCAGACCTACAAGGTATTCTCTGATCCAGCCCTGATGAAAATGTTACATATTTGCAAGAAAAATTATACAAAAGTTACATGTTCCATGGACCTGAACCTTATTTGCGACTCAGAACTTGCTGGAGAGAGGAGAGACTGATTCATATCCCAAAGGGTACCTCGCCTATGGAATAAACTTCCTATCTTTGTAAAACAAAGCCTGTCCCTCGCTCTCTCCAAAAGATTTTGGATAAATGGATGGAAAAAACGTAAAGTCTCTCCAAGGATACTACCCATGTCCCTTATGGACAGAGGCAGTTTGTAAAATAACTGAGGGCACCAACACCTAAAGATCCACTACCCTGATACTACCCCATCCAATATCTGGGGAATTAAGATTTAATATTGTCATATCCTGGGTATTACTGGCTAGGCTTGTAAAGACTGTTGTGCCATTAGCCTAGTAATCACTTATGAACCTATGAATCTATAAGCAGGCTTACAGTGGGGGCCAGATTCCAGATGACTTGCTCTTGGAATAAGTCACTTACTCTCAAAACAAGTCTTGGAGTAAGTGACTTACTCAGAGCAAGTCTTTTGAAATCTGGCCTCTTAACATTTATCATATTCATGCATTATACAGTACGTATATTTTTTTCTTTCTAACAGTTATTTTTTTTCCTAGCTTTACATAAATTGCTCATTTCCTTCTTTTGCACAATTCAAATCATATAATCCTAAACTGCCTTGTTCTATGGAGGATCAACTTCTTACTCTCCCAGAGTTAGTTATTGTCTACATTTCATTCCTCAGAAAGGGTTGTGGATAGTAGGGCATCATGTTCAAAATTATGACTTTTGTATGAGAAAAGGAATGGTGGTAACTAAATGCTGTTTTTGTGAGAAGGCTGTACTCTTCCATTAAGTTGGCTGGAAAATAACCTTCTCTAAAATTCTGGAAAGGTGAGATAAAAGTGGTGGGTTCAAAGAAGTGTTCGGACCTTGGGGTGGGTGGGGTAAGAGATAGAACTGTCTTCAGAAGTATGAGAAAGCACTGGTTTGACTAAAGATATTAGGTAACCATTTAAAATGTTGATACCCACTAGAGTGCTCCTGAAATGCAGAAATCTGATGGCAGAAAGATTGGACTTCTATATACCATATCTGAGGTAGCATTTCTCAGACTATTCACTTTTCTCAGAGATATGGACATCTCAGGGTTGGTATATATAAGTTCAGGGGGTGCAGGGGGACTTGCCACCCCCTCCCCCCACAAAAAATAAATTTTAAAGAAAGGAGCAATTTTAGAGATTTGCTCTTCTCCTGTGCTATCAGTCTTTTTTTTTTCAGCTTTCAGCACTTGGCATTTCGAGTGCCAACATTTCAATAGGGAAACAGGATATTAATGATTTGACAGAGTGGTATAATAATAACTGTATTACCAGCAACAAATATTTTAAAAACAGAGCATCTGACCTGGGATCATAGCTATCATCTGTCCCTGATTTAGCCAACTATCCATAATTTGTCCTCATATTTTTGCCTGCCCCTTGTAACATCTTTGACTTGCTGGTAAATCATTACGGATTACAGTCAGTCAATAAAGTCAGACATTACAGTTTCAAGCTTTTTAATCTTCAGAAAATGCATATTAGTGCAAACCCTGCTGTTCTATTAACTTTCTAAGTGAATTAGAATAATATTTAGAAAATGTCTCTGATTTTGGACTTGTTCACCAGCTATCGTTGGCATTGTCCCTGATTCTTGGGCAAATAAGTTAAGAGCTATGCTCGGGATGACCATATTTCTGCTAAGTAATTGGTTACCCTGAGTGAGAGAGGCTCTCTTGTATGAGACAAGATTGCGTTGTTTGACTGTTCTTTTTCTTTTCTTTCCTTTCTTTCTTTTGTGAACTTGGCAAGGATGACTGAAGGATATTTTGGTTTGAAAATGAAACACAAGGGCACTGACTGCATTTTGGGTGAGGTCCAGGTTTGATTATTAATGTTCAAAGTAACACTGAAGGTCTGTTTTGTTCTTCCATTAAGGTGGTTACTTCTCATCAGAATAGTTTTAGGTTGTTTAGAGGAGCTGTTCGTCTTTGGGTTAGTTAGTTAACCTTGGCTCATCTGCAGTTAAGTTTGACAGTACAGCTGTGATTCCAGACATGATAGACTGAAGGGCCCTGTGGTTTATAAAAACAATGTAACATTCTGCATGTAAACAGAGAAAACACTCAACTAGCCTGTGGACTTTAAAATAAGTTACATTTAATGTAAAATAAAAAAGTAACACAGAAGGAACATCAAAACCCTTTCAAGATTATGTGCTTTCATCTCATAAAACACTGGCGATGGGAGAAAGGGACCTTATGAGAGAGCCTTGGTTATAGAATTTAATGAGTGGTCTCACCAGATTGAAGATGTAATCAACAACAACTGGAATATTTTTAAAACTAACTCCCATATTTATAATATCATAGGGACTAAACTCAGATTTGTGTTTAAAACAGCTGCCTATGTTAAAACACTTCTGGAGAGATCTGGACATCCAAAAGAAAAGCAGTCAACAAAAGTTGTTTATAACAGAGCCACAAGGAATTGGACTTTGAAATGTGGCTGTTGTAAATAATGGTTCTTAGTCTACTCAGTAACATTCTCACCATTGTTTTATTTTTAGTTGAGAGCCCTATGCTTGCTTTCTCAGCTCTACAACCAGATGACTCTTGGTGTTAATTTAAGGTGACCAGAGAGAGCAGACTCATAATATTTGTACTAAAGGCAGATAAAGATGTTTAAAAAATGATGCAGGGCATCGTTGCAGTTAGTTTGGGATTATAACCGATCCCAGTCCCAGCTTTCTTGTTCACACATGAGTGAGGTTTGCTAATTATATTTGAGTGAGCAGATTTTTGCAACTCTGCCAAGCAATTTTTGTGACAGAAAATTTTACTGAGTCAAGGCAGTGAGCATGGAGGACAGGCTCATCTATAGATGCTTTTTTGAACCTTTTAGTGAAATTTGATAAAACACAGCCCATTAAAAAAATAGGTCTTATAGCTTTGTATACTATTTGGGAATTGGGAGAGGATTTTGGGTCACACTGCAGATATGAGTCATCACTAGAATGTCACTGTCTTGTAAGTGGGGACATTATGACTTGAAATGTTAATGGTAGTGGAAGAAACAGGATGGGGATATATGTATGTGATATACACCATTTCAAATAACAGTTTTAAAAATTTCTCCTGTGAAGAAATGACATATGTAAAGTTTAGGCTAGAATAAGTGACATTAGGAGAAGTAGGTCAGAGCTGATAAGGGGCTGATTTTGTTTACAGAAAGAGGATAACATCCCTTGATCATAATCTTGGTCTCTAAGTTTGGTATGCATAGTAGTCTTGTAGTAAGGCTGATGAAAAGCTGTCAAGGTGTTCCAGTCTTGATTCTGTGGTCACAAGTAAAACAAGTTTGCTTCCCTGAAATTAGGTTTGGATATTGAAGAAATTATTTATTATACCACCAGGTAGGGCAGTAAACCCATAAAACAGATTGCTTTATATGTTATTAAATCCCATGTTTGAAGGTGAGTAATCATTTAGAAAAAAGTGCACCTATAATGCAGTATACGGATTGTATCAGGTCTGACATACCTCTCCTAATGTCACTGGTTTTAGCCATTTATATATGTGTGAAAATGACTGACAGGGTTTGCTCAGTATCCCTAATTAAAAAAAAAAAAGCTAACAATGAAATGGGTGATAGTGCAAACGTAGCTAAGTTTGTAGGTGATGTAATCAGTGGTTGACATGGTCAAGTTATGGGAGACAGGAAGATGAGATAAGAATAGAAATGATGGGGGACATAAGGGAAAAAGTACATTTTTTTCTGTTTTAATTTAAATGAAGAGGTGATGTCAGTGGCATATAATGGTAATGAACTTCTAATAGGATGGTGTGTGCAGGGTGGGCAGCAGTGGCTGTTAACACTTTCTCTAAAGGCAGTCAGAAGATGGGAAGTAGGTAGGGCAGTAAACCAATTAAGCAATTTGGTTTATGTCATTAAATCTCATGTTTGAAGGTAAGTGAATAAGCATGAAGACCAAAGTGCACCTATAATGCACTTTCCTCAGTGGCTAGCTCTGCATATGTAAGGAAAGTTGCACCCCTAATTTAGATCACTTGGAATAAATAATCAATATAATTCAATTATGAAATGTATGATTAAGTTCAAAGAGGGTTGTAAAATAGAACAGATGCAGTTAGTACCATTGTACTCAAATGATTTAAGAAAAACATAAACTTAAGCAGAACATTCAGAAGTTGCAGTCACATGTATGCCAAAAATCAAATATCCTGGGTATAGCACTTTAGAGATTCAGTATCCCATGTTGATGATCTTTATCCAACCAAGGTTGGGAGAAAATAGCTGAAGTTGAAAGCATCCAGAGTCTAGTGTACACATGAATGTTTGGTTCAGATTATGACAAATATTTGTCTAGTCCACCAACCGTCACAACAAAAAACCCCCAGAGCAGTTCAAAATCACTGATGTTATAAGGAACCTTTGTGAGGGCAGAAATTGTGTCCAGCTGTAGTAATAACAGGGGGTTCTCTGCATTCAAAAGGACAACGATATGTTAATGGAAACTCATTCTGTTTGGTTTTGGCAACTTACCACACCCATCCTTGAAGATTCCCCTTGTGAATCTATACATTGGATCTGCTGCCTCACAATCAGAGTTAGTTTAAAGTGATTTATTTCAGCATTAGTTCTATAATTTTCATTACTAATTACAGACTAAGAGGACGACCGTGCCCACACAGTATCTTGCTCTTATTCTTTATGAAGTCAAGTTATATCTGCCTTTTGTCTATTATCATCAGAGACTTTTTCTTTCACTCAAGATTTATTAAAAAGATTGGCAAATGGTATTATGATTTCTCCTCTTATATATCAAAGAATGAAAATGTGGATCCATTCAGATCCCATTACTTTAGACCCTTAGTTTTTTCACGTTTTTTGAAGACCCTTTCCTTTGTGATAGGACTGAGTTAAGTTGCTTTATCCTAGCCATTAGCACAAACTTGTTTTGGTAACTACCCATATTCTTTTTTCATGCATATTGAGAATCGTGCATGCAACTGTTATCTTTTTCTTTTTTCTGCCAAGTGATTTTCACTTTTTTAGCTTTACTATCCTTTTGTTTGGCTTTTTTAGATCTCTGTAAGAGGACTTAACTTCCTTGTCATTGAAGTGCATTCCTTATTTCTCAGATGGTCTTAAATGCTTTGTTTTTCTGCATTACATGCTATACTTACCCCTCTTCCTTGTTGTATGCTTTTTATACCTCTTAAAGCTGTGTTTTACTGCATACCTTATATGAGAATCATACTTTCTTCTCTCTTTTTAGTTTCATACACTGTCTTACTACTTCTTTGATGGCAGCTTTGATGTGGTCTTTTCTTGTCTTTACTTACTTTCATCACTGTTAGAGATTTCTGAGGCACTGCTCCATTTTGACAAAGTCTGCCTTCCTGTAGTCCAAAACCTGACAGGTTCAGTTGACTCGTATCTGACAACAGGGTCACTCTCTTCAGTGATAATACCTTTTGAATTGGTTTTCTACTTGCTTTTCTGAGATCTTATCATTTCTTAGCATCATCTTTGCTCAATTTAAAGACGAAAGACCTCCAGCACTAAATGATCTTTTTCTTAGGCATAGCTGCAGTCATGGTGTTTCAGTTGACCGTGTTTTGCAGTCTACCGCAGTTAAAAATTCAAATAAATATATAAACATCTGATTTGGTCACATTGGCCCTACTCCTTTATCTGCTATTCGTTTGGTTCTACTTTTTCTCTCCTCCAGTAAGATTTTTATATACAGTCCCTGTAAGAACTTTGCCCATATTCTCATTATGATGTATGTACCATATATAAAATCTATATTATAAGGTGACTTATATACTATTACCAGTGTAACAATGTGCCATCTTTATGATGTTCTACTTATTAACTGATTTAATGTGTTTTTTTTGTTAAAAACCTGCTCTGTATGTTTATTTTTTATGTCATTTATGTGGAGGTTTTCTCCCCGGGCCACCACTGAAATGGGTTTCTGACCCATTGGACTTTCCCAGTTAACAAATGTCAATAAATAAATAAATAAATAATTCTCCACTGTGACCCATTGTGCCCATCTCATCCATGTTTACATCTGTGTTCTTGTGTTTGATTCCTTCAGTAATATACAAGACTTTTCCTTACTTTGTACTTCTTTATAAATAGTTTTATTTCCTCTATCTTCACTGAATGATTAATTATTAGTTGTTGCATTTTGTTATATTAATTGTGCATTATAGATACTTTACAGTTTTAATCTTTGTAGATAGTTATTGTTGTAAACAGTGTTCAGTTTTATGCTTGTACTAGATTTTATTAATTGTTCATTTTTGTTGTATTTTGCTTAACTTTATAAGTTCTCTGTCACTCAATCCGCCACATAACGCAAACTCTAGTATGATTACATCCCAGCTTTCCTCTCAACGTTTTAGCAAAAGAAATCAAAGTCAAAGTAAACTTTATTTTCATTTACAACTACACACTGGTAGCCTAAACAAAATTTTGTGCATCAGCTCAGTTCTTGTGATTACAAAGAAAAGTGAAATGACAGATACATGTACAGGAATAAACATAACTAAAATACACATTTCTCGGTCACCCACGTCCCCCGGAATCTTTTTTTAAAGTTTTTCGTCTACCCTTCTAGCATGTCGAGGGATCAGTTGCTAGTGTCCTCTCCTGCTCAGCTGGTGAACCTGGGAATATTGAGGCAATGTTTCAATTGCCTCATGTACACAGACAACCCTTTCCTCCTCCCACAAAACACAAATACATGCGAGAGATGCAACTATACGGCCAAACTGGAGGCTGAGCTCTCAACATAGGACTGGCAAGACCAGTCAGGAGGAGAAGGTTACCACACACACTATAGACCCAGTCTCACATAGTACCATTACAACCTCAAATCATACACATAAACACACAAAGACATACTCGGAGGCTCTGATCAAAAATCTACCAAAACAGCAGAGGCCACCAAAGCAGACACCCAAACAACCACCACCTCAGAACACAACACCCGCAACACATAGACCTCACAGTCAGAGTGTCAAACAGTCACAGCCCTTAAGGCCAAACACAATGCCAGACACACTAGTCATTGGTGACTCCATAGTCAGACACACTGATGTCCCGCTCACCAGACTGAGTAAGGAGAAGGTCACAGTAAGCTGCCTGTCGGGCGCTAGAATCCGCCACATAATGCAAGCACTCAGGTCTCTCAACAGCAGGTACAAATATGTCTCAGTCATTGTCCACGCTGGTGTAAACGACCTGAGACGTACCTCCTTGGACTACATGAAAAGAGACATTGAGGAGCTCTCTGATTATGTAGCCCAGGCAGGTATGACCCTGACCTTGAGCAGTATCCTACCTTCACCAAGAATGATGCCACAATACAGAGATAAGATGATCAGCTTTAACAATTGGCTTAAACACTGGTGTCATTCAAAGGGGATCCAGTATCGGTCTGCCTGGGATGACATGCTGGACAAGCCATGCTGCTCGAGGGACGGCTTGCACCTGTCACCCTGGGATTCGGATATTGGCAAAGGCTCTTGCCACCCCATAGTGCCTTTTTAGGCAAGGCTCAAATTCTAAACCTACCACCCTAGAACACAAAAAGGAAAAAACTAAGGGTAATGCTGCTCAATGCCAGAAGTCTAAATCTCAAAATGCACGCACTCGAGGCCCTTCTCAGTATGGAGAACATCGATGTCTGTGCTGTGACAGAAACCTGGTTCAAGGCTCCTGAGAGCACCCCAGCGCTATCAGGTTTTACCTCATATCATGCGTTCGGCCCCAAAATCCGGACAATACCAAGAAAGGAGGGGTATCCATATTCATCAAGGACACCCACACCTCAAGACTGGTGGCAACGCACAATGCATCGGAGACCATCCAGGTGCAATTAACCATAGGCAAGACTGCTCTGCAAATTGTAGCATGTTACAGGCCACCCTCACAAACTCAGGAAACTCACATGGCCTTCCTGAAAACACTAGAGGGATAAATGTATCACCAAACACCATCATACTAGGTGACTTCAATTACCCTAATATAGACTGGGAACACTACTCAAGCCCAAACACCCTAGCCCAAAAGTTCCTGGAATTCATAAACTCAAATGCCATGGAACAACTAGTCACCATCCCCACAAGAGGAGATAACATACTTGATCTCATCATCACGAACATGGGAGCACAATGTTCAACACCGAAGTATACCCCTCACTGGTGAGATCAGATCACAAACTAATCTCGCTGGAGGTCCTCATCCCACCCCCACCTGAAATAAAATAGACCACAGTAAAGAACTTCTCAAAAGCCGACTTCACTCTTCTAAAGACTAGTGTGGTCTCCTTTCAGGCCCCGAGCCGGCGGAAAACAATACTCAAGCCGCTGAATCACTTACAAACGCCTTCTACCAGCACCTGCAGGACTGCATGGATAAGGCAATCCCAAGCAAAACAAAGACTCTTTGTACCAAAGGCAAGCGTCCAGTCTGGTGGACCCCAGCCATAAACAAACTCTACAACAAAAGGAGGAAGCTACTACAAGATAAGAGCAAAATCCTTAAAAGGTAAGACACCCTTGATCACTATAAGTAAAAAACTAAGAGCTCTCATAAAATCATCCAAAGCAAATTTCGAGAGAAAAATAGCTAAAGACTCAAAAGACAACCATAAGGCCTTCTTTAGCTATGTTAGAAACCTAGGAGGAAACTCCCAGATATGCTCAGAACTAGTTCAAAATGATGTGAAGATTACTGATCCTACAGACATTGCCAACATACTGGCCGACAGGTTCAGTGCAAACTTCTCCCCCCCCCAAAAGGAGAGATATCTATACCAAATGAGTGCAGGCCCCCAAACATCTGCAGCGCCCAAGTGAGAACTGCTCTCTCCAAAGCAAAAAACACAGCATCCATGGGACCCGATGGTGTCCCCGGCTGTGTGCTCCACAAACTCAATGAGGAATTAAACCCACAGCTAGGACAGCTGTTTAATCAAAGTCTTACCTCTGGATACGCACTCCAGGAGTGGCGCACTGCAAGTGTCGTCCCACTTCACAAGGGCGCGGCCTCCACAGACCCGGGAAATCAGCGGCCCATTAGCTTGGCAAGCCTTATCTGCAAACCCATGGAGAGGGTCGTAATGGACCTGATAAATAAAGACATAGGGAATTTGCAGACTTTGGATCCAACCCAGTTTGGCTTTGTCAAAGGCAGATCATGCCTTTTAAACTTGGTTGACTTTTTCAAACAGTCACCAAAGCCATTGATGAGGAAAGGCAGTCCATACAGCCTACCTCGATCTGTCTAAGGCCTTCGATACAATACCCCACTCGGGTATCATTGAAAAACTCATCAGCTTAAATGTTAACCCATACATCACAAGATGGGTTGCAAACTGGCTGAGTGACAGAACCCACAGGGTCAGAGTTGTTGGCGCCATGTCAGACTCAAAGCCTGTCACAAGTGGTGTCCCACAGGGCTCAGTCCTGGGCCCACTCTTGTTTGGCATCTACTTTTCCAGTACAAGCAAACACAGGAGGGTTATGGCTGACAAAGTTTGCAGATGACTGCAAACTGGCGCCATAGTAGAAAACACATCTGACACAGATATCCTTCAGAAGGGTCTCACAGAAACGGATAACTGGTGCCAGAGCCACGGCCTAAAGTTAAATGCCAAAATGCATAGTCATACCCTTCGGGAAAAACAAGGTTACCCCTAGCTACCAAATAGGTGGCAATCCACTGAGCACAGAAGAAGTTATCAGGGACCTGGGGACCCAGGTTGATAGTAGTCTGTCATTCGACACCCATGTAGCTAAAGTAGTTAGGAAGTCCTTCTACATTGCCCACCTTATCATGAAGGGATTCTCATCTAGATCAAGGGAGGTCATAGTCTCCCTTTACTCATCACTCATCAGACCAATGATTGAGTACAATGCCCCATTCAGAATGTATCTGACCCGACACTTGCAGCAGCTGGAGAGGCCACAAAGTTCCTCACCAAAAGGATAAAGGGTCTCAAAAATCTGTCCTATGCTGCCCGACTGAAAGAACTCCAGCTCTATTCAGTCGCTTACCGCTTGCTCAGAGGTGACCTTTGCCTAACATACAAGGCCATGTCAAACCCAGATTTGATGAATATGCTTCACCTCAAAAAATCTAGATCCATCAGAGCCACAAGGGCGGGAGACTTAAACCTCGACACGGCTATTAATAGGACGTGCTGGAGGGATAGATTCATCACCCAAAGACTCCCTATGCTGTGGAACAAAATCCCGGTACATGTGAGGCAGAGCACCTCGCTGGCCTTGTCCAAGAGAAATCTTGACCAATGGATGGGAGATCGCAGATATACCCCAGGAATTACCTCAGTGTCACTGCTCGACAGAGGCACAGCAAAATAATGGGTATAGTTCCCCATACTAAAGGGGTGGCGTAAGCCACAAAACAATGGGCTAGGCTTATAAATGCCCTCGGGCAGATAGCCTAGTATGAACCTATGAACTGTATCTCAGCAGAGTGTCCAAATGGTCTGCATGCACTAAACTAAACAAAAATAAATAAACAAACATCATGGTGTTTATCTGCCTGTCCGTCTTGCAGACAATGGACTCTAGTATGATTACATCCCAGCTTTCCTCTCAACGTTTTAGCAAAAGAAATCAAAGTCAAAGTAAACTTTATTTTCATTTACAACTACACACTGGTAGCCTAAACAAAATTTTGTGCATCAGCTCAGTTCTTGTGATTACAAAGAAAAGTGAAATGACAGATACATGTACAGGAATAAACATAACTAAAATACAATACTACTCCCAATATATGCAAGAAAGAGCAGAGACATTTGCCAACACTCATATACTAAAAGAATACCCTCCTCTGAGTTAAATTATCTACCCTATTTAAAGTAATACAAAACACACTACAGATTGAACAATGCCTAAGTTATTTGTCTAATATTGTACAAATGTGTTATTTAACACTCACTATGGATATAATAAATAAATATTGCATTTACTTGGAATATGTGAAAGTATATATTGCACAAATAAATAAAAATTGACTTATGTGTCCAGACCCCTGTGACTAGTGACCGAGTTCAAAAGTCTAATTACTGTAGGGTAGAGACTGTTACTGAATCTTGTCGTCCTGCAGTGGATGCTGGAATATCTCCTGCCCAGTGCCAGATGCTTAAACAGTCCATGGGCAGGATGTGCATGGTCCTGTATTATTTTTATGGCCTTTTGGATGCTTCTTGCAGAATAAAGATGTTGTATCGATGGAAAACTGGAACCTGATACCTTCTCTGCAACCCTCACCACTCTTTGTAGCACCTTCCTTTCTATAATTGTACAGCTTCCAAACCACACTGTGTAGTTGCAGGTGAGGATACTCTCTACTGCACCTCTGTAGAAGGTGGAGAGAATATGAGGTGGAAGCTTAGCTTTTTCAGCTTTCTTAAAAAGTGGAGGCATTGGTGCACTTTCCTGATTAGTTGGCTGGTGTTTCCCAACAACGAGAAGTCCTTTGATATATATACACCCAGGAATTTCGTACTCTTAACAGTCTTCACACTCTCACCATTGATCCTGAGTGCTGGGTAGTTTGTTCTCCTTTTCCTAAAGTCGATGACAATCTCTTTGGTCTTGCTTACATTCAGGTCAAGGTTGTTCCCCTCGCACCAACTGATCAGAGGTGCCACTCTTTCATCCTCCTTTGTGATGACTGTCACAGAGGGAAATGTTGCCAGCTCAGCTAGCTGGAATTTTGTAAATAATTCTATGTCATTTGTAAATAATTATATGATTTATACAGAAGTATGTGTAAAGTGCTGAACTTAAAGGATGTAGCCATAATGTACCTACTGGAAGAGGAGAACAGAAATGTATATAAAACTATTGTACCTGTGTAAATGTAGATGCTTTAAGAGTGGGAACTAAAACATAGAGGGCTAACTTGGAAATTTTCAAGAAAATAGTTGAAATTAAATTGTTTTTATAACTGCCCCACAAAAGTTAGTTTCAATGCAGCAAGGAGGCAGGATGTCTAAAACTAGGGAACCTTCCGCATGGTGTGGTAAGTGTTTTATTGTTTTATGAATTCCAGGATCTGCAAACATCTAAGAGAAGCCTTTATGTATTTTTCACAGCGATATGCCTAAATGCTACCTCAATGGTTGTTTTGAGCCTGGGAACTGAACTCAGGTGACAAAAAGTGATGTCATGCTGCAAGTATCCCAGCAGTAATAGCTGATATTAATTTAAGAACTCTCTGAGAAAGAGAAACTGTGCGTTTTGTATTTTGCCTTTGACCTGGAAACATCAACTCACCACTTCTGCCTGCTTGTTGTTCTGTAAGTAAATTAACTAGAGTACAGTCAATTCTCTTAGTTACAGCTAGGAATATAGTAATGTAGAGCTTAGATGCTTTCTTTATTTATTTGAGACTGTCCTGCAATGTTGTTTTAAATATTTCCTGTGATTTTAAACTCTGAAGTCACTGTGAGTGATGATTATGATTTACTGAGTATTTTCTTGTTCTTTACTTAATGTTAAATACATTTAAACCTACTTTGTGGCTATATTTGTGAGACATATTTAAGATCGTAGACTACATGCATATCTATTTGGTGACACTGTGGGCTACTCCTAATAGTCTTTCTCTTGGTCAAACTACCATTTGGATTTATAGTAACATTACACAGTAAGATTGGACACCCTTTGCTAAGGGCCTTAAGGTAGCTGATAAGTAGTGGCTGGAGGCAGGAAAAACTACCTTATAGTCAGGACAGAAGGAGGTATAGCTAGTAAACCTGTGCCAGCCTTTCCCAGGTATGTGTGCATGTGCTTGTGTATAAATCAAATCTCAAAGTGTGTGTTTGTGTGTCAGGTACATGGGCAAGGACACAAAGCACTGGTTGGATGGAGAGGGTTCTGGAGGTCTTAGCTTGGCCATTCAACTGAGATCTCTTACTGGGGATCTAGAAATGAGAGAGAAACTAGCCCCAGACTGACTGTGGTCTCTGTGTGCTCTTAAGGGAAATTGCACTTTACTGTGTGTGTACTTGTCATCCTCCCAATGTGGACATCCCTCACTGTTGTCAGTGGTGAGGGTTGAGGCTCCTTGATTACTGGGCCAGTGCTGGGGCATGACAATGAGCCCTACAACTGTGATGTCATCAACAAACTGGATGATATGGTTGGACTTGTACTTAGCATAGCAGTCAGGTGTTAAGAACACATCCCTGTGGAACCATGGTATTAATCATGATGCACTTTGATGTGTTCTTACCAGAACACACCTTCTGTGGTCTCTCAGTCAGGAAGTCCAGGCTCCAGTTACAGATATGTTTACCGATTATTAAGTGCCAGTTTTTCTGTCAGCTGCACTGGTACCACCATATTAAATGCAGAGCTGAAGTCTATGAACAGCATCCTCACATAGTTGTCTTTCCCTCTAAATGCTCAAGGGAGATGTGAAGTGCTACTGATATGGCATCAGCCATGGATTGGTTAGCTCTGTATGCAAAGTGCAGAGGGTCAAAATCAGGAGGTAGGCATGACAAAAGATGCTTTCTAATCAGCTGCTCAAAACACTTCATAACAGTGGATGTCAGAGCGACTGGTCTATAGTTGTTAGGGCTGAAGGGAGTGGTTTTCTTAGGTAGTGAGATGATGTTAGTTTCTTTGTAGCATGAGAGTACTTTCCCTATGTTGAGAGGTTTGAGCACTGATCAGCACAGCTTTTTAACACCTTGCCCAGTACGTTGTCTGGGCCAGCAGCCTTCCTGGGGTTCACTCTCCTTAGCTCTCTTCTTACTTCCTCTGTGCTGAGGATGAGTGCTGCATCCTTCTCATCAGTGGGTAGCTTTAGTGCCAACCTGTTGTTTCTTTCCTCAAATCTACCAAGGAAGAGGTCTAAACTGTCCAGGAATTCAATGCCGTCCTCACACGGTGCTGGCCTGATTTTGTAGTCAGTGATCTCCTGTATGCCTTGCCATAGTCTCCTTGCATCCTTCATGTCTTCAGAGTAGCTCTGTACCTTTCTGCCATACTCCCTCAACCTCCTTTATATCCCTCCTCAGATTACCTCTTGCTACACTTAGGGCTGCTTTGTCCTTAGCCCTGTAAGCTGTGTCTCTCCTTCAGAAGCTCATATACCTTAGGGGTGAGCCATGGCTTCTGGTTAGCTCTAATAGTGATACTCTTGTTATTTGTTATCCCACCAATGCAGACTGAAATGTATGCCATCACTACACCTTAGTGTATTCATCAATGCTCAGATGCTGATTCACTGTGGCTGCCTCCTTGAACATATCCCAGTTGGTTCTTTCAAAGCAGTCTTGAAGGGCCTCCATAGCCCCCTCGGGCCATACACTGATTTGTTTCTTTGTGGGTTTCTCTCTTACCAGTGCAGGATTGTAAGCTGGTGATAGCAAGATGGTATAATGGTTAGAGTTTCCCATTTGTGGAAGTTGCACTGCCTTATAAGCTTTCTTTAAGTTTGTGCATACCTTGTTCAGGATATTATCACCCTTTGTAGGAATCTCCACATATTGATTGTAGTGTGGGAGTACTTCTTTTAGATCTGCTTTATTAAAGTCACAAGCTACCACTTATACAAAGTCAGGATATTTGCTCTGCAGCTCACCCATGTGATTGCATAGTTTATTTAGAGCTTCAGTGGTACTAGCACTAGGTGGGATATACACCACTGTTACACTGACCCCATTCAGCTCCCTGGGCAAGTAAAATGGTCTGTATTTAATAGACAGATCTCTAAGTTCTCACAGCAGTATGACACAGCAGGATTTCACAGTTGCTGCACCATCTTTTGTTAACATAGATGCAGACTCCACCTCCTCGGGCCTTTCCTCACAGTGTATGTTTTCTGTCTGCATGAAACATAAAATTCTCTAAGTTACTGCACTATCATTTATCTGTCATGCAGACACATCTCAGTAATCAAAAATAAACAAGTAATTCTCACATTGTTCTTGTTGGAGAGTTCCAGTCTCAAGTAGTCATCTTGCTATCCAGTGATCTCACATACTTGGTAGTACAGGCCTGTAGGGGGTTGTTTTTAACTTTACATCAATACCTGCTCTGCAACCTCTGTTTGTTGTACTCTGACATTTCTTTCTCTTCTTCATTGTCCAGCATATTCCAGAAATCCGTTCTACCAGTTTCAGGCACTTTAGAGTGTGAAGAATTCAGATACACAGCAGTAGTAGCTCCATGCAAGTAGTAGGCCCCAGACATTCTGTAGACTTCAAGGCATCCAACCAGCAACATGTAGATGTTGACTGTTTAATTTCTAGTAACTTCTGTCTACTGTAAGTTATTGTACCTTCAACTGGAAGTGCAGAAACTGATTTTTTCAAGATTTTCTGTGCAAAAGAAGACAAAATATGCATATCTCTAGAATGAGCCAACACACAAACACAACCAGTGTCACACAGTGTGCCACCTTTTTTTATTTTTATTTTTTAGACAAAGCGTAAAATAATGGGGGGGGGGGGGCAAAGGTCCAAAAAAATAGGGAATGATTTTCAATATTGCTCTTACAAACCTAGAAAGTTGCTAGAACAGCAGGATTTGTGTTAAGTAGGCATTTTTGAAGGATCTGCAGTGTGGAACTCAAATGTATGTCATTATTTGGTGATTTTAATCCTTAGCGATTTGAAATAAAAAAAACATATATTTTCCGAGGATCAGACCAAAATTATGAGAGAAAAATCTGGGCATTCTGCGAAAATATGGACAGTTTAGAGGTATGCATACCAGTCATGGTTGTCTGCTTACCAAGGTTTGTGTAACTGCTAGAACATAAAAACGTTATTTCTCTTATCAATATTTCTGTTCAGGTAGCATTTTGCTCATACTTTGG
Organism: Protopterus annectens; assembly: GCF_019279795.1. Classification (NCBI taxonomy): domain Eukaryota; kingdom Metazoa; phylum Chordata; order Ceratodontiformes; family Protopteridae; genus Protopterus; species Protopterus annectens. The sequence goes on along the minus strand of NC_056728.1, from coordinate 1,831,096,104 downwards.
ATGGTAATACTCATTGCCTTTCATTTTTTTCTTTTGTTGAACATCTTTTTATTTCCTCATTGACTGCAAGTTTTTTTTTTTTTTTCTTCTCCTGGCTAGATTTTCTCCTGGCTGGAGGCTGCTTCAGTAAATTCAGGATTTTAAGATTGCTTTGATAAGCACTATTACAGTATGCTCATTAGTAACTCTGTGTTAAGACTGAAAATGTTTGCATCAGGTTTAATAGATGCTGGTAGCCTGTTTATAAATGTCTGCTTGAAAGCTTATGTTTTAAGCAGCTAACACTATTACCCATGTTGGAGTTTCCCTGCTACAACAGAAGTAGGCCTGCCTGATGTGGCTGTAGCAATCTTGACTTGGAACTATGAGTCATGAAGAGAAAAAGAAAGAGATATCACGCATCTGCTACCCTGCTCAGTTTTCAATGGTGTGTGTGTGTGTGTGTGTGTGTGTGTGTGTGTGTGTGTGTGTGTGTGTGTGTGTGTGTGTGTGTGTGTGTGGCATGTTTGTATACATACAGTGTGTGTTTTTCAGATCAGGTGTCACGTCACTAATGCCCAACTGAAGTGGTCTGAGATACAGGCATGTACTGTATATTATCAAAGGGTGCTGAAAGTATATAAGGATGATGGCATTGCTTGTACAACTGAAAATCTATGAAGATACCTGATGAAGACCTTCTCCCAAGAGACCATCTAATGTCAAAGCAGACAGCTTGCCACACAACTTGATACTTGATATGGGGACTGGTAACTGGGCTCAGTCATTCCTAGTCCTCATTTTTGGACAGATGATTAGTACATGATTGAGGAATGATGACAAGATCTGGTCACACAGTACAGGAAAGAGTAGTGACCTTTACTGGGCTCAATAAAGTACTGGGGGGGGGGGATTAACTGCTGGACATGCAAACTACCAGAAATACTATACATGCTTGTGCTAACAGTTATCTGCCATTTTGCTAATAAATATGCTGTCTGCTACATCTCTAGATATATCATATTGCTGTTTATCAGAACAGGTTTGTTGAAGTATCGAATAGAATGTTACTTTGGATTGTTGAGTTGAAGCTGCCATGCAGTATTATTGCATTAGCAGACATAATATATACTTTCTGTAGCAAACAAAATGCTTGTAACAGTTTGTCACAGAGGTAAAGCTGCACATGCATTTGTGTCTTGTGCAGTACTGGATCTTTGTTGTTTACCTTTTTAGCATTAGCAGAAGTTTTTTTTTTGGCTGCTTTACATAGAAATAAGCACATTGTGATCCTATTCCAAACAAAATCTGTTGTTTTCATGAACACTCCTTATTGGTTTCTGACCTTTTGTTTACCTGCAGGTTAATATTTAACCTGTAATCAGAAAAAAGGCATTGTGAAGGCAGTTAGCAAAAGAGGTGGTCTTTTAGCGCTGTGGCAGAAAAATTGTGTGTGTGTGTATGTTTGTCTTTCACCTGCAAAACTGTCTGCCTTGACTTTTGCACTCCTTGGTAATGTTGTGATGTTTTGTTTACTCTGCTAATCTGTGAAATGGAGGACTGCACAGGGCTTGAACAGTCTGGAGGTGTGACAAGTAAGGGAAAACTATGCTCCTTAGTAGCTCTCTTTAAATGTTTGAAAAATTAGGTCAAATGGCAGTGTGTATATGTGTTAGTGTTTGTATAATTACTGTTGCAAATGAACATTCCCTAAACACATGCACATACAAAACTCCTCACGAGCAGCATTTAACTGACGTACTTCAAAACAAGTTTCATATTTACCCCAATTGCTGAAACTCCTCTATCAAAAAAAATGCCCTCCCAAAGACTTATTTTAAATATGCAACCATATTAGCTAATGGAGATATCTTGCAAGAATGTAAACTGAGCAAGAATTAAGAAATCAAAACAGAACAGCTTTTATATTGAATTGGACAGCTGTCTCCAGTGGTGGTTGTAAGCTTGTAAAAGAAAAAAAAAGTGATTAAGATCCTTCCATTTTTTTTTCTTTGCAGAGCAATGTGTTACTGTCTGAAGCTCTACGCTGCACACTAGTATCATGCATGTAAACCTCTCTTTGGCAGTAGGCCATCGTAAACAAGCTTTTTGGCTGAACTGGGATATTGCCCAACTATCTTAACATAAATAATGCCTGTATTATCCTGCTCCTTTTTGTCACCACTGGGAACTGAAAGTTCAGAATGCAAATGTTTGCAGAAGTTTTAATTTTAGAGTGCACCCATGTTTCTTAGTTTTAGTAAGACTTGGACATATAAATAGTAGTTTGGCTTATAGGTTATATTTCTTGCTGCTTCTTCCCTCCCTTCCCTTTCTGTGGGATCTAAATGTTCCAGTAAGAAACACAGAACTTTAACCAGGAATTACAGCTTGTGTTAGTTGGTATGAAAAAAAAAAACTTTTGCAAAGTGCTACTTGTCGACTTCTTAAAGGTTTATACATACCACTAATGACTTGAAAAGTACAGTTTTGTACCTACCATAAATGTAGATGTTCGAAGATCCACATTGCTGCAGTCCTTACACTTGGGTAGTCCGCTGTCCTCGGTCGGCCCGAATATCAAAGTATAAGGCTGACGTCGGTCAAGGCGCATTTGACTGACATCAGGACGTCAGGGTACAAATGCGCATGACCGACGTCATATCCTCAGTCTTTTCTTGCCCCAGATGTCAGAAGACCCTAAAAAGAAAGGTCAAAACCAAAAGACAGCAAACAACCAACCAACCACCCTAGCACTAAAAATATGTACAATATATACAATATACACCATATTGACAACCCAACCCACACAACCGCCTCTAACTACAGAGGGAAGGAGGGAGGAAAATTGGACTGCAGCAATGTGGATCTTGAACATCTACATTTATGGTAGGTACAAAACTGTACTATGTTCTTCATCTCACATTGCTGCAGTCCTTACACTTGGGTAGAATCCCAAAGCAGAGGTAAGGGAGGATGGCAAAACTATAAGGAAGCAGGAGCTGCCAAAATGCCCTGCAAAATAGCAGTGGCAAAACCAGCCCTAGATTTAGAATAAAGTGGAAGGTGATAATGCCTAGAGAAAGTATGCACTGAACTCCAAGTAGCTGCCTCCAAAATATCTTTAGTTGCCACCCCCCTCAAAAAAGCTGTTGAAGTGGCAGTAGCCCTAGTGGAATGAGGCCTAATCCCAGCTGGAATCTCCTTGCCATGATGGGAATAACAGAAAGCAATGCAAAACCCAATCCACTTAGAAATAGTTTGTTTTGACACAGGCTTGCCCAGAGAACTCAAAGCAAAAGAAACAAATAACTGCTGAGACTGCCTGAACCCTTTAGTTCTGTCCAAATAATATCGCAACTGCCTGTGTACATCTAAAGTGTGCAAAATCTTTTCCCCTTTATTTTGGGGATTTGCATAAAAAGTAGGCAAATGAATAGTTTGGTTTAAAGCCACACTAGAAACCACTTTAGGCATAAAGGAAGGATTAGTGCGTAAAGATACCCTATCCTTATGGAAAATTAAGAAAGGCTCAACCGCCATAAGGGCCTGCAACTCAGAAACCCTTCTTGCAGAGGTAATGGCCAACAAAAAGCAGTCTTCCATGATAAATATTTCAACTCGGTAGTAGCTGCAGGCTCAAAAGGTTGTAGAGTGAGTTTCTCCAACACAAAATTGAGATCCCAAGCAGGAGTAGGAGCTCATTGGGGGTCTTATATTCTTTGCCCCTCTAAGAAATTGCTTAAACAAAGGATGAGAAAACAATGGTGGGTCACAATCATAGTGAGCGAAATTGCTGCAGCATGAACCTTAATAGAAGAGAAGGACAAACCTTTGTCCAGTAACTCAGTAAGATATTGAAGAGCCACACTTAAATTAGGCTCAGAAACATCAAAATCCTTTGCTGCACTCCAAAATAAAAATCTCTTCCATTTATCTGCGTACACTTTCCTTGTACTAGGCCTTCTAGCTTCCAAAATAACATTCAAAACTTGCTGTGGAAGGTGAGACCCACTATGGTTCAAAACAGAATATGCCAGGCTGTTAGGTGAAGAGAGTGAAGCTTGACATTGAGCAAATGACTGTCCTCCTGAGACAACAGGTGTGGAATCGAAGGCAAAGGCCATGGAGGCTCCTGTACCAGGCTTCTCAGTAATGGGTACCAATGCTGTCGAGGCCAATCTGGAGCTATCAAAATCATCCTTGGTTTGTCCTGTCTGGCCTTGAGTAGTACCTTTGGGAGGAGAGGCAGAGGTGGAAAGGCGTACACATGAAGATTGCTCCAATTGAAAGAAAGAGCATCCACTCTCCAAGCTGTGGGATGAAACCTTTTCGTGCAAAACTTTGGCAGCTGGTGGTTTAGTGGAGAAGCGAACAGATCTATGTCTGGAGTTCCCCATGACACTGTCAATTTCCGAAATACATGAGGATCCATGATTTGTCTGCTTAACACATCTGCTAAGGAGTTCTGTGCTCCCGGCAGAAACCTTGCCTGAAGATTTAGATGTAAACTGAGAGCAGTCTCCCACAAAATCATTGCTTGCCTGCATAGAGGATAAGAATGTGTTCCCCCTTGCTTGTTGATGTACCACATGACAGTTGTGTTGTCTGTTAGAATCAACACCTGCCCTGGAAGAAGTAAATCCTTGAAAGCTATTAATGCAAACTGGACTGCTAACATCTCCTTCAAGTTGATATGTAGATGTTGGAGTCTGGCAGGCCACTTGTCTTGTATCCACTTTCCATTCAGATGAGCTCCCCAAGCTTTGTCTGAGGCATCTGTCGTTAGAATCTGACTCGCCTCTGTGCGGGTCACAGAGAGTCCCTTGTTTAGGTGACATTCCTGAGCCCACCACAACAATTCCTTTTGAATGCAAGGTATTATTTGAATGACAGTGTCCAGATCCTGGCAGTGCTGTGTCCATACATTTTTGAGATACCATTGTAACTTCCTCATATGCAGTTTGGCATTGGGAAGCACCAGAATACAAGATGCCATGAACCCCAAGGCTTGAAGGACTGTCCTTGCAGTCAGCCTGGACTGATGAGACAATTGATGAAAGTAAAGGGAAAGATTCTTTTGTTTGTCCGGGGTCAAAAAGGCCATCTGGGATGCTGTATTCAGTCTTACACCCAGAAAGCACATGTCCTGAGAGGGTACTAGACTGGACTTTATTTCGTTCACAGAATACCCCAGGCATCTTAGCACTGCTATCACATATTCCAAATGATGAAGAAGCTCGTCCCTTCCTTGAGCCAGAATCAGGCAATCGTCCAAATAAGGAAAGATCTGTATTCCTTTTAGCCTGAGGAAAGCTATCACTGGAGCCAGAACTCTCGTGAATACTCTGGGCGCAGTAGATAAGCAAAAGGGCAATGCAGAGAACTGATAATGAGAAGTCCCAGCCCGAAAACACAGATACTTCCTGCAACTCAGTCTGATAGGAACATGAAGGTAAGCCTCCTTGAGATCCAAAGTTACCATCCAATGATCTTTGCCCAGCAGAGGTAAAAGCTGTTGTAACGTCAACATTTTGAACTTGGGAATGTCCAGATAAGTGTTGAGGGTAGATAAATCCAAAATTGGTCTCCACGTGTTCCCTTTCTTTGGTACTAGGAACAGGCGAGAATAAAATCCTAGGCCCACTTCTAGCATAGGGACCGGCTGTATGGCCCCTATTTGAAGCAACAGAGAAATTTGTTTGTGAGCCTCTATTCTTTGCTGAGGAGGAACGTCTGGCATGCCTTTGAAAGGAGGCAAGGTATGGAAATAAAACCTGTAACCGTGGTGTATGATGTCCAATACCCATCTGTCTTGGGTAATTAAACTCCAATTTTCCTTGAAAAGTGCCAACCTTCCTCCCAAAGGTGCTGCCCGACGAGCAGGCTCTGGCAGCTGAAAAGGTAGGTCATTGGGTCTGTTTACGAAAGGACTGACCCCTGCCCTCACCCGAAGACTGTGCAGGAGAACTCCCTGTTCTAGGCCTGAAAGAGCCCTGAGCTCTGCCCCTACCACGTCTAGACCTACCCCTAGACTGGGAATCATAAGAAGGATCGTCCACCCCTTGGTAGGCCAATTTCTACTAAACTTGGAGGCTGAACCTGCAAAAAATCTTTAACAGTCTGCATAGACTTAGCCTTGTCTTCCATTTTCTTTAAGACTGACTCAACAGGAGTACCAAACAACACATCAGATTGTAAAGGAGCATCTAAAATCCTTGTCTTAACATGGTCAGATAAATTCTGATCCCTCAGCCAGGCGTGCCTGCGAAGAACTGACCCAGTGGCAGCCACCCTAAACGAGGCCTGTACAGCATCAAAACCACATTGCAAAGAATGCTTACCCACCTGTTCAGAAACATGTACTAAATCTTGTAACTCTTTACACTCAATACCTTCCGCCAGAGCATCTACCTTAGACTTCAATTGTGAAAGGAGATAGTTTTGGTATTTCAACATGTGAAACTGGCAATTCAAAGCCCTCATAGCTAGGGTGGAAGAAGTATAAACTTTCTTTCCCCATCTATCCAAAGCCCTGGCCTCTTTATCTGGAGGAACCGGATTTTTAACAACAGAAGCCTTAACACCTTTAGGCCCCTGACTAACAGTTTCTGGGTCCGCCCTAGGACTCTTAAAAAGATACTTATGAGCTTCAGGCACCCTGTAATACCTATCCGGTTTAACAGGAGCAGGAGGCAAAGAATCAGGATTAAGAGAAGCCTCTGCAAAAACATCTTCCACCACATCCAGAACAGGAGGTATAGCCAAAGGCCTATGCTGGGGTAAAAACAAAAATTCCCTAAGCCTTTTCCTGGAATCAGAGAAGTCCTGACCTTCCCACTTAAAATGCTCCCTCATGGAATGAAGGGTCTCTGAAAAAGAAAAATCCTCAGGAGGAGAAGCAGAAGGAGTGGAATCATCCACATCAGAATCAGAATAAGGGGAATACTCCTGCAAGTCTTCAGCCGAAGACTCTGAAACATCCGAAGCCTGCTCAAAACTCCCAAGCTCAGGTTCCACCCTAGGTCTCTTATCAGGAGGGGGCATAGAACCTCTAATCAAAGTAATCAAATCTTCTGCCATTTTAAGCATATGCTTCTTGGGCACAGTCCCTGAAGAACTAGGGGTGACACCAACTGAAGCTAAACCTGGCCTGCCCCTGGGAGAAGCCTTGGAAACAGAAGGAGAGGGCCTAACCACCCTAGGAAGGGAGGGGAGTACAGTAACCTGAGAAGCCCCTTCAGCCTGGCCTGCCTCCTGAGAGGCCACATCTTGCAATAACAAAGTCTCTCCCTGGGACTCCAAAGAAACCTCTGGCAGAACCACCAGCTCCACCGAGACCTCTAAAGAACCGGCGTCCGGTACGGACGGTTCTTCTAGCCTAGGCTTAGCTGCTTTGTCCTTGCGCTTCTTCGAAGAAGTGGGCGTCGGAGTATCCGACGGCATTTTATAATTGCACCGCTTCCCGAAGACTAACCTGGCACAATCTAACCTTCTCTTTATAGTGCGCTTGTTAAATCTAGCACAAGAGCGACACCCAACAACGTCGTGCTCAGGCCCTAAACAAGGAATACACAAAGTATGATAATCTCTATGCGGTATCTGTTTCCCACAAGAAATACAGTTATTCACTTTTTCTGACATCCGGTAAACCACTGAGGCAAGAAAAAACTAAAATATTCCCCAACGGGGTACTTAGCCAACTTTGACTCGGTCTGAAACTCCGAATTGAAAAATTTCAGAGCGACGGCACTTGCAACGCTGCTTCTGCATCGGACCATGTGGCAAAAAAGACTGAGGATATGACGTCGGTCATGCGCATTTGTACCCTGACGTCCTGATGTCAGTCAAATGCGCCTTGACCGACGTCAGCCTTATACTTTGATATTCGGGCCGACCGAGGACAGCGGACTACCCAAGTGTAAGGACTGCAGCAATGTGAGATGAAGAACATCTACAAAAATATTAAGTGCAGTAATGTACCCCTGACTCCCTCTGCCCTGAGAGAATGTAGAGTGATGTTCACCCTGCATATTTTAGAAATACGGTGGCCTGCAAAGTAGGAGACCATTGCACTGCCTCATTGTGAGGTGTTAACTTCTGTATTATACCATGACCCCCCCCCCCCCCAAAAAATGTGCACGCTGATTGGCCAGCGTGCACATTGTAAATCGAGTTATACTAATGGAAAAGGTCCAGTCGCCGGACTTTTTCCATTAGTATAACTACTTTAAACACTGTCTCGCTATGTTAAATGGGTTTAACATAGCGAGACCTTTAAAATAACAGCGGAGATGTCCGTTGCTTATTTTAAAGCTGTCTCACTATGCTAAACCCATTTAACATAGCAAGACAGGTTTTAAAAAAAAAGCAACGGAGAAAGCAAGATCTCCGTTGCTTTTTACTGTTCGCTATGTTAAATGGGTTTAACATGGCGAGACAGTTTAAAATACATACGGACATCTCCATTGCTTATTTTAAAACTGTCTCGCTATGTTAAACCCATTTAACATAGCGAAAACAGTAAAAAAAGCAACGGAGATCTTGCTTTCTCCGTTGATTTTGCCCACAGCTCTGATGTACTCAGAACTGCCACGGATGCCAGACATCTGAGGAAGGGCAGTAAACAGGCATTATACTATGCCATTATTTAATAAAAGTAATAGTTTCTTTTCTTAAATAATGTCATGGTATAATAGCAATAACCCACTTCTGGGTGTGGGTAATGCTGTATTTACCCGGTTGGCTGTCTGGTCCTCGGGCTTTGCCCTCGGGACCAAACCACGCCAACCGTGGGTAAATCAGCATTACCACCCAGGCGGGTTATTGCTATATTACCATGACCCCCAAAGCGTGCGCTGATTGGCCAGCGTGCACATTATAAATAGTTATACTAATGGAAAAGGTCCGTGCCGGACTTTTTCCATTAGTATAACTCTACTTTTTAAAACACTGTCTCGCTATGTTAAATGGGTTTAACATAGCGAGACAGCTTTAAAATAAGCAACGGAGATAGAGACAGGTTTTAAAAAAAAAAGCAACAGAGAAAGCAAGATCTCCGTTGCTTTTTTTTACTGTTTCGCTATGTTAAATGGGTTTAACATAGCGAGACAGTTTTAAAATAAGCAACGGAGATGTCCGTTGCTTATTTTAAAACCGTCTCGAAAACAGTAAAAAAAAAAGCAACGGAGATCTTGCTTTCTCCGTTGCTTTTGCCCACAGCTCTGATGTACTGTGCAGGCGCGCAGTACATCAGAACTGCCGCGGATGCCAGACATCTGCGGAAGGGCAGTAAACAGGCATTATACTATGCCATTTAAGAAAAGTAATAGTTTCTTTTCTTAAATAATGTCATGGTATAATAGCAATAACCCACTTCTGGGTGTGGGTAAATCCAGCATTACCCACACCCAGGCGTGGGTTATTGCTATAGAAATGTTTTAGCATCTGGAAGGCAGGTCAGAACTGTTTTCTGTACATCTTATATGTTTTTACGTTGGTGTTTTCAGCATTTTGAAGTTCAGTTTTGAGGGAGGATAGTGTACAAAAATGCACTGCATTAGATAATTAGCTAACCTTGCTTACTTTGGTATGCTTACTGTGCATTTCATTCGGAAAATCCTGAACTGTAATATTTAAGTCCAGTGCCCTTTTGGACACATTTACCAGCCTTCACTAATTTTTTATCTGCAAAACATTTTACCATTGATTCAGCACTGTGGTAGTCCATTTGTGCTCACCTTCTGCTGACTCTCAGATTCAATCTCTGTCACATAGGAGATTACCTCTCTGCCCCTATACTCAACATGCAGTGATGCTGCAGGTATCATACATGTTCTTTCATGTTCTGTCTTCAGGCATGTGCTACACTTGCATATTTTGAAAAGGGTTGCTTTGTGCACAGGTTCAGTTCTCATTCTCCCTTCCTTCCTCCCTTCCCCTATCTCAGGAAGGAGAGCTGGCTTTGGGCTGACTCCTTCCAGTTCTGGCAGTTCCCATGGAAAACACAGCTTGTTCTTGAACCCTGTTTTCCTGTGACAGGGCCACAGACTTAGTTTATATTAACTTGCTCTATCATGACACTGTCACAAATAAATAAATAAATAAATAAACATTAGCTAACTTGTTTACCTGAATATATTGGCCAGATGCCTTTAGTTTGCTATGCAGAATATCAGCATTTTCTTTTTTTGTTTCCTGGATTGTTCCTAAATTCTTGTCATACTAATGGTTGTGATGCAGTACTTGACAGAGAAATCCCTGGGACACTAGCATTCTGCTTTATTCTCAAATACTTTACCGAGCTACCCTTCTGGTCTCACTAGGATATATAAGACCTCTGCAAGACAAGGTTCATTAGAGTGTTATACAGTGTTTATTAGGTTAACAAAATGACTGGTTTAGATGTCAGTGGGTCTGCATATAGATCTAGGGTATTAGAAAACAAAACTTTCTATGTTGTTTTTCTTTCTGCTTTTCCCGGTTAGGGGTCACCACAGCGGAACTCCGGTCCACTAATGATTGGCAGTAGATTTTTATGGTGCCGAGGTGCCAGCTCAACGCCCAACCTTCAATGAAGACATGCCCATTCACGCATGTCTTTTGAATGCTACTCGATCGCAGGGAGAACATGCAGACTCCACACAGAAGGCGCTCCAGCCGAGAATTGAACGGGAGAACCTCTTGCTGTGAGGCAACAACGCTACCACTGCACCACCGCGGCTTGACAAGTCTTTCTATACCATTGTATAATTAATTTGCCCCTCTAAGACATGTGCTGTCATAGATGGAGCAGCATTATTTATTTAACATTTGTTTACCAGGAAAGTCCAACTGGGACAGAGCCCATTTTCAGCAGAAGCCCAGGGAGAAAGAGTCCAGATGCATGTCTTTGGAATGTGAAAGGAAACCAGACCACCTGGAAGGAATCCACATGAATGCAGGGAAGACATGCAGACTCCACACAAAAGGCACCCCAGCCGAGAATTGAACCGGAGGACGCTATGAGGTGACAGAGCTAATTGCTGCACCACTGTGCCACATTGCATAATGCTATTTAATTTATTGATTTGTTAACCATCAAGTTTATTGATTCTTGCACCTTTTTCAGTGGTTACTGGGGCTCAATGACAACAAAGGAGAGTGCAAATATTTAACAAGAAAGTAGAATATGAATACAGAAAAGTACACATTGCAAAGAGATCTCAGACAGTACATTTCAGAAGTGCACTATGCATAAATGAAATGATGCATTTCTTTATACAAGCTTTTAAGTAAGTTTATTTACAGAGATTGATTAAGCTATGACAGAACATTAATATCCATTTGTACATAAATGATTACATGTTGAACTAATTGTATGCTTCAATTGATGTTGTTGAACAAAGTTTTATTCTAGAAGCCTTCTAGAAGAATCACTGATTGCTAAGATGTATGGTTACAGCTCAGAGAATGGCAAGACTGTGGTAAGATGCTCCCTTGGTGCCATGATATTTGTGCTACTTTTTCATCGCTTTGTTTTGAGTTTGGTATAATTCTGTATGTGTATAGATCACTGTTTATAACCTGTATGATCCTGTCTCATCATAACAGAGTATGTCCATGCCCCAACAAATATGCAGCAGCTAACACAGCCTGAGCACACACACAGTGTGTCAATCTTTTGTGATTTCTCTTGAGGGATGTATAATTTCTGTGTTTCAGTATCAGCTGTGCCAATGATTGCTTTACATGTAATCTTCTTCCACTTGACTGGATCATCTGCATGTCACTGTTATATGTCAGTCATTCAGTGCCCCATATCTGCAGTACGTAGCTTGCATGATGTTTTAAGTGTCTCATTTTGATGTAAACAGTCAATGACAGCTGCAAAACGTATATGTGGACCAAATGTTTGCTCTTTTTCATATAGAACATGCCATCCCTATGTGACCACTGTATAATTTTCACAGTTTTCAGGATCTGTTACATACCTTGCACCCCCTAGACTCACTTGTGCACTGTACGTCTACCACTTGATTTACAGTACTTGTTGGTTATGTGTCCAATAGGAGTCCTAGTATGGCCTGGGTCACCGTCCACCCTTTTTTGGGCATTATGTGGCATCTTACAGCACCTTATACCTGTGTGAACAACCTTCAGCCTTCACCATATCTGAACAGGTTGCGTTACTCTGTCAGCTAATGCTACCCATGCTTAACAGTAACAGTGCATAATGCCCGACACCCCTGTTTCATTTTGTGATCACAGTAAACTTCTGCTCAATGTGATCTCTGAATCCTGCTGGAACAGTGAAGTGACTAATAAGGTCACGTGTATATTTAGTGTTATCAATGAGTTGTACTCATAACCTGTACAGAAATATACCTAACAAGCGAAGCTTTACCTCAAGTGCTTTCATGATTCGTATAACAATAATCACAGCATAGTTTCATCTGTCCATCCACAGCCCCTTATTTTGCATTTTTACACATGGGGTCTGGGTGTCACTTCAACAGTGACAATCACCTAGAGCCAAGGATTACACACCTAGGTGGATAGCCCTGCCACAGTAGTCTTCCACACCACACACATTCACACCAATCACAGCACAGTTACATATTTTAGACAGTAATGGTTGTGTGCAACTCATTGTTTGTCCTCAATGGGATCATTCTGTGCATTGAAAGCAGAGCACCTGAAAAGTGAGTGTTTGTATTGCTTAAAGACTGTTCTTTTTGTTCCCTTACTTAATATCTTTCATAAGTTTAAGTTATTGTTACTCTGACTTTAACGTGATACTTCCTCTTTCATGTGAAAAGTCTTACACATAATTTCTCACTCTGCTTTTGCTGGCATACAGGCTGTTCTGTAGCCATCCACACTATGTTCTGTACTACACCATCTGTTCCTATGTTTTCACTTACATTGTGTATTCCTGGCCTTTGTGCTGTAATTGATTTCAGCATGGCGGTAGTGAATTAGGCTACAAATGTACCACTTTATTATGTATATCCCTTTATTAATTAGATGCAGTTCCAGCACAGTCGTTAACTACTCAGTCTGCTACAGTGTTGTCCATCCTTCTCTCTACTGGTTGTCTGCTACTTGTTGACTCTTTCAACATGTTATGATCTTCCATTAGATAGCTTTACGCAACAATACAGCATAATCATAGCTCTTTAACAGACTTTTCCAAAATATGTTTATTTTTCCTTCCTTCCTTTTTTCCTCTTTTGTGTTTTCATGCTGAAGTGCTCCATTTTATCTGAAAGTTATTTTTATTTTACAAAATAAGATACTGGTTTGCTATTTTGTCTCCTTGCTTCCTTTCAGACAGTATTCTTGCATATGGCTGGAATTTCTGAACAGAATGCAGAGCTACTCTTATCATTGCAGACATGTAACTGTATTGTGATTTTTAATATAATGCGAGTGTGTAAAATGAAGTAACCCTCCATACCAAGGACTGTGTATGATGGAAGACCTATTCTGTCGCACAGACTCTAGTTTATTGTTGTACTGCTCTGTTGCCAACTTACTCCTTGCCTAACTGGTACCTCTGATTTAATTTATACAGGCTAAACATTAACCATGCCATTTGCATGAAGATGGCTTTGCAAGGCAGCATAAACTTGTGTATGTTATCTGTATGTGAAGATTTGTGATAAGCAGTCCTTCAGGACCAAGGGAGGCAGATATAGGAAAGACACACAGAAGCATGGGGCATGGTTGGCCACTCCCTGTAATGGGTGGCCATTCCCTGTGATGGTTGGCCACTCCCTGTGATGCCAGTCACAAAGGAACTATAACATGAGATACGGAGCTGGAGAGGGACCACAAAGCTGTTACAGTACCACACCAAACTATGGTGTGCATCCAGGGCCAGCTTTATGTATTCTAAAAGGAAAGCACAGCATAATGTTCCTTTGTATTCTACTGGGTTGTATAAATATCTACCATGCAAAGCAGTCATATCCCTCTTCATCTGATTTGTGTGACAGAAAACGTATGAATTACCCAGCACTAATGCTGAACTTTTCTGCATGAACCCTCGGTTACATGGTTCTGTGACCTCAAATGATGAAGCCATAACTCTGACTGAGATAACCTTGGACTGAGTAGTGATCCATACCATGGGGAAGTCAGCAAGAGAGGGGAGGATGAGGAATTTCTAGCTTACCTCTTCCTTGGAGACAGTGTTGCCATGGGTGCCCTGTGGTATGTATTCCTGTTATATTCTGTAGTGGAAACTGGAGGCAAAATAGGTAACATTTACTTGTGATGAGGTCAGGGCTGCCCTAGAGATTATGTCATTCACAGAAGTGAGCGACAATCCTTTGCAAATGCTCACTGTGTGACAAGTGCTTGGATGAAACTGGGCAGGTTTGAGAAGAAATGGCAAGTCTTAAGGGAAAATACTTGTGATGGCTGCCTACAGAACAGCCATACCCAGACTTACAGCAGTACCTTAGGATGGTCATCAGACATATGGGAGCACAAAAAATGAGAAAATAAATGAATCCTAGACTCAGTGGCGGCTGGTGACTTCAAATCCAAGGGGGGCTGCAGGAGACAGCTGAATGGGTGGGGTCAATGGGAAGGGGTGCGGCCAACCAGAAAGGGGAAGAGCTATACTCAAAACCACAAAAACTAACTAAATACACTTCCCTGGGTGCCAACCGTCATTATGAGAGTCCAATCAAGACAAAATGAAGTGCAGAAGAATAAAAATATTTCAATGCATTGGCTGCATGGCAGCTTACTTAATATCTAGATGGAAACAAAAAGATTGTGAGGCATGAAAAAATAAATTACTTTTTAAATACATTAATGGAATGCCAGTCAAAATCAAGTACAAGAAAAACAAGCAGCACTCAACTCAAACCACTTCTTGCACTGCAGTTCTAATTATAATTTATATTCATCTTTATTAAAGTACCAAGTAACATGCTGAAAGTAGAAATCTCTGATGCCCCCACTTGTAAAAATGTTACTTACCCAAAAAAAGACCTGCTGCCTGAGAACTATCTACTTGTTTCATGGGGAAAACATGATCAAAGTAAAAAATGAAAAGTAAACAAGAAATAAGCTCAAGATACATTGCTTAAAAGGATTACTGTACAGGTTATGGACTGCACAATTGGCATTCTGTTTAGTTTACGGGTAAAGCCTGCAGAGTTGACTGGAAGTCTCCCAGTGTAATGAGCTTCTTAAAATAATGTAATCCTATCCTTTATTACAAATACTATCATAAGCATTTCAATACCCGAGGCTTATACATTATCTAGTTACGTATTCTCTACATGGCAACAACAGAAAGGCTTTCAATGTTGGCAATTCTTTAACAGTATGCTTATTAAAGCTTACTTGCATCTTACGATCTCAGCCAAGCTTACCTGATGATGTTCATTAAAGTATTGCTACTTAAACACAGAGCAACATGCACTTTGAGTAATAAGCATAAATCAACAGTACAAAAAATATGACAGAAACCAGACCACTCTGCAAAAATCAAGGACAGATGAAAAGGCACTCTAGTACTTCTGTCTACCTTTACACTGCATAACTACTCCTTGCCTTGCTTCGACACATCCAGAGTCACTACATGGGGGAGTGGGGTGCAACAAGTATGTCAAAATTTGAAATGTCTCTGGCTGTCTGTGATGGCCCTGACACATTTGTCATAACTCTCAACCTCAGAGCAAGAAATCTGGACAAAGCCATACAAAGAAGTGAGACAAAGGCCCAAAAATAAGGACAATTTTTAAAATATTGCTCTTATAAACTTAGAAAGATAATAGAATAGGTCTTGCATTAGTATGAATTTTCTGAAGGGTATGAAATCTGAAACTCCCATTATTTTCTAACTTCAGTCTTTAATGATGAAACTAATTTGTCAAAAAAAAAACATGAAAAATGAACCAAAAAATGTGATGTAATAATATAAAATAGCCACACAATACAGCTGGGAACCTGTCAAAGAAGGGACACTTTAATATTAGTACTGTTAACTTGAGTAGCTGACAAAATAAAAGAATCTACATGCATTTCTGAAACAAAAAGTAATCTATAACTGATTTCAGTTATTTCTTAATTGTAAACCCTCCATGTTTTCTTCCAAAATTGCTATTTTGCGGAGGGAGTATTAGGGGGAAGAGCAACATTTTGAGCCAAAATCAGGGACATTTGAGAGGTTTGGCTATGCCTAATTCTATAAAGCAATTTATGTGCATGTACCTCTCAACCTGTTAATGCAATAAATCTAGACAAGGCCAAATATATTGGGGGAACAGATAAACAGTACTAAAAATGTATCTTGTATAAACTGAGGCAGTTGATAGAACAACAGGTCTTACTTTAGCATGCATTTTTCTGAAGGTTATTAAGTCTGAAACTCAGCGTGTCATTATTTAGTGACTTAATTCCTAAATGATTTTGTCAGAAAAGAAAACCACACATTTTATGAGGAACAAACCAAAAATAAGAAGCAAAAATCTATTTATTCTTTGAAAATCTGGACAGTTGAGAGGTATAGTTCAGCTGGGGCTGTCAGTTTGCCACCCTTCCCCCTCACAAAATCATGGAGCCTCCCCCTGCAGCCATTCCAATGATGCATTACTTGGCTATTTAACTCCATTTACCATAAACACTAATGTGCATACTGATTTACTTCTATGATGATTTGGACTTCATTTGAAAGTTTTATTTTGCATTTTACAGCACAAACACTAAGACATCTGCTAGCATTAAAACTTCTCTGCCTTGAAACTCACATTCATTGAAACAGCATTGAAATCCACATTCAAAGAAAATACATTTTACCAGTGGCAGACAAAGATCAATTCTGGGCTGTTTTCAAATCATAGGCCCCTTGCATATGAAACATACATGTGCTCTTTAATACACCTTCCTATTGTTTTGAACATTTTTCCAGTAAACAATGAAATAAAATGCATGCACCAATAATGACAAAACTGCCCAGTTCAGAACATTTCCATCATAATTCTACTCAAACTTCTACAGTCCACCATTATCAGTAAATATGCACAATTCTGCAGTCCACCATTATCAGTAAATATGCACAATCTCTGAAGTAAAAAAGTCATCTAAATAATTCCACATTAAATAAATCTGTAACTAATTTAGAGGTTGCTGCTAGCAAACACCTTTATACATCATGGCTTCATCGAAAAATAAAGCTTCTGATGCCCCTGAGGAATAAATTGCCTATATTACATTAAAAATGATAAGCTAGTAATATTGCAATAGGAAATGGATGGCAAACTGAACTTTTTTCAGTACGGCAGCATTCACCCCTTGTGGGAGTAGAACCAACAACCTTCTGCTTAGGCCATCCTTTCCCCGGATTCTGAGAGTCAGATAATAGGGAGTGGCCCACACTGATGTTCCTGTAGGACAACCTACCCTTCTCCTTATGCAAAGGACCCCCATTCCTCCTTGGTGACTTGCTAAGCTCCACAAATGTGACTTTCCAAAGGAAGATTTGGCAGGTGCATCATGGTCTCACAGTCTGCTTAGGCTCATACTCCATGGGTGAGGCACCTCATGTTCCTGCTGGGTGTCACCAAAGTGGCAGTCCTGAGTTACCTCCCTACTCCCCAGGATAGGCAAACCAGCAGTGGACAGTCATGCCAGTCTTACTCAGCCAGCTCCCACGGGTACCTGAGCTGGTAATTGAACTTAAATAGTCTACAACATAGTCAGAATTTTATTCTTCCTTGACATGGAGACAACATATCCAATAACTTCTGAGTTAACCATTACTGTCACTTCACTCTCAGAATTGCTTTCCTAAACAGTGGATGTCTGCTGAGTAATACTGGTTTGTATAACTGATGTGTTGCTGCGACTCCATGCTAGGTATTGAAGACAAATGGCTAAAACCAAGCTGCTCTTCACCCTTTCCAAATAAAAGGAGTAGATTTTGGATAGGATTCAGAAGATGGGCACTCTTGATGAGTGTCTCCCCTTAATCTACTTTTAGAAAGAGCACTCCAAACAAAAACTTCATAAATAATTAATTAGGTGGTTTGTCATGCTGTTGTAAACTTCAACATTTTTATTTTTATGGTTTATTTTATCATTTGCTGTGATCCGTGTCTGAGTGTTTTTAAGTAATGCTTATAATGGTGCTTGGTAGATAAGCACATAAATAAACTTGAACTTGTAGTGTCTTTCTGTGCTGATAATGCCAGCGGTCTTAGTAAACTGACATTTATGGCTGGTTGAGGAACAATGAATTAAAATATAATACTGTAAACTGATGAAATGTGATCACCACTATGCTGCCTCTCTATTAGTTGTGCAAAATTATTAACATGCACTGGAAATGTCAGCATGTGGCTGTGAGTTGAAGGGGAGCCAGACATGTGGCCCAGCACTGTTAAGTTGTACTAGCCTGATAGTTTATCTCCTTTAGCACATATGTCAGTATCATTATTCTGCACTAATGGGTGGGATCTCAAACCATTATTGCTTAAAAAGTACCTTTTTCTAAGTGGTCTGCCATCTTCTCACCTGTTGGGGTTCAGGAAAAGAGGCAATACCTCAATCACCCTGGTCTCATGTATTCCAGAATGTGTTTATTGCCTTTCCCACACTGAAACTTTAAAGCAAGAGCGTTCACAAGTGATCTGTTTTAAACTTCGCCCTTTCATCTAGTGAGTAACATCAGTCAATATGAGACCGATACATCAAAGAGTGATTTCTGAGCTGCTTCCACCCAGTAACAGAGCGATGGAATATTATATTTGAAATATGAGAGGGCTCGTCACATGTGGGCTCAGTGGGAAGAGAGATGGAGCTTAAAACCTTAAAAAAAAGATAAGGTTATGCAGTCCCAGAGAATCCACGCAATTAAAAAAAAATTGAACAGAGCTACAGAATCAATATGCTACTATTTTAGGGAGTGCATGATGTATAATCACTTGAAAAATATTGTGTGGAGCTGCACAAAACAAATTGCAAGAGCTAGTCACCCACAACAAGATTGATATGTATAGCAATCGCATCAAAACGCTAAATGATCATTCCTGTACATAAAAGGAGGACTTTGAACATAAATTATCCACTCCAGACAATCACAGTCCTGTGTTCACTCTGCACACTGTGTATATGCACAAGGAAGCAAGTTAGCAACCAAGTTTTACTATTTACCCTATGCTAAGAAATCTGTTAACAGCTCAGCAGTCCGAGTCTTGACATGTCTTTTTTCAAGCCTCTATTTACAGATATAAGAAAACACACACACACACACACACACACACACACACACACACACACACACACACACACACACACACCCCTTCCTTCCCCCGACCATATATTCAAACACACACCATTAAATTCAATGCTTCAAGCACACACAATAAATTCAAACGTTCAAACACACACCATTTAATTCAATGCTTCAAGCACACACACAATAAATTCAACTGTTCAAACACACACCATTTAATTCAATGCTTCAAGCACACACAATAAATTCAAACGTTCAAGCACACACAATAAATTCAAAAGTACATGATTAATCTGACACACTTACCTGTCCGTTCTCCATACATCAGATTCCCGCGCACGTACATCCAAACACTCACTGCCCGCGAGATCCAAAACCCAGAGATCTTCCCAACTGACGAGAAATGCTGGTGTTGCAGTCCGGCCTCGACGCATTTTCCCAACGAGTCTATGCAGTTTAGAACTGCACAGACCTCTCTTCATGATTCCCTATCAGGACTGCCGGACTGCCTGGAGCATGCGCATAAGAGTCGCAGAAGTCTGGAGTACTGCGCATGCGCGAAGTCCGCGAATTTTTAAAAACTTTTTTTTTTTTTTTTCCCTTTTTTATTTATTGTTTTCAGTTGAGGGGGCTGCAGTCCGGCAGTCCAATAGCACGGGCTGCCCCTGCTTGCATGGATATCTAGGTGACTGTCTTAGAAAATTCCTTGATGAAATTGTAATTATTTTCACTGATCTGTTTATCTACTCTTGCTAATGGCCTCTTTTCAGGGGGGGGGGGACGCAAACTGATATTCATACTGACTAGGGGGAATTAGGCCATGGCACTGGGGAAGTTCCCCTATTGTTTTGCAAGGGGGCATGTTCTGTTGTTGTACTTCTTGCTTCCCTTCCTGGCATGGAGGCAGCCAGGAGAAGTAGAGTGCATGATAGGGGAGGAGGAAGAAAGAAGTGGTGATGGTTTTGGAAGTGATCTTGAATTGTGAAATGATAGTCTGTTAGTCGGACAGAAGGAGAGTACATTTTGGATTGTATAAATAGTCTTCATTTAGCTGACATTAAGAGTAGTTCATATGAAAGAATAGAAGTTACAGAAATGTTATTTGAAGGGCTTCCTGACGTGGAGCTTGTTAAACTAATTGAGAAACGCGATTCGAGAGAAGAGTCAGACCTGTCGTGGCTGGAGGCTATGTGGAAGGTGTTTAGTAACGAGAAGGAACAGAGTGAGAAAGGAAGTGTTGTTGGGTAAATGGACTGGATATACTGCATTAAATGTACAAAACAAATTGTATGCCGAAGCTGTCAGGAAATCAACATATAGTGAAATACCGTTAAAAAGCAAACGCACAGTAAGGACAAATAAGAATGAGAAACGTAATAAATACTTTGGGATGGTGTAGTTTTGCCATTAGCATTTACTTCTAGGGAGATCAGATTGTTCATTTATCTAGGGAAGGGGGATTTGCATGATATAACATTTGAGGCATTAATGAGGGTGAAATAACTCAAGATAGGCATGTAATATTACTGATGAAGTTGAGAATGTAGAAGGGGAATTAGATAGTGATAGATCTGATTTTGAAGAGAAAAATGTAAAGGAAGTTAGAAAAAGAAATTCAATAGGAACTAGGGCAGTGGTGATGAAGGGATAGTTTAAAAATCTCTCACCAAATATTTAAAACCGGTCAGGAATAATGTTAGGTTTGTTTCTGTGAATGTCAATAGCTGATTTAATAAAGGTAGAAGAATTGCCATTTTAGAATGGTGATGACAAGTGAGGTTAAAGAAATTTGTTTACAAGACACTATTTATTTCAAAAGTTGATAGATTATAGGTTGAGACGTTGGGGGATGGAAGACTTATATGGAATTTTGGAAAGGAGAGGTGTTCTTGTGTTGTGTTGTGTTTTTTGCTTGGATAAGAGATGAAGGTGTTGAGTTTACTACCTTAAGGGCTGAGAGTGCTACTGTTGTGTATATAATGGGTGATGTATTTATGCCGATAGGGATTTATGCTTTTTACTGCATTGAAAGAGAAAGAGTTTGTTTGATATGTTGAGGGCTTATGTGATGGTAAATATGAAAATAATTGTCATGGGGAACTTTAATTGTGGGTTAAGAAGGGGTAAGCAAAAAGACGGAAGAGACATAAGAAAATTAAAAGAAGTTATTGGACTTGGAAGGTTAAATTATGGTTTAATGAGCTGACATATGAAAAGGTGATCAGTGTACTGATCATTTTTATTATAAGAGTCTGTGACTGAGGTAAAAGGTGGAGTTATGGTAAATGTTTTTTTTTGGATCATAGAGCTATTTGGATTGAATGCTGTGAAATTAAAGCTGTATTTATCAATGGAAAGGAATTAAAAGATTCAAATCAAAGTTTCTTGATGAAGATGCTAGAAGGACAGTTGGATCAGTTATAGGTTGATCACGAGTAGATTAAATAATTTTACTTGTCATGGTCTAAATGGTGGATTGCATTTTTACACATGGAATTGGAGAAAAGGAAAAAAGATAACATTATTTATAGGAATATGCAAAATGAGATGTTGAATAAACTAGAAAAGAATTCTGATGATTTTTTTTTAAGAAATAAGTAATAATGCCGTATCAGAAGATTCGATGCAAATT